>NC_073388.1:34749123-35054123 GCF_028641065.1 Leucoraja erinaceus
TTCAGCCGCTTTTAACTTGGTGCTTGGGTTCAGATTGCCCAGTCACTTATGGCTTATGTGGGAAAATGAACCCCATGCTGCTGTCTCCCCTCTTCTCTCTCCCCCCCTCTCTCTCCCCCTCTCTATCTATCTTTCTCTCTCTCCTCTTCTCTCTCCCCTTCTCTCTCTCCCCTCTCTCTCTCTCTTCTATCCTCTCTCGTTTCTCTCCTCTCCTCTCTCTCTCTCTCTCTCTCTCCCCCTCTCTCTCTCTTCCCCTCCTCTCTCCCCCCTCACTCCATTCCCTCTCTCCCTCACTCTCTTCCCTCTCTCCCTCTTCTCTCTCCTCTCTTCTCTCTCTCTCCTCTCCTTCTCTTCTCTATCTTGCTTCTCCTCTCCCTCTCTCGCTCTCTTCTCTCTCCCCTCCTTCTCTCTCCCCTCTCTCCCCCCTCTCTATCCCCCCTCTCTCTCTCCCCCCTCTCTCTCTCCCTTCTCCCTCTCTCCCCCTAGCCCCTCTTTCCCCCTGTCTCTCCCTTCTCCTTGACCTCCCTCCAGTCCCCTGGTCACCCACTAGCCCCTGCCACCTGTATGGCTTTATTTCTTGACCTCCTTTGTCAGTTTCATTTTTCTCTTCTGCACATCCTTCTTTGCAACCAGGATACATTCTGCACCTTGTCATGAACCAGCTAACGGGTTTTCATTATATTGCATCTCTCCTCTTTGCAGGATCCTCTGCTGTCCTCTTTTACAGGAAGAGCAACGGCTCATTTTTTTAGGACTTAATAACTGATCTCTTCCATCTGCTGATTCAAAGTAGGAGCATAGAGTTAGAAGCAGCCTAAATGTGTAGGAAGGAACTGCAGATGCTGGTTTAAACTGAAGATAGACACAGTGATGGAGTAACAGCAGGACAGGCAGAGAAGGAATGGAGAGAAGGAATGGGTGATGTTTCAGGTTGAGTCCTGAAAGAAGTCCTTCAGGTCTGAAGAAGGGTTTCGACCTGAAACATCGCCCATTCCTTCTCTCCTGAGATGCTGCCTGTCCTGCTGAGTTACTCCAGCATTTTGTATCTATCTTCAGTGAGAAGCAGCCTGATGTTCCATGGGCTGACAGGATCTTTATATGATGTGAACTATGGTCTGGAGAAGGTGTTGTGAGAATGCAATGTCCAAGAGCTGAAGAAGGCCAAATTTTCCATGAACATGTACATTTGAGTACAAGAAATAAGCTTAGAATCTAGATCCATTTGTGTGTATTTCTGCGGTGCATATTCTGCATGAAAGTGGCTTTATTGGAGTGTATCAGCAATCACTTCAGAGTAAGAAATTGTCCTGGCAACTGCCACATATGATTCACTTAGCACAGGTCACACATCATTTGCTTCATCAATTGACATAAATTTGGAACTTTGGAACATAAATCATAATCTTAGTTGTTTACTCATACAAATTAAGAACACATTACTCATGACTCAAGGCTGAAATGAGCCTATGTGGCATTGATAACGATTGCACAAACATATCACAATCTCAATTTTCAATGATGAAGCTTAAGGAAACCACATCAGAATCACATCTTATTCAGAAGTGATTGCTCATGCACTCCAATAAAGCCACTTTCATGCAGAATTTGCACCCAGGAAATACACACAAATGAATGTAGTTTACCATTCGATTTTGTAGCCTTTTGAAGCCTTTTCACACGTCACTGCTGAGGTTTGGAGCATGGGTGAGTAGAGGCCCAGTCATTCAAGACAGTTGTGTTCCATCCACCCATCCCTCACCACCACCTCCCTCTACATTTAATCTCACCTCATGGCTTTTTTTTAATACAGTTGTGTTCCATCCACCCATCCCTCACCACCACCTCCCTCTACATTTAATCTCACCTAGCTGTTTTGTGACTGCAGGTTGAGAACATTTCAAGATAAACATGTTTTGTGGCAGTCAGCAGGGCAAGGACAGGTTAACCTTGGCAACTTCGCACAGCTCCTGCTGGAACAGCCAAGATCCCATTTCAGTTAATGATTCTGCCCATTAAATGTCTTGGGACTGCTTTAAATTTTTATTGCCTATGCCCCTGTCCCACTTAGGAAAGCTGAACGGAAACCTCTGGAGACTTTGCGCCCCACCCAAGGTTTCCGTGAGGTTCCCGGAGGTTTTTGTCAGTCTCCCTAAATGGTCGAAAGTGGTTTCCGCTTCTTCTATGTTCCGGCGATTATTTCAAAAAATTCAAACCTGGCCTCGACTAAAAATAGGTTGCCATTTTAAAAAGCCGGTTGCGATGTTAGTTGAAGGTGGTTGCCGGAGGTTGCAGGTAGTAGAAGGTAAGACCTCCCTGGTGGAATAAAACTGGGTGAAAAAAAGGTTAATATTAACATAAGCATGTGACCTCTGTCACTCCTGGGCGCGCTCAATCATAGTTGCAGAGTTTACAAAAGCCTCCCAGGTTTTTTTTTTTTAAATCATTCAGAACCATGAGAGCAAGGAAGGAACTAGTTAGGTGGATGTTACTAAAAGTGCATCTACTGCTGTCAGCAGCAGCCCTTTTGCTTCATCAGCCTTTCAAGAAAGGCTGAAGGGAAAGCACAAGGGTGAAGAGGAAGCAGAAGAAGAGGTGTCAGTGGGTGAAGCCCTTATTGCAAAGAAGATTGAAGCTTGGACAGTATGATAACCTGTCCAAACTGGTCCATACTGTCCAAGCATCAATACTGTGATTCTAGTTTCAAGACTGTTTAATTAAAGTCAATTCAAGAGTCAAGACTGTTCAAATGCACCGGAACCAAAGCAATGGAAATTCTCACTTGTTAGTTTAATTCCCGGCACATTAAATACAACAACACCACAAATAAATAACAGGCATAGTGGGTAAATCAGACCACAACAGTGCAGCCCAAAGTACACTATGCAATTTCAATAGTTCAAAAGACCATAGTTCAATTCTAAGAGAGGCTTGTGGTTAAGAGCCTCTCCCACTTGGGCGTCATTTGCGCATCATTTACGCGACAGGCCGTTAGTGACTGTCGCGCAAAAATCGTCTAGCAGTACGGCAGTCGCCGGCCAAGTGCTCTTGAGGGCCCTGCTTCGTTTGGGAGCCATTGTGCATTACCACATTACCTGGGGCACAGTGCATTACTGCGTGTCACTGCACTGCATATGCCACCATGTCTCACCACGCGCCATGCGCGCGGCATGACGCGCCAACCAATTTTTACAATGTTGCGTAAATGACGCGCAAATGACGCCCAAGTAGGCAGGCCCTTTAAATGATGTGAAGGGTGGCTCAAGCGCCTGACGGTTTATGAGAATAAATTGTAACTTATTTCTGATAGTAGCAGCGAGATGAGTATGTGGCCAGAGTGGTGTATGGCTCTTTGACAAATTAGTTCTGTTCTTGAGGCAACGTTTGCAGTAGGTCCCTAGGTCCCTTCAATAGTTGGGGGGGGGGGGGGGGGGGGGGGTTAATAACTGTGATGGGCTGGGCAATGTCCACCATTTTCTGCAGCTTCTTTCATTCTTATGCATTCAAATTACTGAGCCAGGTTGTGACGTAACTGTCAGTAGGCTCTTCACCCTACCCTTACTGAGGTTCAATAAATGATCGTTCCACAGGTCACATCTCCTCAATCTTCTGGAGAAGTCGAGGCATTGGTGAGCCTTCTTTGTGATATATTAAGTACCATACATATTATGCATGATATAACAGAACATTTGAGTGATTATACAATGGCCACAAGTATTCAACCACAGGAACTGAGAACTAAAAACTATTTTTGTAATACGTGTTCTGTTATTTATTAAATGCTGAGCATTGGCCTTTCATAACATCAACGAAGACATTGCTTTACTCAGATCTTTCAAGAATAGATAAAATAATAGCCACATATCCAGCTCCAACTTCTATCAATTAGTTAGTGATTAATTTGAAAGTATTAACAGAAAATAAATCATTTATTACCTATATGTAGGGCTATAGTCCCTCGACAGCTATCATTAGCAAGAAAAGTTGGTAATCTAGAAGAAGCAATCTTGGGTGCTGGTAGAATGTAATTCACTCTGTAGATCTGAATCAGTCACTTGATTACCTGGCAGAAATTGACAACCACAGGCTGACATGACAGAAGAAACATCTAAAGTCATCTGTCTTTGACTGGCCATGATGACCTTGGAAATAACATTCTCTCCCGCAGAAAACATTGATATGCAAAATATATTCTGGTTATATCAAATCATATTTTATTTATATCCCCATCTGTGCACTAAGGATAATAGACTGGACACTTGTTCCATGCTTTATTTCTGAATAACTTGATCCCATCTTGACTCATTAAACAGAGTATCGGTTTTCACCTCCAACCCCAAGTCCTGAGAGAATGCTTGCCATTTAAGCTTATTTCAAGTTCTGTCTCTATGTACAACTTGCAAAAAGTTCTCACACAGTCCACCTTGATAACCAAACTTCTTCCAACTTTTTAGCTGATGGAATTACTTTAACTATGCTTCAAATGCTGGTTAAAGTATGGAGACAGGATAAACTGGCACTACTGGAATCGGGAGCAAAGTAAACAAACTGCCTGAGGAACCCAAAATGTCGATCATCCCTTTGCCTCCACAGATACTGCTTGGCCCACTGAGTTCTTGCAGCAATTTTTTATTTTGTGCCTGTTAAAGTATATTCTTCTCAACAACTACAACATTCATGGCAAGGAACCAATTTTATACTAAATAATTATTCATTCTTATACTCTTTATTATGCTATGTTTAGCAATGTAGCTTAGTTGTTGATACTACATAATTTACAATCAGAACCCTATGTAAATGATGATTAAAACATGAGGATCATCTTTAAGCAAGAGCTTGGGTAAGTCTTTGAACTGGCTATTTAGTTCACGTTCAAGTTCATATTTATTGTCACATGCACCAATTGGTCCAGTGAGATTTGAGTTAACATACAGCCACATGAATAAAAATAACATAACAGAGTTTAAGATAAACATCCACCACAGTGGAATCAACATTTCTCACTGTGATGGAAGGCAATAAAGTTCAGTCATCTTCCTCTTTGTTCACCCATGATTGGGGCCTTTGAACCCTCCGCAGTCGCCGCTACAGACAGCCTGATGTACAGGCCCTCTCACCGGGATGATTGAAACTCCGGCATCGGAACCGATCGGAACAAACTCTGCTGTTTCGAGTTTCCGAATCGGCCGCTTCTTACTGTAGACCACAGCTTCCGAGACCACAGGCCCCACTGGACAGAGCTCCAACACTGGCAATCCTCGGCAAGAGATCGTACCACTGCACAATGTTAAAGTCAACGCCACGCAGCGCCTAGAAGCTCCACAGACCACAGCACTTCCACGGTGTTAAAGTCAGCAGGCCCAACACTCCGGAACTCCAACACTGGTGATCCATGGCAAGAGATTGCCCTGATCTGCGCCTGCTGCTGAAGCTCCAGGTTCTGGTAGGAAAGGCCACGCCAATCCTGTTGGTAGGTCGTGGGGGGGTGGGGGGGGGTGGATGCAACGTGGAGAAAAGTCACATCTCTGCCCAGGTAAGTGACTGGAAAGAGGTTTCCCCCTATCCCCCCACCACCAACCCCCACATACGACATACTAAGAAACATTAAAACATACATTTAGACACACTAAAAATAACAAAAAAGGCGAAAGGACCAATGAGCTTCTGGCAAGGCAGCCACTGTGGTATACTGTACGTTGACAGTGAAACAAAAGCTAAGTACCTGAATCTGTGCCAATTAAATATTCAATTATCCTAGTATCTAGAGCTTTCACATAGTTCAGTCCATTTGAGATGTTATGGATAGAAATCTTATTTGGGGGTTGAAATGATTTTTGTTCATCATTATATTCCTGGGGTTTACAATCGTCAATTTTTCAGAAATCTGATCAAACCAAATTTTGAAATTTGGAGAAAAGTTTTCTCTTAGACTGAAATTAGAGGCATTGGTTTCAACAATTCAGTTCTTAAATCAAAATGAGTGAGTTCCATACTATTCAAAACCAGTTACAATGAAAATTATCACAAGTTTTAACACAGTAACAAAGTTCATTAAATCTTAATGAAATTGAAGTAAGAGAAATTGAAGTATGAGAGAAATAAGTTTTAACAGTTTGATACTAACACTGTATGTGAAATATATCCTCCTCTGGCAATACAATGTTTGCAGCTGACAGATTTATAGGACAATTTACTGCCTGGTTGAATTCGCCACTCAATGAATTTGTGCTGGCTCTGTACCTCAGGTCCATTTGCCTACGTTGTTTAATAACCATGCTTCATAAAAATTCATAAGGCTCAAAGGATTCTGCTGTTTTCCAATATGGAAAATCTAGATTTTAGAGCCATAGTCATACAGCATGGAAACAGGTCCTTCATCCCAACTCATCAATGCCAACCAAAATGCCCCAATCTTAGACCAATCTGCCCACATTTGGCCCATATTGGAACATAAAAACATAGAAAACAGGTGCAGGAATAGGCCATTCAGCCCTTCAAGCCAGCAATACTCCATTCCTGCTTTCTCCCCATATTCATTGATTCTGTTAGCCCTAAGAGCTATATCTACTCTCCCTTGAATACATCCAGTGAATTGGCCTCCACTGCCTTCTGTGGCAGAGAATTCCACTGATTCACAACTCTCTGGGTGAAAATGTTTTTCCTCATCTCATTCCTAAATGGTCTCCCATTATTCTTAAACTGTGATCCCGTGGTTCTGGCCTCTCCCAACACTGTGAAGATTTTTCCTACATCTAGCCATTCCATTCCTTAAGAATTTTATATGTTTCTATAAGATATCCTCTCATCCTTCTAAATTCCAATTAATATAAGCCCAGTTGACCCATTCTTTCTATCCCCCTGAACATTTCCTATCCAAATACCCGTCAAAGTGCATTTTAATGCTGTTATTTTACCTTCTTCAACTACCTCTGGCAGCTTGCGACCCACCACTCTGCATGAAAAGGTTGCCCCTCAGGTTCATATTAAATCTTGCCCTTTCACCTTAAACCTACAACTTCCCACATCTTGTAGGAGGAGCATACCACTGCCCTAACTGACATTGTTACTACACTAGACAATTGAAGATTTCCAAA
This sequence comes from Leucoraja erinaceus, assembly GCF_028641065.1. Classification (NCBI taxonomy): domain Eukaryota; kingdom Metazoa; phylum Chordata; class Chondrichthyes; order Rajiformes; family Rajidae; genus Leucoraja; species Leucoraja erinaceus. The sequence continues at coordinate 34,756,215 of NC_073388.1, forward strand.
ATAAAGATACAACGCAGACCATAACTTAAACCACTGTCGCCACAGTCTCACAGCACCTACCCACCCAACAGGCCACTCCACTGGTGTCTGCCTTCTATTTTATACACCCGCTCAGAGCAGTCTCTCCAAGATGCAAACTGCTTCCAGCCACAAAACTGAATGAGCCTCATTAAGTGGCTGCCGACTTTTAAAAGTCCCGCTCTTCTATGCCTGTTGGCATTTACTCACTGAAAAGAACAATTCATCCTTTTAATATTCTGACCCTTGCCCTTTCTGGTGCAAAAAAAATCTGAATGAACCTTGTGGCTGATGACTTTTAAAAGACCCGCTCTTCAACATCCTTCTTCACAGAATTGTGTTTCCTGACATCAATCCTAAAATTACATCCTCTAACTTTCAAGTTATGTTCTCTTGTCACAGGTTCCACATTTGGATTCAAATGCCAATTGAGTTCTCATTGCATAATTTGTGCTGGTTCATTGAAGTTTTTGAAAGAAGCACTCATACCTGAACTTTAAAAACATTGATAACATTCTGTAATCAGTTTGTGGAATAACTTGGTGGCTGAATTTATCCCTTCCAGTTTGGATGTAAGGTTATTCTCTGCATTCACTGGAATTAGCATTTTAAAGATGAAAAGAGTCAAGATGGAATATGTATTTTCTTTCTGCTAGGGACCATCAAACACACTAGCAATCACCTGGGATGTTACTCAGAGAATGATATAATCAAGACATTAAGGATGTAAAGGATGGAGACAATTTCCTCTGGAATCAAGAAAAAGGGTAACCTTATAATTAGGGTAAAGCCTTTTAGGAGTTAAATTAGGAAGTGTAAAGAAACAGGCTCCCATCAGATCATCAATCTGACACTGCTGTCCTTTGTGACCTTATAATTGTTGAGGCAAAGTTTACAATAGGTTATAATAGGAGTAGAATTAGGTCAGTCAGTCCATTGAGTCTGTTCAACCATTCAATCAAACATGGCTCATCTATTTTTCCCCTTTAACCCCATTCTCCTGCCTTCTCCCCATAACCTCTGACTCCCTTACTAAGCAAGAACCTATCAATTTCAGCTTCAAAAAGACCCAATGTCTTGGCTTCCACTGCCATCTGTGGCAATGACTACCACATATTCACTATCCTCTGGCTAAAGAAATTCTTTCTCATCTCCATTCTAAAAGTACATTGTTTTATTCTGAACCCTCTGATCCAAGACTCACCCACTACTGGAACTATCCTCTCCACATCCACTCTATCTAGGCCTTTCATTATTCATAAGGTCATACGTGACAGGAGCACAATTAGGCCATTCAGCTCATCATGTCTATTCTGCCATTCAATCATGACTGATCTGTCTCTCCCCCTGAACCCAATTCTCCTGCGTTGTCCCCATAACCCTCGAAACCCATACTAATCTAGAATCTCTCTATCCCTGCCTCAAAGATATCCGTTCATTTTGCATCCACAGCTTTCTGTGGCAAAGAATTCCACAGATTCACCACCCTATGACCCAAGAAATTCCTTCTCATCTCCTTAAAGGAACGTTCTTTAATTCTGAGGCTATGACTTGTAGTCCTAGAGTCTCCAGCTAGTGGAAACATCATCTTCACATCTACTCTATCCATGCCTTTCACTAATCAGTATGTTTCAATGAGGTCCCCCCTCATTCTTCTAAACACAAGCGAGTACAGACCCAGTGCTGTCAAATGCTCATCATAAGTCAACCCACTTATTTCTCGGATCATTTTTGTACACGTCCTCTGGACACACACCTGAGCCAGCACATTCTTCCTCAGTTGTGGTGCCCAAAATTGCTCAAAGACCAGCGTCTTATAGGGCCTCAGCATTACATCCCCAATTTGTATTCCAGCCCTCTTGATATAAATGCAAGCATTGCATTTGCCTTCTTTACTACTGATTAGACTTGCAGATTAACATTTTAATAATCCTGTATCAGAACTCCCAATTACTTGTACTCCAATTTCTGGATTCTCTCCCCATTTAGAAAATAGTCTACGCCTTTATTCCTACCAAAATGCATGACTCCACACTTTGCTACACTATATTCCATCTGCCATCTCTCTGCCCACTCTCCCAACCTGTCCACGTCCTTCTGCAGTGTCCCTGCTTTCTCTGAACTACTTGCCCCTCCACCTATTTTCGTATTATCCGCAAACTTGGCCACAAAGCCTCCAATCCTCATCCCAATGAATAATATACATGTATATTCAGTAGGTTTCAATGAGATCCCACCTAATCCCACCTCAGGATCTAGAATAAACTGTTAAGAGAATTGACAGCATTTCTAGATGGCTTTATCTAGAAATATAGACCTGTGGTACTACAGTAGCTGATACAGGCTATTCTCCAATTCTGAAATTCAGTTTTATTGACTTTATGCGAACAAAATTGGCAGAGTAGATCATACAATCACCTATATTGGTGTGATTAGTGGGGCAATGTCATCCTTCATTGTTAGTGAATATCTTGACTGGTGATAGTGTTGATGATATTATTATTCCCCATCAAATACTGTTGCACATTCTTCTATAACAAGATAATTTAATTGTTATTATTACATTTCTGAATAAACTAAATATATTAAAAACACCACTTTGATTGCACGCCTAGATTTGCTTTATTTGATCGGTAACCTTTATCAGATATTCGGAAGAAATTCAGTGCTTCCTTGACCAGATGTAAGTCACAGGTAAAATTTGTTTCTATACCGCACTGTCATTCATTGCAACATCATATAAGCACCACAGCATGAGGAGGTGGTAGAAAAGACAAACAATGTCACAAGGTCAAGGCTGAAGGTGACAAATAACTGCTCTTTCCTTCAGCTGTGAGTGAACCATGAAGTGGATGATGTGTGAATACAGCATTCGGCCTTGGACAGATAAGTGGTCCATCACATTCTTGCATGTTTAGGTGTGGCAAGAACCACCACCAGTAGGAGTTTTATTTTGGATGCTAATTGACCTAATGCTAACTGATACTGTTGAAACCACGACTCCTCATCGTTAATCTGTGCATGGTGGTTCCCATGAGGAACAGCCAGGTTACTCAATCCTATTCTCAACCACCATGTGTAGGAAGGAACTGCAATCGCCATGTTGACTATAGAATAGCATTGCAATTTCACCTCTAAAAGTGGAAGAACATATTTCCCCCAATTATTGCTGGAAATATTCAGTGTTTTAAGGAAGGTTGCATCACTACATTGCAGGATATATAGGAGAGTAAGCACTATGATTTTTAGATACCCATTTGAATGTGTTAGTTAATGTGTGTAACTGTGTCTTTACTACTGTTTATTCATGATACACATACGTTGCTGCCCTAGCTGTTTGTGGTCTGTCACCGGAACTAGAGAGAGGGATCAATGGGTGGGAGCTCAGAGAGGTTAAGGCGGGCGAGCCCATTCAGAGATTTAAAAACAAATAACAGTAACTTAAAATGAACCCGAAAGTGCACCGGGAGCCAGTGTAGGGAGCAGAATTGGCGATATGTGCTCCCCTTTCGAGTCCCTGTTAAAGGCGAGCAGCAGCATTCTGAACCAAGGCAACACCAAAATAGGAGCGCGTTACCGTAATCCAGCCTAGTGTGTATTATACTTGTGATGTGGGGAGTGGTTAGTAGTGGTGAGGTCACTATGTTAAAGGTACATGCACATGTCATCTACAATGTGGAAAAGCAGAGATAGGTCCTTTATATTCAGGGATCAAAGACCCATGCAGACCCGTTGTTTAGTGTAACCAGCGGGAAATATGCCAAGAAGAATTATGTCAAGAGTGTGATGTCTAAAACCCGGACATAATACTGCGACAAGTTTAAAATGTTTTCCTGCAGGGGTAAGAGGAATAACTTTGAAAGATCAAGTCAAAAGATGACATTGTGCCTAAACTGATTAGTATTCCTGAACTGAGTCCTAAACCACATAAATACTGAATAATATTCCTCAAGTTACATGTGCTAAACATGGGGCCAAATTAAACTATTTCCTACTGCCTCAAGATGATCCATACCTCTCGATTACCTATTTATTTATGTGCCTATCTTAAAGCATCGTGAATGTCAATGTTGTATCTGCATCCACCACCACCCCTGGCAGCGCGCTCCAGACACCTACAACTATATGTAAAAATATCTTGTCCTGCACATCTCCTTATAACTTTCCTGCTGTGACATTAAAGGTATGACGTCCTATATTGGACATTTCCATCCTGGGAGAATTATTCTGATTTATCTGCTCTATCTGTGCCAGAATTTTTTAAGCTTTTTATAGCCTCAGCCCCTGCTGTTCCTGGGGGAAAAGGGTGTTGCCTGCTCCTTTATAAACAGAGGGAGACCAACATCCCTCCTCTAATGCAGAGAATTTCCATTAAGTTCTCCGTATCATCGTGGATGTGATGTTAGACATTTGCTGATGTCTGCTGTGAACCCCTACAATGAACCATCGTCCAAGATAATCCAGTTAACTCACCTGAAATTAATGAACAAATAAACGTTCTCCTGTGATGGTCATCCATGTCTTCTGTAATGTTAATGGTAATCCTGGAACCAGTGCAACTCTACTAAGTTAACTTCCTGCATTCATCCCTCAAGGCAACTGTTTGAATGAAACTAAAATCTATTATGTTGACTTCATTATCTAGATTTGTATGCTGAATACTTTATGTAGTTTCTATATACATGATACATGCCACATAATGATTTGCATATAAAGATATCCATATAAAGTTTTGCAGCCCACACCCTTAGCTAATGCACTTCTTACATGAATTTTATGACATTATGGTGACACTAAAATCTCTTAAAGCACTTTCATGTCAACAACCCATGGGGTAGATGGTTAAAATAAATGACAGTTATTTGCAGATAAATCTTTTGCTTCCTTTGCTCACGGTTTATATATTTGCTAACCAAATAGTACAGACCTTTTAGTCAAATCTAAACACTTTGAACATCAACATCTCCTTGATGACATACATGGTTACGTTACTTCGGAAGAAGGGAAACATTCTCTGCTGGAGTGGGATGCGGAGAGGGGGTGGGGCAGAGGGGGGGGGGGGGGGGGGGTGGGGGCGGGGGGGGGGGGGGGGGGGGGGGGGGGGGGGGGGGGGGGGGGGGGGGGGCAGATCACCAAAACCAGCCAAAGTCCTGGATTAGAATTTTGTAAAGATTGGACATTGTGTGGCAGATCACAATTCTAGACCAAGGAAGGAGAAGTAAATAAATAACTCAGCTTTGAAAATCAGATTTCCTCCAAAACTACAAGGTGCCTTTGAGTGGAAGGTGGAGTGGAACTCCTTTCTGCTCGGGAGTGGAGGGTGGGGGAAGGATGCTGATGTCATGATAGGCAGAGTAATGAAGAAGTACGGAAGCTAACTGCAGTCAGATCCATGGAGAAGTAGGCAATCATTGCAAACTCTGGGACCCATCCCTCTTAGAGTCTTAGAGTCATAGAGTGATACAGCATGGAAACAGCCCCTTTGGCCCAACTTGCCTACAACGGCCAACATGTCATAGATGCACTGATCCTACCTGCCTCTGTTTGGTCCATATCCCTCCAAAGCTGTCCTATGCATGTACCTGTCTAACAGTTACTTAAACGTTGGGATAGTTCCAGCCACAACTACCTCCTCTGGAAGCTTGTTCCATACACCCACCACCCTTTGAGTGAAAAAGATACCCCTCAGATTCCTAATCAATCTTTTCCCTTCAATTTAAACCCATGTCCTCCGGTCCTCGATTCACATACTCTGGGCAAGAGACTGTGCATCTACCCGATCTATTCCCCTCATGATTTTGTACACCTCTATAAGATCACCCCTCATCCTCCTGTGCTCCAGGGAATAGAGTCCAAGCTTACTCAACTGAGTAGGATCTGAGCTACCCCTGTAGCTCAGATCCTCTAGGCCTGGAAACATCCTCGTAAATCCTCTCTGTACCCTTTCCAGCTTGACAACATGTGTCCTATAACGGTGCCCAGACAATACTCTAAATGTGGTCTCACCAACATCTCATACAACTGCAACATGACCTCCCAACTTTTATACTTTTGCCACTTACAAAAAACAGGGAGGACATAAGATGAAAAAAAAAACTGCTGGAGGAACTCTACTAGCCTGGCAGCATCTGTGGAGGGGAATGGACAGTTGACATATTGGGTTGCACCCCTTCATCTGGACCGAAGGAGTGGAGGGGAGATAGCTAGTATGTAGAGGTGACTGGGGAGAGCTGGGGCAAGACCTGACAAACATTAGGTTGATGCTGGATGGGTTAATTGGCAGATGGAGCCAGGTAGGGCACAGAAAGGTGGGACAATGACAAAGACTGAGGATATATGGAGAAAACAAAGATCCTTTTATAATACTGCATTACAAACTGCAAAATGGTGCTTACATTGCAAAGATAGTCTCAATGAGCCAAAGCTCAGACCACAGGATATATTCAAACAGTAATTTTGCTGCTTTGAAGTTGCAATTTTGGGCAGATTTGACACATTGCTAAGACAACTTACTTTGTGAAGTACAGGTGTATCGATCATTGATAAATACTAAATTTCAGGCAAGTGAACTGGTTTCTATCATTGATATTGTTTCCCTCATCGATATAGTTGGCTTCTGCTGGCCCTTCTCTGTCTCTTCCTCCTTCTACTCACCATCCTCTTCTCCAGTCTTTCAGTCGTGTTAAACGCCAAGAATCAGGCCGACCATGACACCTCCAGCTTTAAGTGGAGGGGGTTTGCACAAGCCTTCAAACCAGCTACAAGCAGCTTCAGCACCAAATGTACAGCTGGGAAGAATGGAAAAGATCAGCAAAATGAATTATTCTAACTTTATAAAATATTAGACTAAGTGGGACCCATTAGGGAGAGGGTGTGTGTGTGTGTGTGTGTGTGTGTGTGTGTGTGTGTGTGTGTGTGTGTGTGTGTGTGTGTGTGTGTGTGTGTGTGTGTGTGTGTGTGTGGGGTGTGTGTGTGTTTGTGTGTGTGTGTGTGTGTGTGTGTGTGTGTGTGTGTGTGTGTGTGTGTGTGGTGGGGGGGGGGGGAAGAGGGGGGATGGTTTTGGGGGGGGGGGGGGCAGGTGGGGTGGGTAGTGGGGGAGGTATATATCTCTACTGGCTTTGTACATTAAAATATAATCAGTGATCCAATCTCAATGCACCTCACCTTTTGCCTGGAATATGGTAATACTCTCTGGTATTTGAGAAAACTTTTGCAGTATTCCTTAGCGTTTTAGAAAATATTTTTTGGCTGCTACTGAGGTGATTTAATACTATAATTGTTTGCTAACTGGACTGTGACATATCAAATTAAATTGAATATGGGTTGAGTCGAAGATTATAAGGTTATAACTAGAGCCATGATGTTTAGGCGCTAAAAACTCTGAAATAGGCAGGCAAAAAGGCATCATAACATTACAATAAAGGAACGAATGAGGCATTTATTGACCAAAAAAGGCATTAGAAGGCATGTATTTCCACCACCAAAATATGGTTTAAAATGATAATATAATGGTATTCTACATTAAATGATCAAAGTTGCCTGGTTGCACATAATTACTAGCATTTTTATCAAATTATTGTTAAACTATGCTGTCTGTCAGACAGAATATCCTTCAGTTGTAAAAAAACATCTTTCTTTCTGCTTAGGTCACTGGTGCATACCAAAAACAAGCTACCGACTATATTCATGTTGATATCTTGTGCATTACAACTACCTTTGAGAACTTTAGCTATGTTTTGTATTTCTTCGAGATCTTTGTTAGTTAAATACACTCTCTCACATTTTCCTTGTATGTCTTTACCTACATCGCCAGGAATTTTATGGATATCTTCAGTTAATTTGTTGAAAACTTACAAGTTATTCACTAATGTTTCGCCACGTTTCTCAAGGGAAGTGATAGCTTGTGGGAAGTTTGCAAATTTGGAAGCAATAAACACAAGATCGCGGTAGAGGGATTGTTTCTGCATGATTTCACTGACTGGCTGCAGCAGATTCTTCTTCTTCAAAACAGTTGACGATTTATTTTATCTTTTCAAAATTTGCAGCATAGTAGAGTACAGCAGAGAGCCATGTATCCCACCTAGTCAAAACGGGCTGAGGAGGTAGCGGAATCTCGGGTGCCATTTCCTTGAACAACTGCACACGTGACCGTGCTTTGAGGAAGATTTTCTTGACATTGGAAACTAGGCGATCGACATTTAAAAACAAGCTACTTATGTGCTTGACAATTCTATGAAGTCCTTGAGCTAAGCATGTCAAATGCAACATTTTGGGGAATAAAACTTTAACAGCATGAGCAGCTTTTTTCATGTATGGAGCTGCATCAGTCACAAACAAAAGAACATTCTCGTGTTATATACCATCTGGCCAAAGTACAGCAAGTGAAGATGTAAACAACTGAGCAATAGTTGAGCTGTTTGACTTCTCCAATACTTCCAATGTCAAAAAATAATCCTTTGATGGTTGACCTGCCTCCAGTTTACCGATGACCACATTGGTAACATATCTCCCCACAGCATCGATTGTCTCGTCTACTGAGATCCTTTTTTGTTGTATGCAACTGCATCTCTAATTTTCTGCAAAACAACGTTGAAGTTGCTGTCAACATAATTTGTCCTTAATGATGACTCACTTCGTATATGTTCCTCGGTGTATTTCTCTAAAAAACCACTGAGTGATTTGTTTTCCAATTTCCAGTGGAATTCCAGCATCAATTGCACAGATCACTCTAAAAATTAGATTTGTGTCTGAAGCCAGAAGTAAATGTAGTGAGGAGACAAGCTTTGGTATTTGGCTTGGATAGCCTACACCCCAACGGTCTCCAACTAGAAAGCAGCCGTTCCAGGTGGCCCAGCCACTGAGAGAACTCTCCCGACACCGGGGCAAGATCGCCCGGTGAGAATGGTCAGGAACATCGGGCCTCGTAGAGGCAATTGCGGTGGCCACAATAGGCCTGACTTTGGGGTGAACTTGGGATGGGGACTGGAAATTGTGCCTTCCCCCACAGTGGTATCCACTGTAGGGGGATGATTTTTTTTGTCTGTAATGTAATCCTGTTACTCTTTGTCCAAGATGGCTGCCGTGGAGGGAGAGTGGACGCTGGCGCGCTTTGGCTGCCGCTGCTCTCTCTTCACATTGTGTTTTTGATTTTCTGTTTTTGGACTGAATTCTGTTTTTAGTTTGTGTCGCTGTGATGTCTTTATTATTTATTTTACTCTGATTGTATGTTTATATTCCTGTTAATCTATGTAAGGTGGCCTTGAGATGTCTGAAAGACGCCCAACAAATAAAATGTATTATTATTATTATTATTATTATTATTATTATTATACTATGTTAACATGTTAATAATAACATTAATATTAACGTGTTAACATAGAAAACATCATTGTAATCATGGTACAATTAGATTTAGGCACTCGATCATGAAAAAGGCATTATCTTGGTGAAATCGTCAAAAAAGGCATGAAAAGGCACATGGCATTTATGGCATTTATGGCATTTATGGCTAAATCCTGGCTTTAGTGATAACTAACAACTAGACTAAGTGGGACCCGTTGGGCCCCATGTTCACACGGGAGGGCTGGTCCCTCAATGTAATATTCCACCTCCCCACCAATTCCAATATTGGTGGCCAGTGGGGAGGGGGAGGGGTGGCTTTCTGGAGCACTAGTATGGGTATTGTGGGCTGAAGGGACTGGGTTCCAGAGGGATAATATGGATATTGTGGGCCAAATGGATTCTTGGGGTGGCAGCTCAGTCACTAGTAGAGTAGCTATGGATACTATCAGGTTCAAAGTAAAAGAAGTACTGACACTTTTGAAAAATATAAAAGTGGATAAGTCTCCAGGTCCTGACAGGATATTCCCTAGGACATTGAGGGAGTTAGTGTAGAAATAGCCGGGGCTATGACAGAAATATTTCAAATGTCATTAGAAATGGGAATAGTCCCCGAGGATTGGCGTACTGCGCATGTTGTTTCATTGTTTAAAAAGGGTTCTAAGAGTAAACCTAGCAATTATAGACCTCTTAGTTTGACTTCAGTGGTGGGCAAGTTAATGGAAAAGATACTTAGAGATAATATATATAAGCATCTAGATAAACAGTCAACATGGATTTGTGCCTGGAAGGTCATGTTTGACTAATCTTGTTGAATTTTTTGAAGAGGTTACTATGGAAATTGACGAGGGTAAAGCAGTGGATGTTGTCTATATGGACTTTACTAAGGCCTTTGACAAGGTTCCTCATGGAAGGTTGGTTAAGAAGGTTAAACTGTTGGGTATAAATGCAGGAATAGCAAGATGGATTCAACAGTGGCTGAATGGGAGAAGCCAGAGTGTAATGGTGGATGGCTGTTTATCGGGTTGGAGGCAGGTGACTAGTGGGGTGCCTCAGGGATCTGTGTTGGGTCTTTTGTTGTTTGTCATGTACATCAATGATCTGGATGAAGGTGTGGTAAATTGAATTAGTAAGTATGCAGATGATACCAAGATAGGGGGTGTTGTGGATAATGAAGAGGATTTCCAAAGTCTACAGAGTGATTTAGGCCAGTTGGAAAAATGGGCTGAAAGATGGCAGATGGAGTTTAATGCTGATAAATGTGAGGTGCTTCACCTTGGCAGGACAAATCAAAATAGGACGTACATGGTAAATGGTAGGGAATTGAAGAATACAGTTGAACAGAGGGATCTGGGTATAACCGTGCATAGTTCCTTGAAGGTGGAATCTCATATAGATAGGGTGGTAAAGAAAGCTTTTGGTATGCTAGCCTTTATAAATCAGAGCATTGTGTATAGAAGCTGGGATGTAATGTTAAAATTGTACAAGGCATTGGTGAGGCCAAATCTGGAGTATGGTGTACAATTTTGGTCGCCCAATTATAGGAAGGATGTCAACAAAATAGAGAGAGTGCAGAGGAGATTTACTAGAATGTTGCCTGGATTTCAACAACTAAGTTACAGAGATAGGTTGAATAAGTTAGGTCTTTATTCTCTGGAGCGCAGAAGGTTAAGGGGGGACCTGATAGAGGTCTTTAAAATGATGAGAGGGATAGACAGAGTTGATGTGGACAAGCTTTTCCCTTTGACAATAGGGAAGATTCAAACAAGAGGACATGACTTCAGAATGAAGGGACAGAAGTTTAGGGGTAATATGAGGGGGAACTTCTTTACTCAGAGAGTGGTAGCGGTGTAGAATGAGCTTCCAGTGGAAGTGGTGGAGGCAGGTTCATTGGTATCATTTAAAAATAAATTGGATAGGCATATGGATGAGAAGGGAATGGAGGGTTATGGTATCAGTGCAGGCAGGTGGGACTAAGGGGAAAATAAATTTGTTCGGCACGGACTTGTAGGGCCGAGATGGCCTGTTTCCGTGCTGTAATTGTTATATGGTTGTATGATTATAAGGCACAAAATGTTGTTCAGACTGAAAAATCTGAATGACAATAAAGGAATACAATACAATACAAATCACAGCCCTAAGTGGCAGCTTTTTTTTTCTAAAATCAATATACAGAACAACAGGAAGTGGTCAGATAATTTATGTTTTTGCGTGTTATCTGTCTCTGTGCCTGAGATGTTGCTGCTGCTCCTCACATACTGTTGTACTCCAGTTCTACAGGTATCCCCCAAAACTTTTGATCATTTTATAAATTCAGTGAATCCTTATGTTTTAGAATGCAGAATCATATACTTTGGCCTGGCTCATCCATGCTGACAAAGATCCCTATGTATGCTAATCCCACATTTCCTCTTCTTCTCTGAGACATTTTAATGAACTGTACATGGTACAAACATTCATCTTTCAAATTCTGCTGTTTCTACATCCTCACAATTTATAAAGTGCTCTGTTCTTTTCTTTCAAATCTAAAGTGTGTGACTTCCCATTTGCCTACGGTAAAATTTACACGTTGCATTTTTTGTTAATAAATTAATAAATTAACATATCTATATAATTTAACTAGACGACCTGTGGACCCGTTGGGTTCCCGTTGTGACACCAGAGATCCTCGAGACGTTCAGTTATTTCAAATTCCTTCTCTTCATTCCTTCTGGGCACTCTGTCGCCGGGTCCGGCCACATTCCCCCAACGGCATACGTGCGGATACTGAGCCCGGCAACCCTCCCTCAACTGTTGATGGCTGACGGGCCTGGCAAGTGGGAGCGCATTTCGCAGGTGCAACTGCCACGTTGAAACTTGTCCCATTCACAGTATAAAGTTCATTAAAGTTTATAAAGCGAATTACTTTAAAAAATATAACAAAACTTGATTCTGCAGACCGCAGACGAAGGTGAGTAAGGCGCCCCTAAAATTGTGGGGCTATCGTGTACCGTTTTGGCTGTATTTCGGGAACATACATACATACATACAAACAAGAGGAGACTTTTAGTTATGTATAGATGTTTGAATCCACACTACTATATATGAAGTACACAGGGAGTAATAAAAAAGAAAGGGACTTCAGTTAAGGATGAAGCTCCAAATGATACTTGGCAGAATGCAGTTTGACATGTGTTCAAAACAGTGCAATCAATTTTAGTAAATTGATATGATAATACAGGAAATATATTCCATGTTTTATGATAGAAATGATCACATTGGCAATTGAGTGAGCAAGTACTCAGAGAACCTTTGAAATAGATTAACAATGACAAAGCAATAAATAGGCACAATGTAGTTCTGTACTTTTGATAAATTCATTTTCCAACTGCATTTCTGCACATTAGGAGTGCCAATTTTGAACTAATTAACAACTTACAAAATCCATGTCCGGGTGTCTGGAACATTATTTTGGTGCTATGGACGTCAAATTATTTTCAATATAGCATCTGAAATGTACGCATATTTGTGTGACACACACTGGCCACCATGCAGTGCCGTTTCTAGACTCCAGTAGGAAGATATTGAATTCAATCAATGTGCCATGCAGATTTGACAACTGAAGTTCAACCAGCACATTGCATTGACCCGGTCTCATGGATGAACAGACCTTTGACAGCAAATAGGATATTCTAATGCTGTATTAAAGGGATTGTAAAATGCTTGTAGATAATCACTGATTAGATTATTAATCACTGACAATCCAATTCTACAAGGGTTTAGTTAATTCCGGAGTGCCTCAATGTTGCTACAATTAGCTGGGAGAGGCATGTGAGATGCTGAACAGATGTGATTCTGTTCACATTTTTGCACAAAATAATTTACTCCCACTCAAGGACATACAGTATCTTGGCAGACATTCCCTATGCATTACTGTTATATTATGCAGAGGCTAAAAACAGAGGAGTACAGGCTACAAGAAAAAGGAGGAGGAATGGAAGAAGAATGATGTCAAGAGGGTATATCTGTCCAGGATTGTTAGAGAATAAAACTCCTATTTGCAAGTAACGGTATCTGAGGAGTTTAAATAAGAATCCCCTCGCTGAATTCTGGCACATGTTAGCAAGCGCCACCTCATAATGTGAGCAGTGTGAAGAAAGTTGTAATCATAAGGTCATAAATGAAAGGAACACAACACAGGTGTTGAGCCCCAATTCCAGAGATGTCTGGTGGGGATATCGTGTTGAAGGCTGAAACTGTAGTCTATGAACAGCATCCCTACAGTAGCCCCCCTTTAGGCCATAGCAGCCTTCTTGGCCCATCAATACTCTCCATTCAAGCATGGCTGATGTATCGCTCCCTCTTAACCCCATTCTCCTGCCTTCCCATAACCCCTAACACCCTTACTAATCAAGAATTTATCTATCTCCGCCTTAACATTATCCATTGGCCTCCACAGCCTTCTGTGGCAAAGAATCCACGGATTCACCACCCTCTGACTAAATACATTCCTCCTTATCTCCTTCCTAAAGGAACATCCTTTAATTCTGAGGCTATGACCTCTAGTCCAAGACACTCCCACTAGTGGAAACATCCTCTCCACCACTCTAACCAAGCCTTTCACTATTCGGTGAGGTTCAATGAGGTCCCCTCATCCTTCTAAACTCCTGCGAGTAAAGTCCCAGTGCCAACAAACTCTCATCATATATTAACCCATTCATTCCTGGGATCATTCTTGTAAACCTCCTCTGGACCCTCTCCAGAGCCAGCACATCCTTCCTCAGATATGGTGCCCAAAATCACTCATAGTACTTCAAATGAGGCCTGCCCAGTGCCTTTTGGAGCTTCAGCATTACATCCCATGATGCCATGAATTGGGATCATTCCAGGGTGAAATTTATTGAAGCTCATTGGGAACTCAGTTCAGATAGATCTGTGGTTTTCAAACTTCTTTCAGGTGATCCACATTACACATATATTTCATCTACTTAATCCAACAACATGTTCTCTTGTCTGTGGACAGCACTTGTTTAAAGGAGCAGAGAGAGGGATCCATTTGTTAACATCCCAACACCCAAGAGTCATGACCCAAAATATGAAAATGAGTGAAAGAGAGCATTCCATTTTCACTCACCAGGCCATGGCAGCCTCAACCTCTTATTCCCTAGATCATCATAGTTGTGTTTGGCCAGACAGCAATAGCAAAATCAAACATGACAGCAGCATTATCAATTTAGAAATTAAAGTATGCTGATATCACAACAAACCATTCCATTCTTTTGCAGCCTTTCTTCCATGAGTCTTTCCCTCACCTTGTGCTTTATGTTTAGTGGTACCAAATGGCTTAGAATGTTTAATTTAGTTTAGTTTAGTTTCGAGATACAGCACGGAAACAGGCCCTTCAGCCCACCAAGTCCACACCGACCAAGATTAGTATTTAAAAAGGGCAGTTAAACTTAACTTAACTACTTCAGTTGGGTTAGTCACAAATAATTCAGACCACAGAGGGTAGAAAACGTTCCTTCTTGAAGCATATTGGTGAACCAAGCAAGTTTTTGTAATAGTTTGGTATTTTTTATGGTCACCATTACTGATTTGAAATGGCTTTAATTCCACATATTCAATATTTTTCTCCCACTTTCAATTTCCTGCACCGTGTGGAGATAATTCTCCTTAGATCAGTCATGCTTAAATGTCCCCTGGGTTAGAATGCAACCCCGTCTGCCATCCAGCACTTGCTCTGACTACCTTATGACTAACCTTTAAAGGTATAGATTAGTTTTAAGTCATGCTGTTAGCCCTCTTGACATGATTAACATGCTGAGGCAACAAGTCAATGAGCATTGTGTTACTATCAATTGTTTAAAGCGTAGAAAAATGGGGTTTCCAACTTAAGCGTCCTGCAAAATGGGGTTTCCAACTTAATCCCTAGGAGAGCAAGGACCAAACAGGAACGTAAAAATTCAAAGAGAAATGGGAAAAATTCAGTACACTACCTATATTGTTTAAGTAAAAAATTAAATAAATAATGTATTCTCTTTTACATGTCTGAAATTTAGGTGCATTTGTATGAAAAATTAAATGAAGCAAAACATTTTATCAGGATGTGACTACATTGCACTTGACGAAGAATGGAATTACCTTATATTGATAAATATTATTATATATTATTACATTGGATTGATAAACAGCTCGGTGTTATTACATGCTGTACAAGTGACAGGACACTTTACACTTTAATAGCAAGTACAGTAGACAAGGAAATAAAAGGATTGTTTCATCATGTAAAGCACAGTAACCACATAAAATAACTAATATCAGACAAATTATGCTGAGAATAGATGGGATTGTAGAACCGCTTGGGGCCTCAATATGTGGCTCTGAAATACATCATGAATTTTAGTAAAATATCCAACATGAATTTGATAAAGAGAGGCAACATCAGATTAAAGCCTGTTGGAGAAGATAACAAGGAGGAATAATAAAGTTGGCCTGATAGACATTGTCTACAAGGATTTTTACAGCTTTGAGAGGTCTCATGTAGCACATTGGTCAATAAACCAAAATGCATTGAATCCAAGAGGTAGTGAACATTAAGTTGCATTAAAATTCTGGTCGTCATATTGCAACAATAAAATAATGTTATTGGAGAGAAGACACTGAAGAAATGTTCTCACGAGCTCTGTAGGTTTAGAGGGTCTTTTTAACTTTTGAACAGAAGGAGCAGAGAGTAGATTTAATAAAATAATTTGGATGGATTGTCTCCATAGAGTGGTTAGAAGAAGGACTTAATTCAGTTAACACAGAGGTAAATAACTAAACTTAACAGGTGGGAGGTTTAGAGGAGAGCTGAGAAAGGTTTTATTTTTCCCAAGTGTAGTGAGGGTTTAGATCTCACTAAAGGAATCTGTATAGAGACAGAAGCTCTCAATGAATTTATACAGCACTTGCACCTGAAGTGCTGGCACCAGCAAGTTCATGTTACAAATTGCGATTGAAATGAAGAGTATATTTTGACTTGCATCAATCCAATGCGATACTGTCCATTATATTCTGACGATTCTAGACTTCATTAGCTCAGCAATGTCAAAAATCAGTTAAACAATTTCTTCTGCACTAATGGTCAACATGACACTGACCCTGAAATCACAACAGTTATCCATTATCGGATTAAAACTTCCTTTACCGGGCCATAGCTAAAACCTGAGCTGAGTGCAGATGGCCAAGTAAAACACCACAACTAGAATCAGCAAGCAGCAGATCAATCAAAGCCATCATTGTGCTGCTCATCTGCTGATTGGCCTCAGGATTCCTCCTCAGATAAGTCTGTCAATCACATATATTGCTTTTTTATAAATCCCCAGAATGACAATCATTTGGGATGTTTGCACTGAATGGCATGATCCTTGAGCTGAAGCAGCCACACCATTCAGCCAGTGATTACTAGATATTTTCACTTCAATTCAATTCAATTCAATTAAACTTTAATGTCATCGCACAAATACAAGAATCAGTACAACAAAATGCAGTTTTGCGTCAGTCCGTAGTAGTTGTACATAAAGAAAAAAAAAAAAAAAATAGAAAGAGAGAAGATACAGAATAATCAGGAAATACAGAATGATTAAACAAAGGGGGACGGAGGGACCAGAGAAATCTATTGTCGGGACTCCGAGTTCAGCAGTGTGATTGTGTTGTTATAGAAGCTTTTCCTCATCCTGCTGGTACGTGACCTGAGGCTCCTGTACCGCCTCCCTGATGGGAGGAGGGCAAACAGTCCATGGTTGGGGTGTGAGGGGTCTTTGATGATCTTCCCAGCCCGTCTCAGACACCGTTTTCGGTGGAGGAGGCCTTGAGGAAACAGCGATCATGGATTCTGTTGAACACAGAGAATTGTAAAGAAATTACAGCACAGAGACAGCTCAATCATCTAAATGTTATTATTCTATAATTTATGCCAGGCGCAGATTTCTTCCCAATTGTTCCAAATAAACTGATTGGCAAATTCTTCTAATTTCTCCTATTTAATACAAGAATATACATTCTATCTATTGACAGAATTTAATGGGTATCATTAATTATCCTCAAGAAGGGAGTGTTGAGCTCAGTCAGTGTTCTTCAGTCTGAAGAAGGGTCTCGACTTGAAACGTCACCTATTCCTTTCTCCAGAGATGCTGTCTGACCCATTGAGTTACTCCAGCATTTTATGTCTATCTTTGGTTTGAACCAGCATCTACAATTCCTCCCGACACATCCCTTCTTGAATTCCCGCAGTTCTTTTGGTGAAGGATCTCCCACGCTTTTGGTGGCGGACATTGGACAAAAAGTTTGATAAGAACCGGGGGGATCTTACATTGCCCTCAAGGTCAGCTGTAGGAAGCATCCTCCAGGGAGCAAGGGGTGAAGAGGGCCATGCAAGGAGAGGGAAGATGGTTGCCCGGGATGACTAGAGTGGAGGCAATGGCTGCAACAAGCCTTTGTGGCCAGCTGCAGCAGGGATTTGAAAAATACACCAAAATAGCACCTCTTACATATAGAGCATTCTATTCTGTACATTCTGTACTAACGGTGGATTGTGCTTATGTATGGTGATGGCCCTGCTGATCCATATACAACATTGTATTTCACTGTACTTTGGTACAGGTGATAATAAAGAAACCATGTTAGAATGGCAGATTTCCTGCTCTGAAGCCAATTTGTGAACCAGAAGAAATCTGATAATTTCACTGTCGATTACTATATATTACTGTACAGTATTAATTTCTTCAATTCATTGAAATTTCCCAGCTGCCTTGTTGGGGTTTAAACTCTAATCACTAATCTCAAATTTTGGAAACAATTATTATGTTACTTTCCTATGATAACATCCTTAAATATATCAATGGTATTCATCCAATGGATGCCATGTGATAGCAAACTTCATTTCCCCCTCATATTTGCTGATATTCCTTTATTTATCTTCAAATTTAGACCCTTTTATACAGCATTCGGGAATTTGTTTGCATATCTAAATATTCCTTGTTCCACAGCTGCAAATGCACATTAATATTTTTGCCACCCTAAATTATATTTCATATTTCATTTAACTTGGAGATCACTGAGCTGTACACAACCTCAGCATGTTGTGTGACCATCAAGAAAGGATAATAACCAAATGTATGTATAAATAAGTTACCAGTAAGAAGCAAAAATGCAACATAAATTGCAGTTAACTTTCAGGCAGTGACAATAGTGATATATTTAATAATCAATATTGCAAATTTAGTAGAAATCAAAAAACTACAGGAGAGCAAGATGTAATGAGCAGAAATGGGTTTACAGGGATGGCGAGTTAGGCAGCATGGAATAAAGTGTAGACAATTAATCATTCCAAAAAATTATTTATTAACCACAAAAATGATTTATATGTTCATAACATGCACCATAATAGAGTTGTGCCAACTCAGTGGTCAAGCAATCTGTGATATTTATTTGAAATCCACAGAATGAGTAAGTTGTAAAAATTATTATGGCATTATCGAGTATTTTATTCTCATCGCTTAAAAAAAAAAGTGAAACCTAGTTATCATTGTTTGTCTAGAAATTACACTATTTTTGTACAGATTGCACGTAAAAATCATTTTGCACACAATCAATGGGGCAAGTGATCATTTTAAAGTTGATTAATGACCATTAGTCCCTAGCAGGAGCTATGCAATTAATGACATTATCCAGAGCACAGTACCCACTTCTGCAATTACCAGTCAAAAGGGAATGTTGAAAGATGAAGGAAAGCCTTGCAGCCGATCAACAAAGGCGCAGGAATTGAAGAGTCCCCACTGATCCATTGAAATATTGCTCTCTGCGAATGTTACCTTGGGTTTTTTTTTGCAAAGCATATTTCAAGTAGTGTGGCAGGGTGTCCCATTGCAGCCTTTTGACACAGCAGAGATGCAGATTGTGATTTCTGATGTGGTAATGAGCTCATGCCTCAGAGTGGTGAGAGGCTGGGAGGAGCAAGGGACACAGTTTAGTTCAGTTTAATTTAGCTTATTATTGTCATGTGTACCAAGATACAGTGAATCCAGTCAAAGAAAAGGCTATACATGGTTATAATCAAGCTGTCCACAGTGTACAGATAAACAATAAAGGATACGACATTTGATGCAAGATTAAGTCTGATAAAAACATAGTTCAAAGGTCTCCAGTGAAATAGCTGGGAGGTCAGGTCTGCACTCGAGCTGATGAGAGGACCATTCAGTTGCCTGATAACAGCTAGGAAGAAACTATCCCTGAATCTGGAGGTATGTGTTTTAAATCTTCTGTACCACTTGCCTGATGGGAGAGAGGAGATGAAGTAGTGACCACGATGACACTGGTCTCTGATTATGCTGATTGCCTTGCCGAGGCAGCGTAATTTGTAACTGCAGTCAATGGAGGGGAGGTTAGGGCTACATCCACAACTCTCTGCAATTTCTTGTGGTCTTAGATGGAGGTGTCCCCAAACCATGCTGCGGTGCATCCCGAAGTTGGTGAGGTTTGGTGGGGACATGTCAAACTTCCTAAGCTTTCAAAGGAAGTAGAGGCATTGGTGTGCTGTCTTAACCTTAGCTTCAATGTAGCTGGTCTAGGACAAATCGTTGGTGATATTTATTCCGAGGAACTTCAAGAATTCGACCATCTCTACTTTGGCATCATGAATGTATTGTGTGTGTACCGCTTTGCTTCCCGAAGTTAATCACAATCTCCTTTGACTTGCTGACAGTGAAGGAAAGGTTGTTGGCTTGGCACCAGGTTACGAGGTCCACAATCTCTTTTCTGTACTCCATCTCGTCATTATTTGATATCTAGCCCACTATGGTGGTATGATCTGTAATCTTGTAAATTGAGTTGGATTGGTCTCTGAACTGCAGTAGACAAACTGCAGTGGATCAAGGCTGCTTGGTAGGCTGGATTTAATGTGCGCCTTAACCAGCCTGTTGAAGCATTTCATGATGGTGGATGTCAAGGCCAGACATAATGAAAATGTACATATCTCTCCCACGTCCTGTCCACAGCCATTACTGCAGCTGCTACTCTGTGGCTGCCATGGGCAGAGTTCTTAGTAATACCATCATCGCAGTTATTTTCCCTGTGTTGGGAATGGTATAAGTAAAGCTTGTATCCACGAATCAGGGTGAAAACCACCTTCAAAATTATTTTGCTATGTTTTCTCGTATTTTCTAGTGTTTTGCTCTTCAACCAATTGCAGCATGAGTCTGAAGAAGGTTCCTGACCCCAAAACTTCACCTGTCCATTTCCCTCCACAGATGCTGCCTGACCTGTTGAGTTTCTCGTGTAAGAAGGAACTGCAGATGCTGTAAAATCGAAGGTCTGAAGAAGGTTTTTGACCCAAAACGTTACCTATTTCCTTCGCTCCATAGAAGCTGCCTCACCCACAGAGTTTCTCCAGCATTTTTATCTACCTGTTGAGTTTCACCATCACTTTGTGCTTTGGTCAAGGTTCCTTCATCTGCAGTTCCTTGTATCTCTAATTGCAGCATTTGTTTAACACACTAAAGTAGGATCAATAATTTCTAAGTATCAGTGTCCAAGGGAATGCACCAACAAATGAAATGGTTAATTTATAAGGCATAACACATGAACTATTTACATGTTTCTGACAGTAAGAGGTTGGGGTAAACTGAATGCTTGTGAAGCTGCTGCCAAAAATAAGGCATACCAGTTGATTCTTCTGCCCAAAATACCTGCAATATCAACATACACGTAGTTACAAAGAGAACACATGTTCCGTGTTTTAAGTTACACTACTGGTAGGAACTAGATCCTCAGGTCAGCGAAGGTAAGGACAGATGAGAAGGTAGAACCTAATGCCCCTTTCCCACTTAGAAAACCAGAACGGAAACCTCTGGAGACTTTGCGCCCCACCCAAGGTTTCCGTGTTGTTCACGGAGGTTCCCGGAGGTTTGTGTCAGTCTCCCTAATGGTCGAAAGTGGTTTCCGCTTCTTTTATGTTCCGGCGATTATTTCAAACAATTCAAAACTGTCCGTGACTAAAAATAGGTTGCTGTTTTAAAAATCAGTAATTTTTTAGTCAAAGCCAGTTACGATGCTAGTTGAAGGTGGTTGCCGGAAGTTGCAGGAAGTGGAATGTCTTACCTTGGGTGGTGCTCCAGAGGTTTCCGTTCAGGTTCCGTTCAGGTTTCCTAAGTGGGACAGGGGCATATTAGACTCAGTTAGTCTCGACAGAAGGCCAGACAGGGAGTGATAATGAACACAGAGAAACCAATGACTTGAAGTGTGTGTACTTAAATGCACAGAGTATCATGGGTAAAATGGATTAATTTAGAGCCTGGATTGTATATGGAACTGTGATATTGTGGCCATTTCTGAAAAGATAGAGAGGGAGATAAAATAAATGGTAGAGTTGCTTTACTAACCAGAGAGCATATCATGGTGGCACTCGGATAGGAAATACATGCAGGGTTCATTTGCCAAGGCAATAAATAAAAATAAGTAAGTTGCAAACACTCTAATGGAACTATGCATCAGACATTCATGGAGCAGAGGTAGATGATCAGAAATGTAGACAGATTATGAAAAGATGAAAAAGCAACAGAATGATCATAATGAGTGACTTTAACTTCCCCAATATTGACCGTGACAAATAAGTGCGAGGTATTGAATTTTGAAAAGTCAAACCAGGGGAGAACCTTCACAGTGAATGGCAGGGCCCTGTGGAGTGTTGTAGAGCCTTATGCATTGTGTTTCACTTGAGTCAGGAGGTAATTAGCTTTGCACAGAGCAAAATCAAAAATTGGCTAAACTCTCTGAATGCTACATATTTAATTAGGAAAAATGTTATACCATTGTAATTTGCCCTAGAAATTGCTGTCTATATCTTTTTGATGTGGCTAAATCTAAGTCTGGTTGCTCTGCTTTGAGAGGAGAATCTGCTACATGTAGCAATGTTACAAAATTTTAAGATTTTAAAAATCAAGTCTGCAATTTATCCCATCAGATAAAGCATAAAAAGAAGATTAATTTGACACCTAATTCACTTTTATATCTTCAGTATTAAAACGGTTATGTCCATTTTGATACTCGGAAATTAGCATCTTGTTCCCTATTGCTTTTCCATTGACTTAACACAAAAGCTGTGATCGAGGACAGTCAAAAGCCCATAACTTTCTTAAACATTAAGAGAACTGAAATACATTTTCAGTTATTATAGATTGAAGCATTCTCAAACAAATATGAAACAATCTTAGGTACACAAAAAAGCTGGAGAAACTCAGCAGGTGCAGCAGCATCTATGGAGTGAAGGAAATAGGCAACGTTTTGGGCCAAAATCCTTCTTCAGACAATCTTACTTGGATGACCTGATATTAAAGCATATAGTTAGTTAGTTACCTAATTGTAGCTAATTACAAAATTCAATTACTAGATCTAAACATCTATACATTTCTTAAGAAAATATTTAAAAAATTTAAATAGCCTAAGAGTCCAAATACCATTCACACAAGAATTCACAATATAACATGATTTTTAAATCTCATTGTCATGAATTTATAGGCCAAATGGAAGGAATTTAATGTTTAATTCCCTAAAATTAATGGCCATTTAAATCATCTTGCGTGGAACGCGATCTATTGGCACGTTGCGGTTGTGGTGAATTTAAACCTCATATCGGTGGGAAAAACACTGCCGGTTTGTATGGGGGACACTTTTATTTCAATTTCCTACTTCAACATAGATGTGATTTTTTCCATATTGTATCTCCGTCCCCACTGCGGCCTAACATCGTGGAGTGGGTGGCCTTCCCTGGAGACCGATGGGCGCTCCAAGCCACAGGAGTCTGCAGGACTTTAACATCGCGGAGATTGCGACCCCTTTGCCGTGGGTGAAAGCTCCAATCATGGAGCCTGTGGACTTTAACACCGTCAAGCCCACGGTCTCTGGTAAAAAGAGGCCGACTCAGGAGCTCCATGCTGCGGAGAGAGTTTCAACTGCCCCAACGTGGGAGTTTCGATCACCCTGACGGGAGCTTCGCTCATCGGCTGCGGGGACTTTGATCGCCCCGACTGCGGAAAAACAAAGAGGAAGAAGATTGAACTTTATTGCCTTCCATCACAGTGAGAAATGTGGAATCCACTGTGATTGATGATTATGTTCACTTTTATGTGATTGTGTCTTGTTGCTTTTCATTTAGTATGGCTATATGGTAACTCAAATTTCACTGTACCTTAATTGGTACATGTGACAATAAACTGACCTTGAAACCTTGAAACAATTTGACTTTTCTGTTCATGTGCACTTGGTTTCACTTGCTTTGTGCTCAAGAGTGTTGGCAGTACAGATGGGATGTCCCGTCTCTCAAACCGTCATTGCTCATGGTGCAATTTCTGAATTATGGTTAACGACTCTAACACTAGGCTAGTTACCAGAAAAGATAGAGCTGTGTCCTCACTATTATTGTAGGTCATCCTGGCATCTTCCTCAGCCAGAATGCAAATGATCCACTTAAGTGGCAGGTGGTACATCTGAATCACACACTCGCCCTTGTAGTAAGGATACATCTATTGAAGGTGTTCCGCAACATAAATCCACTGGGGAGATAAAGTATCATTTCTCCACAATCTTAATGCAGAGCATCTTAATACATTTCCAAAGAGAATATTGGACAAGCCTAAATAAATTAGCTGTTTAAGAAAAAACTGCAGATGCTGGAAAAATCTTCAGTCAGAAGAAAGGTCTCGTCCCGAAATGTCGCCTATTCCTTTACTCCTTAGATGCTGCTTCACCCGCTGAGTTTCTCCAGCATTTTTGTCTACCTTAAATAAATTAGCTGCTCTCTTTTCTTGCACCTCAGTTGCAAATACTATCATAACTTTTTTTGTTAATCTATTGATATGTCAGCCCAGTGTAAAAGAGGGTGATTCCACTCAGCATCAATTAAAGCAATTCACTAGCTCAAACAAAATGCATAGTGAAACTAGAAGCATAATCTACTGTATTAGAGTCAGATCATATGCCTTCTGTTCAGTTTTTGTGGTTTTCTACAATTCTTGTCTTCACTTAATAATTAAGAATCACATTAGTTATTAATGTAATGAATTTTGCAATTAATTAGAATCATAATATGCAGAAGGTGGTCATAATGTCCATTAAAATCAGGCTGGGTCCATGGAAAGGTATAGGACAAAGGCTCTAAAATTGTGTGGCATGAACTCAATGAGTCCAACTACTTCTTTCATTGCTATAATAACTCTATGATACTCTGAGTCTAAATGTGTTAATTAATTAAACTGGTAACTTATGATTCAATTGCATTTCAGATAGTATATGAGCCAACTAATCATACATGAGTATAATTACCGATGTGGGTGTGGCAGGGTGAGAGGTGATTTCAATAAATGTTTGTTAGAGTTTATTTATATTAAGTCTGAATAATTGAGAATGATTGAGTCTGAAGAATGGTCTCTACCCAAAACGCCACCCATTCCTTCTCTCCAGAGACGCTGCCTGTCCCGCTGAGTTACTCCAGCTTTTTTGTGTCTATCTTCTTTCATTTATATTATACTGGATATGTTAGCCGTTAGCAATGCAAAACACATTTTATACATTTTTAAGGGTGTTTAGGAGGAAGGAAACATAGAAACATAGAAAATAGGTGCAGGTGTAGGCCATTCAGCCCTTCGAGCCAGCACCGCCATACATTGTGATCATGGCTGATCGTCCCCTATCAATAACCCGTGCCTGCCTTCTCCCCATATCCCTTGACTCCACTAGCCCCTAAAGCTCTATCTAACTCTCTCTCAAATCCATCCAGTGATTTGTCCTCCACTGCCCTCTGTGGCAGGGAATTCCATAAATTCACAACACTCTGGGTGAAAAGTTTTTTTCTCACAGTCTTAAATGACCTCCCCTTTATTCGAAGACTGTGGCCCCTGGGGGAGTTGTACAGTTGTACCTTGTACAGTTGTACAAGGACTAGAGGTGTTGTACAGATTACAGATAAATACAAAAGTATAATTATTGACATTTAAATGTTGAAGTAGAAAATAAAAAATGAGTAGATGTTGGCAGTTGACAAAACTACAAGGAGGTCTCCTGTCATCAAAATGACTAAACAGCTGGATTTAAAACATGACAAGACAGATTGCATTACATATTAGGGACCACAGTTCAACATTGATTCCACTGTTATATTGGCACACAACACACAACTACCATTTCCATTCAGTTTACTACTTTATTATAGTAAGATATCCAAATGTGCTCTTTGAGAGTAATATCAGACATAAATTGATGATGACACAAAAATAAATTTCAGATCAGGTGACCAAAAGATAATTAAGCACTCCATAGACATGGGCTTTCTCTAATATAAGTTCTCACTATGTGTCATTTACAACATCGACAGCTAACGATCATAAATGTAATTAATTTTAGAAACCTGTCTCAGTGGTGCAGCGGGAGAGTTGCTGTCTTACAGCACTCACAGCGTCGGAAACTCGGGTTCGATCCCAACTACGGGTGCTGTCTATACGGAATATATACTTTCTCCCCGTTACCTCATAGGTTTTCGCCGAGATCTTTGGTTTTCTCCTACACTCGAAAGACCACCAGGTATGTGGTTAACAGGTATGTGGGTTAATTAGATTGGTATAATTGTAAATTGTCCCTCGTGTGTGAATGTGCGGGGATCGTTGGTCTGCCTGGACTCGGTGTACCGAAGGGCCTGTTTCCGTGCTGTTTCTCTGCACTAAACTAAACTAAAAAATGTCCCCACACATTCCAAGTCAGAAAGTCCATCATAATAAGATAACCTTTAAAGATCAATTTGAAAAGCAATCGATAGAGATAGAATTCCAGATCATAAGATCTCAGTAACAAGAGCATGACCAGCAGTTAGCGGCACGGTGGCGCAGAGGTAGAGTTGCTGCCTTACCCTGCCAGAGACATGATTGTTTTCTGGATCGCATCTCCGGTTGCTCTGTGGCCTAACATCGTGGAGCTGGAGGCCTCCTTGGACTGACATTGAGCCCCACCGTGGGGTGTGGACTTAACATCGGAGCTGATCCCTTGCCTGGGATCACTCCAACCACGGCTTGCAGACTTTACATCGAGAGCTCGCAGTCTCGGGAGAGGCCGAGTAGGGAGCTCCAACAACGAAGAGGTTCGACGCCCCGACCCCGGGTCCGAACGCCCAGTGCAGGGGAGCTGACTGGGCGTTCTGTGGATGGGGATCCTGTGGATAGGGTGAAATGTTTTAAATATCTGGGAGTCCACATCTCCGAGGATATGTCATGGGCATCACATGCCTCAGCACTCGTGAGTAAGGCAAGGCAGCGCCTTTACCACCTCAGCCAATTGAGGAAATTCAGAGTGTCTCCGAGGATCCTCCAGTGCTTCTACGCAGCGGCGGTGGAAAGCATCTTGTCTGGAAATATTACCATCTGGTTTGGGAATTGCTCTGCCAAGGACAAGAAGGCTCTGCAGAGAGTAGTGCTTTCGGCCGAATGCACTATGGGAACTTCACTCGCCCCCCTGCAGGAACTATACAACAGGAGGTGCAACCCCAGAGCAAATAAAATCATGGGAGACCCCTTCCACCCCTGCAATGGACTGTTCCAGCTGCTACGGTCAGGCAAATGCCTCTGTTGCCATGCGGTGAGAATGGAGAGGTTGAGGAGGAGTTTCTTCCCAGAGGCCATTCAGACTGTAAACGCCTATCTCACCAGGGACTAACTCTGCTGAACGTATTTCCTTCCATTATTTATTATGTAAAATAATATGTGTGTTATGATTGTGTTTATAATTTGTTTGGTTGTTTGGTTGTTTGTCTTTTGCACAAAAGTCCGCGAGCATTGCCACTTTCATTTCACTGCACATCTCGTATGTGTATGTGACAAATAAACTTGACTTGACTTGACTTGACTTGACATCCCCCCCGATGCAGGAGCTGATTGCCCCGACACGGAGCGCCCAAATGCCGCCGGCTACGGGAGTCAAGATTGTCCCGTCAACGGAGGGCTTGAGGCCCCCGACCGCGGGAGAACAAAGAGGGAAGAAATTTAAGTTTTTTTTTCGCCTTCCATCACATTGAGGAATGTGGAGGAGTCACTGTGGTGGATGTTTATTTTAAAATGTATTTTGTGTGTTCCGTTGCTTTTTATTTGTATGACTGACTTGCCAAATTATATTTCTTGTATGTTGCAAAACATACTTGGCTAATAAAATATGATTTTATTGTATTGTATTGTATTGTGTTGTATTGAATTGTATTACAGTGAATGCAGTGCCGGAGACCCAGGTTCGATCCCGATTACGGGTGCTGTCTGTACGCAGTTTGTACGTTCTCCCCGTGACCTGCGAGGGATTTCGCCGAGATCTTCGGTTTCCTCCCACATTCCAAAGATGCACAGGTATGTAGGTTAATTGACTTAGTAAATGTAAAAATTGTCCCTAGTGGGTATAAGATAGTGTTAATGTGCGGGTATCGCTGGTCGGCGTGGAACCGGTGGACCAAAAGGGCCTGTTTCCGCGCTGTATGTCTAAACTAAAAAAAAAGTGGTAAAGTGGGAAGGACAATAAGTAGACGAGTGCAAATATCTTAAAGGTTTTTAGGATGAAGAGGATAATAGACATCCAGAGAGATGTCAATGCAGAGCTGAGACAGTAACACACAGGTGACCCAATAGTAGTGAATTAAGTTAATGTCCATTCATGTTCTATGAGAGTTGTAAACTAATTACTCATAGTCACATTCAAAAAAAGGTGGATATGAAATTGGGTCAAATTTGCAATAAAAATACACTTTGAGTTTTTTAATAGTCTTTTACAATCTTAACATCTCATGACCTCTCCTGATAAGATTAATACTTTATTAGATATGCTTCTATATTTCCTACTGTTAACTTACATACTGTAAAACTGCATATTAGTATTCTATGTGCACTATGGAAGTTGAAACTTTCATCGACTGTGTCTCCTCACAATAAATATTATGCCAGCATGACCAATTTCATCCTCCTGAACCCAGAAACTCACTCTTGAGTTTAAGTACTCATTACTCCACATTAGCATACTCAATTTAAAAGAGCTGAGCCATTGAAGAAGCCTCAGTCAAATCATCAATCTATTATTCATCACATTGTCAAGAAAGTGAGCATGTATCAGACATTAGAAGATGCTACAATAAGTGAAATTGCTTCCCAATTCCTGCATTATCTATCAATCCATTGCAAGGAGATGTCATTAGATCTGCTGAAAGGAACATGTAAATGGAAGTTGGCTGTCCTGCCATACGGTACATAACTGTGATAATCACGGATAAATCTGAAGAAGGGTACCAACCTGAAACATCACCTATCCTTTTTCTCCAGTGAATGCTGCCTGACCCGTTGAGTTACTCAAGCACTTTTTGTCTAGCTGTTATTTAATATTTTGGCTGTTCCTTACCATAAGATAATTAATCTGCTTTGGATCTATAACAGTTAATATTTTTTGCCTACAAACAATGTTTTAACCTTGTGTTGCTATTTTCCATTGACCTGATGTCCATATAACTATATAACCATATAACAATTACAGCACGGAAACAGGCCATCTCGGCCCTACAAGTCCGTGCCGAACAACTTTTTTTTCCCTTAGTCCCACCTGCCTGCACTCATACCATAACCCTCCATTCCCTTCTCATCCATATGCCTATCCAATTTATTTTTAAATGATACCAATGAACCTGCCTCCACCACTTCCACTGGAAGCTCATTCCACACCGCTACCACTCTCTGAGTAAAGAAGTTCCCCCTCATATTACCCCTAAACTTCTGTCCCTTAATTCTGAAGTCATATCCTCTTGTTTGAATCTTCCCTATTCTCAAAGGGAAAAGCTTGTCCACATCAACTCTGTCTATTCCTCTCATCATTTTAAAGACCTCTATCAAGTCCCCCCTTAACCTTCTGCGCTCCAGAGAATAAAGACCTAACATTCAACCTATCTCTGTAACTTAGTTGTTGAAACCCAGGCAACATTCTAGTAAATATCCTCTGTACTCTCTCTATTTTGTTGACATCCTTCCTATAATTGGGCGACCAAAATTGTACACCATACACCAGATTTGGTCTCACCAATGCCTTGTACAATTTTAACATTACATCCCAGCTTCTATACTCAATGCTCTGATTTATAAAGGCTAGCATACCAAAAGCATGTCAACAGCTTTTTAAGGGAAGATGCATTTTAGGCAATGCCCTTGAATGATCCAACTTGAACAAAAGTCTTGCCCCTTTGTTCAGACCTTTCACAGCCGAAGAAAGAGTTTAACTTTATCTACCCTATCAGTTTCTGAATCAATTTCTTAAGACCTTACATCAAATACCCATTAATCTGCCACGCTCAAAAGTGGTAATGATCAATGTCCTTATAATTTAGCCCTTTTTCCCTTGAGAAGGAGCTGGCAGTAGAGGAGAAGAACTGTGAGCATCCTATTGTGAGAAACCTGAAAGAAAAGTGATGGTATAGAAAAACTATATATCACATGGGACAGAACTGGCCTACAAACTTAGTTACAACCTATCAGAAATTTGACAAAAGTAAGCAGTCCCATGAAATAATCGTATTATGCAGCAACTAGCTGATGATATCAAATACAAAAACTGATGCATTGGACCAAGCAATTAGAAGGACATGCTATAAAATAAATAGAAAAATGTGTTAAAGTCGCCAGTAAAGCCACACTGCAATTCTAATAGCTTTGTTAAAGGTTCAGGTATCTGTTATGCTATCAGGGGGATTCTCATTCCTTAATGGTGTACTAAATATAGAGGAATTTGTATAATTTTGCAACTAGTTCTGTCAAAATGATTAAATTTATCCAAAGGAACTGCACTAGCCATGCTGTGAAATATCCTATTTGCTGTAAATAATTGCTAACTTATATATCACTAATGATAACATTGTGCCAATTTTACAATTTTTCTTACACAAAGAGTAACGGCATTCAATTTCTATCCAATTTCATAGTAAAAAAATGTCACACTTTTATTAATAAGAGTATTGTGAAACACCCCTCCCCCACCTGTCATTATTTGAAATGACTTTTACCACACACACAAAAAAAAATCATGCTTCACTGAGGCACTTATTTATTATAGCTATCAGTATTACCATATTTCTGATGATCATCAACAGAAAATATAAATAATACAGTAAGATTATTGTGAATTTTACAAATAATCATTCAATGATGTATCACAGTGTTGCCTATCCAATTAGGAAATTATTGTCTTTTGTAACATTGCTATTCCGCTTCATTGCATATTATTGCATTTAAGATGTTTTATTAGGTAATACAGAAGATCCTTGTACACAAATTGCTGAATGTTAACATACAGGTAGAACAAACAATTAGGAAGGAAAATTGTATGTTGGCTTTTACTGAAAGAGAATTTGAGTAAAAGAACAGAAGCATCTTTATCCAATGATATAGTCTTGGTGAGACTACTTCTGGGACATTGTGTATGGGCTTGCCTTCGTGCCTAATGGTGTACTTAGATGGAGGAAGTGCAATGAAAGTTCACTTTATTGATTCATGTGATGATAGATTTGTTATATCAGGAGAGAATAAGCATAAATGGTCTGTTCTCTACTCAGTTTTGTTAATGAGGGATCTCAGTGAAACATACAACATTTTGGGTTAAAGTGGGATAAGTTAGATGTCCAATTGATGTTTCCCTTGGCAAGTATATCCAGAGGCAAGGGGCAAGTCAGAAAATAATGGGCCAGCCATTCAGAATTGGGGCATTTCTTCAACCAAATATTAGGAAATGCTTTGAATTCTCTGTTGAAGAGTGCTACAGAAATGAATTAGTGAATAAATTCAAAACAAGATCAACAGGTTTTAGACATTGACCTGATTTGAATTGATCTAAACAAAAACGAATTGAGTTGAAAGACACAGCATAGAAACAGGTTCGTTGGACAACTGAGTCCCCGCTAACCAGCAATCATCCATTCACACTTGTTCTACATTATCCCACTTTTGCATCAACTCCCTAGACAAGGAGCAACTTACAGAGGCCAATTAACCTGCAAAGATCATAAGAGATTGGAGCCGAATTAGGCCATTCGGCCCATTTAGTCTTCTCTGCCATTCAATCATGGCTGATCTATCTCTCCCTCCCAACCTGCCTTCTCCCCATAACACCTGACACCCATACTAATCAAGAATCTATCTCCGCCTTAAAAATATCCATTGACTTGGCCTCCACAGCCTCTGTGGCAATGAATTCCACAGATTCACCAACCTAAAGAAATACCTAAATGAATGACTAAAGAAATTCCTCCTCATTTCCTTCCTAAAGGAATGTCCTTTAATTCTGAGGCTATGACCTCTAGTCCTAGACGCTGCCACTAGCGGAAATACATCTGAAAAATGGAGGAGGAACTGATTAATGGAAATTAGTACATGGAAATGACATTGACGTAAAAAATCTTATTCAACAACAGAGCAGTACAGAGTTTGAACGGCTTAATTCTGCATCTTTTTCTTGTGTTTTTATCTAAAAAGTTAATATTGTCTTTATTTAAGGATATTATTATTTCTTTATTAATTGGCTTGCCCATATGGTTCATGGACTGGTGCCTTACTTTTACAATTACTTGCAAGTTTCATTTAATGGAAACCAAATTTGTTTAAAAAGATGAATGAAATTTGGCAACAAAGGATTTTCCAGAAAAATAAACATTTTGGGATCTTTGATGCAAATAAATCCAATTAATAAATTTAATTTCAGTTATTTATTAGCTAATGCAATCAGGTTGCACGAGTCAGTAACCTTCATTGTAAAATAGAACCGTTTAAGTTCCTAGCATCAGAAAATCAATGTTGAACATTATTAGTCGATACCTCAAGTGAGCTGCGCATCCTAGCAAAGAGTGATAGGCTTCTGGAGTGATGCCAGTGTCTATAAAGGTTACAGACATCCAACATTAGGTTGGATTTATAGACAATGAAATAAGTGTAGTACAAGGATAGTTGCCAAAAAAATAACTTTAAATAAACCATTAAACTCAGAATAAGAATATAATCCAATCTATTTGATCAAATCAGTGTTTGGTTGTTATACTTAATACTGGCCTATATTCTTACCAGATATAGAATTTGAATTATAATAATTTGTTATATTTTACACCAGATTAAAAAACGTAGTTAGGTCATTAAATTGTCTTTCCTTTTGTGTATAAATGTATTTCTCAATTACTGCTACCACTGTTGAGCACTTTATTCCATTCTGCCTTGAACATGGGCCAGGTTGAATAATTGAGTTATTTCCTATTGCCATCAATGTTGCTTGCGGTTAGCTCTAAAGGTTTAGAGGTATATAAATGTTGGTTTGTTGCTTCATCTATTGCAAAAGAGAAGGAGCAAGATCATTATTTCTTTACTGCTTGCAAAGGAATTGATAACATTTATGAAAGGAATTGGATTCAAATGTATAAACTTCCCACTTTCAGCCCTGCTGACTTGCGAATTGGATTATCATTATCATTTTTTTTTAATGTGAAAATTTGTGAAAAGGTAGCAAGTAAAGGAGTTACAAATATTCCACTACATTTCGTAAATTCTGATTACTGCCGTGTGACATGTCACATTTTTTTCAATTACAATAGTAATCTATTATTTGAATATTCCATGAGTTTAATTAAAAGAGTTTTGTTTAATACATCTTTTCAAATACTATTTTGTTAATGTTTCACTTCAGAGTGCCTGAGATAAACACACAATCTGACTTTGGATCATTTAATGGCATTTGCTAAACTACAATGATAAAATCAATTATGTCACTCCCACACACCTAGACAATGTTAATTTTCAAACTGATCAATGTGTTTAATATATCTAATACTCAGTGCAAAGTGGTCAAAGTAATTACTTCAAATAAATGGTTTAAGTTAACTGAGCAGTTTGAGCATTTAAGTTGGGGCAAATTTGCAAATAGTATATGATATTCACAAACACCTATTCAGCCAATGTGTAGACATGATTCAGGCTTTTCCCAGTCCTTCCAGTTGCCAATGTGAAAATGTAACTCCTATCTCCCTTCAAAGGTGCTACCTAAAATATTGAATAGTTCAAGGCAGTCCGCTTTTGTTGCACAGTTCTATCTTCCTTGGGATTTTACTAGTGCCTACCCGATCTTTATATACTGTATGTTCCCAAAAGCATGGAGTTTACATAGAAATCATGTAATCATCAATAGTAATTCCTGTAATCATCTATCTACAGTACCCTAAGTGCATCATAAGTAAAATTAGGCTTGCCCATATGTTACTCTTTATGCTCTCACTAAGATATTTTGCAACTAACGTCATTGAAATTGCTTATCATGCAGTCCGCATCTTTTCATTAAACAGTGTAATGCTGAAATGCTATTTCATTCAGGCTAAAATAATAAGGCAAATTTATTACAATTATTAAATATGTACAGCAAGAAAATGAACATATTATAAGTTCATAACAGAACAGGTATTAATATCAAACTTTATTTTTTCCTGCTTCCAAAATAACAATGTGTTTTAACGATGTTGAGGCTATTTTTGAATACTTTGGTCTAAATTCTCACGGAAGGCATAATATAACTTACAAGGAAATTAATCTCACAGCAGTGATTTGGAAACAAATTGAGGAAACGATTGCTTCTCGGCCTAGAAGAGCTTTCCTAAATATATCATAAGGAGTAATTTTATGTGTTTCCATTCACTGCATAGAAGGTCCATTGTGTTAAAATTATGGCAATGATATCTTGACATTTATTTTCCAACGGGTGTGTTGCCTCATTCATTTGAAGCAAATCAACTTCTTTTTCAATAAACCCAGAACTGTCAAATGTGACAATTGTTGGTTTCCCAGGGATTATCCAAGGCAATGTTCATTATCTTTGGGACTGTCTCCCAATACACTACCAATGAACATTTCATGCAAATCCTTGCTCAAACAAAGGACTGGCCAATAGTTAATATACCAGAAGACATTGGGAATACAAAATGCTTCGAACCAGAAACTGTACAGAGGCCGAGAAACAGACTGTCAGCATTGACTGAGAGGTTCTGGACAGAGTGGATAATGGGAGGGGTTGAAGATTAGAGGTCTTTAAGGTGAAGTGAGTTGATAGTGACATGAGGAAAAATATTTTAACAAGGGCAACACGGTGGCAGAGCAGTAGAGTTGCTGCCTTCCAGCACTTACAGCGCCAGAGACCCGGGTTCGATCCTTAACTATTGGTGCATGTCAGTCAGTATGGAGTTTGTATATTCTCCCCGTGACCATGTGAGTTTTCTCCGAGATGTTTGTTTTCCTCCCACACTCCAAAGACGTACAGGTCAGTAGGTTATTTAGCTGTGTAAATTGTCCCTCGTGTGTAGGATAGTGTTAATGTGCGGGGATCGCTGGTTCATGCGAACTCAGTGAGCCGAAGGGCCTTTTTCCGCGCTGTATCTCTAAACTAAACTAAACTAAAAATAGTGTGAGCTTGGAATCTGGAATGCACTCCCTGCAGATGTGTCAGAATAGGATCCAATGTGGCCTTCAAGTGGGAATTGAATACATATATAGAGAGGGAATGGTGGGATGAATAAAATAGAGAGTCACAGAGAGAGAGAGCCCTATGGAAAGCAGAATGGGATTGGGAAAGGAATATGTGCCATAGATCAAGTTACAGTGGGGCAGAAATGAAGAAAGATAATGCAGGGATTAGGGGCATGAAAAGTGACAACAAGGGGAACTGTTTCCCTGTTCTGTCTGGGGTGGGGTGGGGTGGGGTGGGGTGAGAGTAGAAATCCAAGAAATAGTCATAGAGTCATAGGGTGATACAGTATGGAAACAGGCCCTTCGGCCCAACTTGCCCACACCGGCCAACATGTCCCAGCTACGCTCGTCCCACCTGCCTGCGCTTGGTCCATATCCCTCCGAACCTGTCCTATCGATGTACCTGTCTAACTGCTTCTTAAACGATGGGATAGCCTCAACTACCTCCTCTGGCAGCTTGTTCCATACACCCACCACCCTTTGTGTGTAAAAGATAACCTTCAGATTCCTATTAAATCTTTTCCCCTTCACCTTGAACCTATGTCCTCTTGTTCTTGATTCCACTACTCTGGGCAAGAGATTCTGTGCATCTACCCGATCTATTCCTCTCATGATTTTATACATCTCTATAAGATCACCTCTCACCCTCCAGCGAGTTTAACACCTTCTTTGCCCACTTTGAAACTGGCAACACCACCAGGAGTGGAATAACCCCAGCCATGGTGGAGGGACAGGTCTTAACATTGAGCACACAGGATGTGCAGTGCGCTCTGCGAAGGATCAATCCACACAAGGCTGCAGGCCCGGACGGAGTCCAAGGAAGGGTACTAAAGGACTGTGCTGTACAGCTGGCTGAGGTATTCACGAGGATCTTTAACCTGTCTCTATCTCTGGCAACGCTCCCCAAGTGACTGAAGTCAGCTACCATAGTGCCGGTGCCGAAAAAGTCAAAATGTCACCAACTTGAGCGATTACCGTCCAGTTGCCTTAGCACCAATATCCATGAAGTGCTTTGAAAGGTTGGTCCTCTCACACATCAAATGCAGCATCCCTGCCTCACTGGACTCACATCAATTTGCATACAGGGCAAATAGATCCACAGAGGATGCCATCTCTCTGGCTCTTCACACTGTCCTGACTCACCTGGAAAGACAGGGCACGTACGTGAGGATGTTTTTCATAGACTACAGCTCTGCCTTCAACACGGTTATCCACACCAAGCTCACCAGCAAACTTCACCAGCTAAGCCTCAGCTCGCCGAAATGCGACTGGATCCTGAATTTCATGATGGAGCAACTGCAGGCAGTGAGACTGGGCCCGCACCTGTCCTCCACTACCACCCTGAGCACCGGCACACCACAGGGCTGTGTACTGAGCCCCATGCTCTACTCCCTCTTCCCACATGACTGTTTTCCTGCATTCGACACCCGCACCATTGTCAAGTTTGCAGATGACACAACGGTGATCGGGCTGATCATCAATGGTGATGAAACAAACTACAGAGCAGAGGTGCAAAACCTGGTGGACTGGTGCTCAGATAACAACCTGTCCCTAAACACCTCTAAGACCAAGGACTGATTATCAACTTCAGAAGGACACATAATGGGGAATACGCTCCAAACTCTACCAATGGGGACAGTGTGGAGAGAGTGTCCAGCTTTAGGTTTCTGGGCACACACATTTCAGAGGACCTCACATGGTCCACCAATACTGCTGCACTGGTCAAGAAGGCACAGCAACGAATGTTCTTCCTGAGAACACTGAAAAAGACTGGTCTGCCCCAACAGCTGCTGACAATCTTCTACCGCTGCACCACAGAGAGCATATTAATGTTGCACCTATGGGCAATGACAATAAAATATATTATTATTTCTTGTTTTGGCAAGTAAGGTGAAAGTAAATCCAAAAGGTTTCTACAGCTATAATAATAGCAAAAGGATAACGAGGGATAAAATTGGTCCATTGGAGAGACAGAGTGGACAGCTATCTGCAGAGCCAAAAGAGATGGGGGAGATATTGAACAATTTATTTTCTTCGGTATTCATCAAGGAGAAGGATATTGAATTATGTGAGGTAAGGGAAACTATTAGAGTAGCTATGGATACTATGAGTTTCAAAGTAAAAGAAGTACTGACACGTTTGAAAAATATAAAAGTGGATAAGTCTCCAGGTCCTAGGACATTGAGGGGAGTTAGTGTAGAAATAGCCGGGGCTATGACAGAAATATTTCAAATGTCATTAGAAACGGGAATAGTCCCCGAGGATTGACGTACTGCGCATGTTGTTCCATTGTTTAAAAAGGGTTCTAAGAGTAAACCTAGCAATTATAGGCCTGTTAGTTTGACTTCAGTGGTGAGCAAATTAATGGAAAAGATACTTAGAGATAATATATATAAGCATCTGGATAAACAGGGTCAGATTAGGAACAGTCAGCATGGATTTGTGCCTGGAAGGTCATGTTTGACTAATCTTCTTGAATTTTTTGAAGAGGTTACTAGGGAAATTGATGAGGGTAAAGCAGTGGATGTTGTCTATATGGACTTTAGTAAGGCCTTTGACAAGGTTCCTCGTGGAAGGTTGGTTAAGAAGGTTCAAATGTTGCGTATAAATGCAGGAGTAGCAAGATGGATTCAACAGTGGCTGAATGGGAGAAGCCAGAGGGTAATGGTGGATGGTTGTTTGTCGTGCTGGAGGCAGGTGACTAGTGGGGTGCCTCAGGGATCGGTGTTGGGTACTTTGTTGTTTGTCATGTACATCAATGATCTGGATGAAGGTGTGGTAAATTGGATTAGTAAGTATGCAGATGATACCAAGATAGGGGCTGTCGTGGATAATGAAGAGGATTTCCAAAGTCTACAGAGTGATTTAGGCCATTTGGAAAAATGGGCTGAAAGATGGCAGATGGAGTTTAATGCTGATAAATGTGAGGTGCTACACCTTGGCAGGACAAATCAAAATAGGACGTACATGGTAAATGGTAGGGAATTGAAGAATACAGTTGAACAGAGGGATCTGGGAATAACCGTGCATAGTTCCTTGAAGGTGGAATCTCATATAGATAGGGTGGTAAAGAAAGCTTTTGGTATGCTAACCTTTATAAATCAGAGCATTGAGTATAGAAGCTGGGATGTAATGTTAAAATTGCACAAGGCATTGGTGAGACCAAATCTGGAGTATGGTGTACAATTTTGGTCGCCCAATTATAGGAAAGATGTCAACAAAATAGAGAGAGTACAGAGGAGATTTACTAGAATGTTGCCTGGGTTTCAACAACTAAGTTACAGAGAAAGGTTGAATAAGTTAGGTCTTTATTCTCTGGAGCGCAGAAGGTTAAGGGGGGACTTGATAGAGGTCTTTAAAATGATGAGAGGGATAGACAGAGTTGATGGGGATCAGCTTTCCCCTTTGAGAATAGGGAAGATTCAAACAAGAGGACATGACTTCAGAATTAAGGGACAGAAGTTTAGGGGTAACATGAGGGGGAACTTCTTTACTCAGATAGTGGTAGCGGTGTGGAATGAGCTTACAGTGGAAGTGGTGAAGGCAGGTTCGTTGGTATCATTTAAAAATAAATTGGATAGGCATATGGGTGAGAAGGGAATGGAGGGTTATGGTATGAGTGCAGGCAGTTGGGACTAAGGGAAAAAAGTTGGTCGGCAGGGACTTGTAGGGCCGAGATGGCCTGTTTCTGTGCTGTAATTGTTATATGGTTATTGTTACTATTATTATTATTATTATTATTATTATTATTATTATTATTATTATTATTATTATTATTATTATTATTATTATTATTATTATATTATTCCAAGGAATAGAGACCCAGCCTACTCAAACTCTCCCTATAGCTCAGACACTCTAGTCTTGGCAACATCCCCATAAATCTTCTCTGAAACCTTTCAAGCTTAACAATATCTTTCCTGTAACATGGTGCCCAACTGAACACAATATTCTAAATGCGGTCTCACCAACGTCTTATACAACTGCAACATGACGTCCCAACTTCTAAACTCAATACTCTGACTGATGAAGGCCAATGTGCCAAAAGCCTTTTTGACCACCTTATCTACCTGTGACTCGACCTTCAAGGAACCATGCACCTGCACTCCTAGATCCCTCTGCTCTACAAGACTCCCCAGAGGCCGACCATTTACTGTGTCGGTCCTGCCCTTGTGAAACATCCCAAAATGCAACACCTCACATTTTTCTGTATGGAGGAAATATAGAGAGGGCCTCATCAATCACAGTAGAAGAAAAGATATGTTTCCTGAAAATGGAATGGAAAGTCTGAACTTGAGAGCAGGTACAGTATAAACAAAGAAGCTGAGAGAAAAGAATGCCATCCTTACATAGAGTGTTTGAAAAGAGTGTTGAAGGTCAATGCCTAAAACTGGGAAAAAATAAACGTTATGGTAGACTGAGTACTGTTAACCATTGATGGCTGTATGCTCCCGAGACTTGACCTAGACCACTTACAATAAGAACTATAAACTACCGGTAAGATATCAACAGTAATATCTGTACAAAATTGTCTAAATATATTGGCAAGAAAAGCAAACCAATTTGTCTCCCAGGCCATTAAACAAAATGGATCCAGAGCAGACGACATCATCATTGTTGGATGAATTACAGATGATGATGAGTCAGAGTATAGATCGACCGATTGAGCAAATGGTGCCAGCACAACAACCTGACTCTCAATATCAGTAAGACCAATGAACAGATGGTGGATTTTGGAAGAGGAAGGATGAGGATCCACAATCCTGTTTGTGCGTTAAAGGGACTGGTTTCCAGAGCACTAATATGGACATTGTGGGCAAATGGATTCTTGGGCTGGCAGCTCAGTCACTCATGCCTGGTGGGCTGGCAGCTCAGTCACTCAGGCCTGGTGAGCTGGCAGCTCAGTTACTCAGGTCTGGTGGGCTAGCAGCTCAGAAACTGCCAGAAATTCTGCCCAAAACAGGTGAGAGACTCACAGAGAGGGGGAGAGGGTGGAGAATCAATTTTAGACATGTTTCATATGAAGAAGGGTCTCAACCCGAAACGCCACACATTCCTTCTCTCAAGAGATGCTGCCTGTCCCGCTGAGCTACTCCAGCTTTTTGTGTCTATCTTTGGTTTAAACCAGCACCTGCAGTTCCTTTCTACACAGCTAAACTCTCCGACAAGTTGGATATATGCCCTCTTCCAAATCACTGATATAGATGACCAACAGTGTCCTCTGTGGGAGCCCATTAACCATACCTTTCCACATTAATGTTTAAGCATAGTAAATAGGAGCAGGATTAGACCACTTGGCTCTGCTGGCTTGCTCCAACATACCATATGATTATGGGCGATCACTCATCCGTTCAAAGAGTGCTGCTGATCCAAAATATCACCTATTCATGTTCTCTAGAGATGCTGCCTGACCTTCTGACTCACTACAGCACTTTGTGGTCCATTTTTTTGCAAACCAGCTCATGCAGTTCCTTGTGTCCACACGTTAATACCATGCTCTCACCTTATTCTCATATCCTTATATAATTTTTGTCACCAGGAAATGTATTTGCTTCATTTTTGAATATAGTTAAAAAAAGTGCCTTCTGTTGTAGAGATTCAGCAGTATATCTACCCATTGAAAGGAGAAACATCTCCT
The DNA here is from genome assembly GCF_028641065.1 of Leucoraja erinaceus. Lineage (NCBI taxonomy): Eukaryota > Metazoa > Chordata > Chondrichthyes > Rajiformes > Rajidae > Leucoraja > Leucoraja erinaceus. The sequence goes on from NC_073388.1 coordinate 34,796,760, forward strand.
GATATGGGTCCACATGGCATTGTGTGGAGAAAATCCAGCCTCCTAAATTGATTGAGTTTTTGAGGATATACTGCAATTAGAAGGATTGATGGAGATGATGATAGATGTTGGTGACATGAACTTTAGAAAGGTATTTGACAAGGGCACACATGGTAGGTAAGTACAGAAGGTTAACACACATAGGATCCTAGAGGTGCTGGCTCATTGATCAAATATTGGCTTGGTTGTTAAGCATCAAAAGATAGTGATGGAAGGATGGTTTATTAATTGAAAGTTTGTAACCAGCAGTGAACTGCAGGGATTATTTTTGTGAACCGTATTAATACATTTGATGTGAATGTAGGAGGGGTATGATTAGTAAGTTTGCGGTTGATATGAAGTGTGGAGAGTGAGGAAGGTTGTCTAAGGTTGCACCAATATATGGATCAATACAAGATTGAGCAGAGCTTTGATAGATGAAATTTAAACACAGCATGTGTGAGGTGATGCATTTCGTGAAGTCGTAGGCCAAAATATATACAGTAAATGGTAGGAGATTAAGGTATATTGATGAACAGAGGAATCCCTGAATTCAAGCCCATAGTTCCCTGAAAGTAACAATGTATGTCAATAGGGTGTAAAGAAGACACGGTAACTTGTTTTCAAAGGTCAAAGTATAGAATATAAAAGTTGGGATATTATGTTACAAAATACTGGTGAGACCGCACTTGGAGTCTTGTGTGTAGTGGATCATCACATTGTGCAAAGGTTGTAATTTTACTGGAAAGGAGATTCACCAGAATGCTCTGGTATTGTTGATGTTAGTCATGGGGAGATATTGGATAGGATGTTTTCCCAGGAACACAGATGGCTGAGGATCTCCCTGAGAAAGGTATGTAAAATTCTAAGAGTCATAGATGGGGTAGATATTCAGAATCTTTTTCCCTGGTAGGCGTTTCAAAAACAAGAGAGTATAGGTTTAAGGTGAGAGGAAAGAGTTATAAAGGGCCTTAGAGAACACAAGAACATAGTAGCACGAGAAAATAGGAACAGGAGTAAACTATCAAGCCACTCACACATGCCCTGCCATTTAACATGCTTATGGCTGGGAAATGTGCTGGAAGAACTTAAAGGATCAGACAGCATCTGTGGAGGGAATGGACACACGCCATTACGGGTAGTTTCGATTGAAGAAGGATCCCAACCAGAAATGTCATCTGACCATTCCCTCCTAGATGCTGCCTAGTCCTCTGAGTTGCTCCAGTATTTTGTTCATTGCTCATGATTTCAGCATTTGCCATTTCATGTGTCTTCATTGACTGGTCTTTCATTGGATACGCAACATATTCATCTGGAAAACCATATCTTATGTACTCCTTATGTACCGATGGATTCACCCTCCATACCGAGTTGCCCAGTCTATATATAGATTTAAGTCACTCATGATTATTGCACTTCTATTTCTATGGATTATACTTAGCCTAACAGCTCCCACTGCTGATTGGTGTGCTATAGACAACTCCCATCAATATTTTCTTCAGGTTGCTGTTTCTTTGTTCCACTTAAACTCATTTTACATCTTCATTTTCCAAACTAAAATAATTACTCTTTACTGCCTTCATTTCACCCTTGTTTTCTGGGTTCTCCTTCCTCCATTTCATTTTGCATATTTCTGGAAGTGAAATAGTCAGAAATATTTAATTACCAACCATGCACATTTGGCCATCATGCCTCTGTTATGGTTATGATATCATCTACACATCCAGAATGGAGCAGCTGAGCTTGTACACTCTGGAGTTTAGAAGGATGAGAGGGTATCTCATTGAAACATATAGTATTTATTTAATTGCTTATTTATTTATTTATTTTATTATTTATTTTGAACAGAATAAAATAATAAAAAGCAAGTGTGAAAAAGCATACAAAAATCAAAACAAAAATATTTATAGTGTCATAAACAATATCTTTAAATAAATGAAATTGTATGTGTCCGAAAAGGAGCAGGAAGAAGCCAAAGCTTATTAATTTCCACCCCTTATTCAACTGCTTGTAATTATCTTACACAAATTTAGCAGCTATATGTACACAAGCCACTATATGTACACCAAATTATTTACATTTATACACTAATCAAATATTTAGAAAGCCATACAAAAAATAAAAAAATTAAAATAAAAGAAAAAACCCTCATATTCTATACAGTAGTCATATGTAATAATAATAATACATTTTATTTATGGCGCCTTTCAAGAGTCTCAAGGACACCTTACAAAAATTTAGCAAGTAGAGGAAAAACATGTAAGCGGAATGAAATAAATAGTAGAGACATGACTAGTACACAAATTAAAGACAGAATTCAATTCAAAACACAATATGAGGCAATTCAAGCACAGATGAAAAGGGAGGGGGACGTGGGGCTAAGGATAGGCAGAGGTGAAGCGATGGGTCTTGAGGCGGGACTGGAAGATGGTGAGAGACACGGAATTGCGGATCAGTTGGGGAAGGGAGTTCTAGAGCCTGGGAGCTGCCCTGGAGAAGGCTCTGTCCCCAAAACTGCGGAGGTTGGATTTGTGGATGGAGAGGAGACCGGCTGATGTACAACCCATCACTCTATAATCACCCTTCCCAATACAATCAGTATAACATATATCCCACTCACAATCACCTATCCTCATCCCAATATCCTTTTAAACAAGTGTTTTTGTATATCTTTTTAAACTGAATTATGCTTGTGCTGTTTTATCTCCTGTTCCAGACCATCCCACAAATTCACACCACAGATTGCTATGCACATACTTTTAAGAGTTGTTCTGACATTGAGTTTTTTAAAATTATGTTCCCCTCTCAAATTATACCCACCCTGTCTTTCCATAAATAGTTTTTGTATATTTCTTGGAAGTAAATTATTTCTTGCTTTGTACATGATTTGCGCAGTCTTAAATTTAACCAGATCGGTGAACTTCAGTGTATGTGACTTTAAGAATAATAAATTGGTATGTTCAAGATATCCAACGTTATTGATAATTCTTATTGCTCTTTTTTGTAATGTGCATAAAGGCTGTAGGTTGGTTTTGTAGGTGTTACCCCATATCTCCACACAGTAACTCAGATATGGCAATATGAGTGTATTATACAGAGTATGTAATGATTTGTGGGCCAGAATGTGTCTTGATTTTCCCAATATTGCTATAGACTTTGCCAGTTTTGCTTTGACGTGGTTTATATGTGATTTCCAGCAGATTTTGTGGTCTAATATCACACCAAGAAATGTATTTTCATATACTCTTTCTATACTTATGTTATCTATTTTCAATTGAACTTGAGGGTTTATTTTATGTTTTCCAAATAACATAATCTTTGTTTTGCTTTTTTAGAGACAATTTGTTGACATCAAACCACTGTTTTAATTTATTCATTTCTGATGTGATGACCTCCAAAAGCTGCTTCAAATTGTCACCGGAATAAAAAATATTCGTATCATCGGCAAATATAACCAATTTCAGTATAGTTGATACTTTGCATATGTCGTTAATGTACATTATGAAAAGCTTTGGACCTAACACAGACTCTGAGGTACTCCACAAGTTATGTTCATGTAAGTTGATTTATGTTCACCTATTTCTACAAATTGTTGCCTGTTTCTTAAATAGCTTCTCACCCAATCCAATCCAACCCCTCTGATGCCACACCAATCCAGTTTCATGAGTAAAATGTCGTGATTTACGGTATCAAATGCTTTTTTTAAATCTATGAATTATTAAGGGCTTAGACACGCTAGGTGCAGGAAAAGTGTTCCCGATGTTGGGGGAGTCCAGAACCAGGGGCCACAGTTTAAGAATAAGGAGTAAGCCATTTAGAACGGAGACGGGGAAACATTTTATTCTCACAGAGAGTGGTGAGTCTGTGGAATTCTCTGCCTCAGAGGGCGGTGGAGGAAGGTTCTCTGGATGCTTTCAAGAGAGAGCTAGATAGGGCTCTTAAAAATAGCAGAGTAAGGGGATATGGGGAGAAGGCAGAAACGGGGTACTGATTGTGGATGATCAGCCATGATCACATTGAATGGCAGTGGTGGCTCGAAGGGCCAAATGGCCTCCTCCTGCACCTACTGTCTATTGTCTATTGTCATCTGTGCTATTCATTTGTCTATCTTGTTATGAAAGCAATATGTGAATCTGAAAAAAAAACCTCTTCTTATTTTATTGGAATCCAGCTTTAACTTTCACAGTCGATATTCAACCATGCAACTAATCTTCTTTATGCGCAATAGGTTTCTACATGACTACAATTTCAGGCAAATTGGACTGCCTATTTATATCTAACACATATTGCGAAACTGCAAGTAAATCATCTCTGAAGAAGACCTACACCTGTGGTATTTAAAGCGATCAATAATTAATTGCAAGTTTGTCAGGATATGATTTGTAGCAGGTCAAGTGGTTGAACTTTGTAGCTGAATCACAGAGATTTATGAGTGTCATTGAAAAGGTTTTTTTTACTTTTGTTGAAAGAAAAATGAATATTATTGTACTGGGCCTATTGGGTCTCCAGCAAGAACAGAAAGAGGAGAAGAATGGCTTCCTGAAGCAAGGCTCTTATCTTTACATTGCTGAGGGCAACATTTTCAAAAACTGGTCACGGAGATCTTTCATGTTCTGGAAGCAAAGCTCCCCCTAAGAACCTGTGCCAGACCATTCAGCCTGGGTAGTGAAGGTCACAATGATCTGGAATGCAGCCACGGAATCTTTCAAGGAATCAGTGGCTGATACATGCTACACATTGTAGTTTACATGCATAATGCAATTGAGGAGATGGCAGTTCATCATCAAGTTACAGGTAGAAGTAGGTATGTTACTTACCTTCAGTGGTGTTGCAGTTCTGCCACTGGCTGTGTGTGTGCGACTTTGGCGCCTTTGCGCGGGGGGGGGGGGGCGGGGTTATAATGCGGTTATCTCCTGCCTGCCGGAGTTTTATTTTCTCGGGCTGCTAGCTAATGCTGAAGAATTGTTCCGACTGCCATTCTGTGAATTTTTCTTTTAAAACGCGGGACAATTTCAGCGCTGGAGTAAAATAAAAATCCGCTTCTAATGCCATCAACGGCGACAACGGGACGGATTTCCCGTATGGGACAGCTAAAGGTAAGCCGTTTATTTTACATATAAACGTGCTTCTTAGGATTACCTTAATCCAAATTGTATATTGCGAAAAGGTGATTTAGGCCCTATACGAACTGGCAGTGCTTTCCTGCCAATATGGGGTTTAAATTCACCGCAATTGCAACGTTCCAATCGATCGCGTTCCACAAAATCCCACTTGCAAGATGATTAAAATGCCCATTAATTTACGGGAATTAAACACTAAATTCCTTCCATTTGCCCTATAAATTCATGTTATATTGTGAATTCTTGTGTGAATGTTATTTGGACACTTAGGCTATTTAAAAATGTTAATCTTTTCTTAAGAAATGGATAGATGTTTAGATCTAGTAATTGAATTTTGTAATTAGCTACAATTAGGTAACTAACTAATTATAAGCTTTAATTTCAGGTCATCCAAATAAGATTGTTTCATATTTGTTTCAGAATGCTTCAATCTATAATAACTGAAAATGTATTTCAGTTCTCTTAATTTTTTAAAAGGTTATAGGCTTTTGACTGTCCTCGATCATAGCTTTTGTGTTAAGTCAATGGAAAAGCAATAGGGAACAAGATGCTAATTTCTGTGTATGAAAATGGCCATAACCTTTTTAATACTGAAGATATGAAAGTGAATTAGGTGTCAAATTAAACTTATTTTTATGCTTTATCTGATGGGATAAATTGCAGACTTGATTTTTAAACTCTCAAAATTTTGTAACATTGCTAGTAGAAGGCAGTATGGAAATACATACTTGGACATACAAAAGGAGATGCTGATTGCAAAAGTAATTGTGGTTTGTCAAAATAAAGATTTGTTGCGCAAGTGCTTGACTCAGTGATTTTTGACTGAAACTAGACTGGGGGAAGCTTAGAACCAGTTATTTACATTGGGGGTTCGTCCGGGATCTCAACGAACCCCCAAACACAAGTCTGTGATCAAGGGTGTTGAACTGTTTTGATCACGAGTGCAGAAATCGGGCCCACTGTGTGGATTTTCGCATTGATTTTCGGCACTTCGCTAGTTGGAGAGGATCGATCATTGGGAAAGGGTCCCAATGAGATTGTTAGAACAGAGTCTAGCAAACACGGAGAGGTGGGTAGCACTCCTTTGGGTTAGGGGCCCATAAAACAGGGCGAGGAATGGCCCAAAACTTGGTCATAGTTGGCAGACCGCAGCTGCTTAATGAGAGCCTGATGCGCTTCAAGGCCGAGGGGTGGCCCATTGTCCAGATTTGGTATCCAAATGGCGGGGTATTGAAACACAGGCCTGGTATACGTATTGATCTATCTTTAACGGGAGCGCTGATTGGAAAGGTGCGTTCCAAAAATCGACACCGACTGCCAGCGCGAAGAGGGTAGGCGCTGAACCCCCGGTGGCCAGCAGAGAGCGGTGTCTGCGTGAAGATATCTGAGTCCCTCCCTGAAGTGATGGACGAGGAATCTCGTAAAGGCACTGGGCTCGGTGGCTAGAGTATAGATTGGCTGGGAATACTCTAGTCCATTCGAGATTTCATTGGGCAATTTGAATTCAAGAGTCCGCATACGTGGAGAGATACGCGCCAAAACTAGTTGGTCTGAGAACGAGTCTAGATTTGCAGAATCCAATTTCCAAATACAGAATTTCACATTGAAGTTCTGCCCGTACGGTAGAATTCAAATTCTGTGTAGATAGAACTTTGGAGTTTGTGCATGTTTGAGATCGATTCTGAATAGCGGCTGATCAACAGTGAATAGTAACCCTCTGATCGATTGTTGATTAGTCACTGATAGCGAAGAGTAATCTGGTTTACTTGGTGAAAAGTACCCGGATGCGAAAGGTACCCCTAATTCTGTAGAACTTAGTGAGGAGGGATAGATGTCCCCCTATAGAAGTCCAGTCTTAGCAGCAAGAAAGTAACATTTAGGAGGAAATGAAGTTCATTAAAGAAGTAGTACCCCTCAGCAAAGAGCTTCCAATTCATAACACCTCCCCCTCCAGGTACTTCCCCTGCAGCCGCAGGAGATGTAACTCCTGTCCTCACTGACATCCATCTAGGGATCTCAACGGGCCTTCTAGGTGAGACAGGGGTTCACATGCACATCATCTAACCTCATACACTGTATTTGGTGCTCCCAATGTGGCTGCCTTGTCGGCGAGGCCAAGCATAGACTCAGCGACCATTTCACCAAACTCTTCCGTTCAGTCCGTCAAGGTTGCTGGATCACCCAGTTGCTAACCATTTTAACTCCCCTTCCCATTTCCATGCTGACCTTTCTGTACTGGGCCTCCTCCATTGCCAGAGTGAGGGCAATTCCTCAAACTGGAGGAACAGACCTCATATTTCACTTGAATAACTTACAACCTAATGGAATTAATGCACATTGAAGTTTTAAAGTCTCGTAACTAGGGTTGCATAGCGGCACAGCAGTAGAGTTTCTGCCTCACAGCACCAGTGTGGCTCTGTTCAGAGTGTGCATGTTCTCCCTGTGACCAGGTGGGTTTTCTCTGGTGCTCTGCTTCATCGCACATCCCAAAGACGTATTGGGTTTGTAGGTAAATTTTCCTTTGGTAAATTTTCCCTAGTGTGTAGGATCGAACTAGAGTACGGTTGATCATTGGTGATCGTGGGCTCGGTGGGCCAAAGAGTCTGTTTCCACACTGTATCTCTGAAATAAACTAAACTAAATTATCCTTCAATCTCCTTTTTTTCCCCTGTGCCTCACCTGCATTTGCACCTATTTCTCCCCTTCCCCTTCCACCTATATTCCTTCCTCCGGTTTATAGGCCCATCACAATCAGCCTGAAGAAAGGTCCCAACCCGAATTGTCATCTAGCCATGTTCTCCTGAGATGCTGCTTGACCTACTGAGTTACTTCAGCACTTTGTGATTTTTTTAAATGCGAGTATAGGTTTTGGCTCCAATTGCACTGAATGGCAGGAACTAAATTGTATTAGGAGCAGAGAGGAGATTCTTCAAAGATATGCATCTTGTTCGATTCATCCTCTCTAACTATAGTAGACACTGCACATTCACACCATGCCACACATTGTAATTGCAAGATGTCGCATGGACGCTTGGGCATCTAAGGGTGACAGATATCCAACCTAAAAGGCACATTAGTCAACTGCTGGCTCATTTCCGTTAGTGTCCCTTTTATTTTACTGAAACCATCCTTTCATTTCCAAATATTTTGTTAGTTCCAAATTCTTGAACTGCCATGGTGATATTTATTTCCATGTGCCATATTAATGAAGATCCCTTGCTTCCTGGTGCAATAACAAAAGCATTATACTGCCGTACCCAGTTACAATTCAGTTCATGAGTGCAGCTGCACAATGAATTTAATGTGGATCTTTTATTTTCTAATAAAAGGTTCAGCTGCCATTTGGGTGAAGCTTAAATGATCTACAGTTAAAAATGCTGAAGAAAAACAAACCAATTGTCAATTCTGTAAACATCCAGGGGAAGACAACAATCCTCTCTGACCCTCTCAAAAACGACGAAACTACTCAGGCAGAAAGTAGCAATCATGATATATCTATGATAATGATATTTTAACATTTCTCAAGAAGCTAACAAGCTAATGACTGTACACATATCTAGAAGTTTATTTATGTGCGCTGTTGAAAATTCTCACGCAATGGTCCACAAAATGTTTTCCAGAAGTTATTTTATTGACCTTGTCATAGAAAGCCTTTGTTGACTGAGTAATGGAGAAACTGTTTGATTTGGCTGGAAGATTTTTAGCATGCTCTGGGTAAGCTGCATGACAATACCCCAGTGATCACATAACAAACTTGGGTCAGAGAACAGTGAGCAACTTCAGTGCAATTCAGAGTATTGCATGTTAAGCAAGATAATTACTAGAGTGTAACAGCAATTAATTGTTTATTTCTAAATAATCGGCGTGGGCAAGTTGGGTGGAAGGGCCTGTTTCCACACTTTATGACTCTGTAACTCTAAAAGGCAAATTGATAAGTGCGTAGTATTTAACTAGCAGCTAATCACATCTTTAGGACTTTCCAAAGCACTTTATGGCCATTTAATTACCTCTTATCCTCAGAAAGACTGGGATGCAAGATATTATGCGGTGCAGCTAGTGGAGCTGCTGCCTCGGAACTCCAGTGACCTGGACCCAATCCTGACTGCTTGCTGGCAGCTCCAGAGATCTGGAAAGTTTATGCTTAATGCCAAGACCCTTAACAGCATTGATGTACAGAGAGATGTTAGGGTCGAAGTCCAGAGCTCCCTGGAAGTGGCACCAGGTACTGTAGATAGAGTGGTAAAGAAGGTATGCTTGCTTTCAACGGTCAGGCATAAAAGTCAGGAAGTCTTGTTGCAGGTTCATCAAATTTTGTCTAAGCTGCATTTGGTGTGTTGTGTGCATTTCTTGTCACCCATTGCAGGAAGGATGTGGAGTCTTTGCAAAGGTGGCAGTCACTTTTTACCGAAATGCTGCCTGGATTAGTGGATATTAGCTATAAAAAGAGATTGGACAAACTTGGATTATTTTTTTCTGGAGTGTCAGAGGTTAAGCATTTATTTTCTTTATTTTTTCCCTCCCATCTTCTATCCCTTATACTGCAACATGTCACACATTTCTGCAGTGATAAATCTTTGATACAGTATTTACAATCACTCTTTTCCAACAAGGCTTGCACCTTGATTTCTTTTTGTCTAAAATAGATATAGTTCATAGATCATTTTCAGATCTGTCTCTAAATTTCTCCACAGTTCTGTGTCATTAGAAGGTACCTTTAAGCCCATCCCTAAATTTCCTCAGCAGCCTAAAGCAATTCAGCTCAGGCACTAGATTTGCCCTTAGGGATAATACTGAACTGTAACAGCTGGTGCACCATGAACTTTTCAAAGCTGCCTTCCCTTTATGTAGCAGTGTGTAACAGCAGGCCTGACAGACAATGTCCTAATGTTATTTTGTCACTGAGCCTGGCAGAGCATCTCACAAGCGAGAGAAGATGATAGGTCACACTTGTATATCATTATTGAGCTGCAATGGCAGCGGTTTGGGAGCAGGTCGCTTGTGTGGCCTTTCAAATGGATCATGGTTCAAGGCATCAAAAAACTGTGTGCAGCAGGAAAAATAGGTTCAAAAGGCACAAGTGCTTTAAAACAGCATTGATTTAATTTTGAAAGGTGAAGCTCAGTTACCTCAGCACCTCGGTGAGGCAGAGGAGCAAATACATTAACACAAGAGTAGATAAAAAGGACTGTAATGTTCCAATGTGATATTTTAGCTTATGTTGGTATAAAACATTGCTGAGATTGCAACAGTGCCAGCTTATATTTAGTCTTTTATGCGTCACTCTACAGAGGAGCATGGTGTGCACAAATGGAAATTAAATATGATGAATATTGCACCATCATATAGTCCCTCCAGAAAAGTCAATTAAGTTATCAAACTGTCAGTTGTTTTTATCTTTTTCTCCTGCAATTTCCTTCTAAAATTTGAAGACACTTGATGTTGTTCAGCAAAGATCAAATCGGCTTTTGAATATCTCTCTCTCTCTCTCTCTCTCTTCCCCCCCCCTTTCTCCCTCTCCCTGTTTCTCCCCTCCCTATTCCTCCCCCTCCATCCCTCTCCGCCCCTTCTCTCTCTGCCTTCACTATCTACCCCCCTCCCGCTCTAGACGCACCTGTGAGTTGGGGGCTATGCGTCAGTGGATGGGGCGGTTATGGAGTAATAGGAGAAAATTAATATCATTAACATATTGACAAGGGGGGTAGTTAGCGCGTGTGCGGGGGTAGTTAGTGTGCGGGAGTGGTTAATGTGTATGACGCCCCCCCCCACCACAACTGCACATTGGGGGAAGATACCAAACGGGTTTGCACTTGGTCTAGTTCTCCTTAATTCTACCACAACCAAAGAAGAAGATGCTAAAGCTATTGCCAACCTCTCAGTTGCTCAGAAGCTGTACCTCGTATAGAATCACTTTAAACTGGGTCCAACATACAAATATTGTGCCTTCTATAAGAATGGGTGCTGGCGAAGATTTAACCCTGGTTACGAGCATACCCCTGGCTTGTATATAGCGATCATGTGGATGGTGTCTTTAGCCTACATAGAAACATAGAAAATAGGTGCAGGAGTAAGCCATTCGGCCCTTCGAGCCTGCACTGCCATTCAATATGATCATGGCTGATCATCCAACTCAGTATCCCGTACCTGCCTTCTCTGCATACCCCCTGATCCCCCTAGCCACAAGGGCCACATCTAACTCCCTCTTAAATATAGCCCATGAACTGGCCTCAACTACCCTCTGTGGCAGAGCGTTCCAGAGATTCACCACTCTCTGTGTAAAAAATGTTTTTCTCATATAACCATATAACAATTACAGCATGGAAACAGGTCATCTCGACCCTCTAGTCCATGCCGAACACGTATTCTCCCCTAGTCCCATACACCTGCGTTCAGACCATAACCCTCCATACCTTTCCCGTCCATATAACTATCCAATTTATTTTTAAATGATAAAAACGAACCTGCCTCCACTACCTTCACTGGAAGCTCATTCCACACAGCCACCAGTCTCTGAGTAAAGAAGTTCCCCCTCATGTTACCCCGAAACTTCTGTCCCTTAATTCTCAAGTCATGTCCCCTTGTTTGAATCTTCCCTACTCTCAGTGGGAAAAGCTTATCCACGTCAACTCTGTCTATCCCTCTCATCATTTTAAAGACCTCTATCAAGTCCCCCCTTAACCTTCTGCACTCCAAAGAATAAAGCCCTAAAACCCCCTTTTCACGGTGCGACTTGACGCAAGAGGTAACCAGAGTTTGACATCGTGGGATCCTCGTGCGGTAACAATACGGCAATACTCTCTCTATTTTGTTGACATCCTTCCTATAATTAGGCGACCAAAATTGTACACCATATTCCAAAATTGGCCTCACCAATGCCTTGTACAATTTTAACATTACATCTCGACTTCTATACTCAATGCTCTGATTTATAAAGGCCAGCACACCAAAAGATTTCTTTACCACCCTATCTACATGAGATTCCACTTTCAGGGAACTGCGCACAGTTATTCCCAGATCCTTCTGTTCACCTGCATTCTTCAATTCCCTACCATTTACCATGTACTATTTTGATTTGTCCTGCCAAGATGTGGCACCTCACACTTATCAGCACTAAACTCCATCTGCCATCTTTCAGCCCACTCTTCCAACTGGCATAAATCTCTCTGTAGACTTTGAAAATCTACTTCATTATCCACAACCCCACCTATCTTAGTAGCATCTGCATACTTACTAATCCAATTTACCACACCATCATCCAGATCATTGATGTACATGACAAACAACAGTGGACCCAACACAGATCTCTGTGGCTCCCCACTAGTCACTGGCCTCCAACCTGACAAACAACCATCCACCATTACTCTCGGGCATCTCCCATTCAGCCACTGTTGAATCCATCTTGCTACTCCTCCATTAATCCCCAACCATTGAACCCTCTTAACCAACCTTCCATGAGGAACCTTGTCAAAGGTCTTACTGAAGTCCATGTATACAACATCCACTGCTTTACCCTCATCAATTTCCCGAGTAACCTCTTCAAAAAATTCAAGAAGATTCGTCAAACATGACCTTCCAGGCACAAATCCATGTTGACTGTTCCTAATCAGACCCTGGTTATCCAGATGCTTATATATATTATCTCTAAGTATCCCTTCTATTAATTTGCCCACCACTGACGTCAAACTAACAGGTCTATAATTGCTATGTTTACTCTTAGACCCCTTTTTAAACAATGGAACAACATGCGCAGTACGCCAATCCTCCGGCACTATTCCCGTTTCTAATGACATTTGAAATATTTCTGTCATAGCCTCTGCTATTTCTACACTAACTTCCCTCAATGTCCTAGGGAATATCCTGTCCGGACCTGGAGACTTATCCACTTTTATATTTCTCAAAAGTGTCAGTACTTCCTCTTCTTTGATCCTCATAGTTTCCCTTACCTCACCTCACATAATTCAATATCCTTCTCCTTGGTTAATACCGAAGAAAAGAAATTGTTCAATATCTCCCCCATCTCTTTTGGCTCTGCAGATAGCTGTCCACTCTGACTCTCTAATGGACCAACTTTATCCCTCGTTATCCTTTTGCTATTAATATAGCTGTAGAAACCCTTAGGATTTACTTTCACCTTACTTGCCAAAGCAACCTCATATCTTCTTTTAGCTTTTCTAATTTCTTTCTTGAGATTCTTTTTACATTATTTATACTCCTCAAGCACCTCCTTTACTCCATGCTGCCTATAATTATTGTAGATCTCTCTCTTTTTCCGAACCGTGTCCAATTTCCCTTGAAAACCATGGCTCTTTCCAATTTTTACTATTTCCTTTCAACCGAACAGGGACATAAAGATTCTGTACTCTTAAAATGTCACCTTTAAATGTCCTCCATTTCTCTTCCACATCTTTCCCATAAAACAAACTGTCCCAATTTACTCCTTTTAAATCCTTTTGCATCTCATCAAAGTTAGCCTTTCTCCAATCAAAAATCTCAACCCTAGGTCCAGTTCTGACCCTCTCCATAATTATATTGAAACTAATGGTATTGTGATCACTGGTCCCGAACTGTTCCCCAACGCATACCTCTGCCACCTGACCCGTCTCATTTCCTAACAGGAGGTCCAGCACTGCCCCTTCTCTAGTAGGTACTTCTATGTATTGCTGCAAAAAACTATCCTGCGCACATTTTACAAACTCCAACCCATCCAGCCCATTTACAGAATGTGTTTCCCAGTCTATGTGTGGAAAATTGAAATCTCCCACAATCACTACCTTGTGCTTACTACTAATATCTGCAATCTCCTTACATATTTGCTCTTCCAATTCTCGCTCCCCATTTGGCGGTCTATAATACACCCCTATAAGTGTTTCTACCCCTTTCCCATTTCTCAATTCCACCCAAATAGCCTCCCTAGACGAGCCCTCTAATCTATCCTGCCAAAGCACTGCTGTAATATCTTCCCTGATAAGCAATGCAACACCTCATCTTGGTCCTAAAGGATTTCCCCTCTATCCTTAAGCTGTGACCCCCTTGTCCTGGATTTCCCCAACATCAGAAACAATCTTCCTGCATCTAGCCTGTCCAACCCCTTAAGAATTTTGTAAGTTTCTATAAGATCCCCCCTCAATCTCCTAATTTCTAGCGAGTACAAACCGAGTCTATCCAGTCTTTTTTCATATGAAAGTCCTAACATCCCAGGAATCAGTCTGGTGAACCTTCTCTGCACTCCTTCTATGGCAATAATGTCCTTCCTCAGATTTGGAGACCAAAATTGTACGCAATACTCAAGGTGTGGTCTCACCAACACCCTGTCCAACTACAGTAGAATCTCCCTGCTCCTATACTCAAATCCTTTTGCTATGAATGCTAACATACTTTTTTTTTTTTTTTTGTTTATTTTATTAGAAGTTAATACAGCACAAAACAGTACAGTGGCACCTAATTTTAGGTGCCAACTATGTAATACCGTAATCCATTCTATGTACAACCTCTAGTTTTATGTTATAAGAAGGAAGTAAGCAGGACAAGAAAAAGAAAACAATAGAAAGGGGAAAAAGTGGAGAAATAGATGGTAGAGAGTAGAAAAACGTGAAGTGTGTATATAAAAAAATAAAAAAAAAGGAAGAGAGAAAGTGGAAAGTAGAAATAGAAGAGAAGGCCCCTTAAAAGAGAATTTTTCAAATCTGTATTCGGAGATGTAGATCTATCCGCGTCATGGACTGAAATCAGCAATCCTTACGGTACCGCTGCATCACATGATTCCAAAAAGTCGATGAAAGGAGACCAACTCCTTAAGAATTGGTCAAATTTATCTATTAGTCGGAGTCTCATTTCTTCAAGGCGTGCTATGTCCATCATATTCCTAATCCACATTTTAACAGTTGGTGTGGTTGTATTTTTCCAAAATTTAAGTATCAATTTCTTTCCAATTATTAATCCATAATTTAAAAAAACATTTTGATCTTTATTTAAATTGGTATCTTCTCCTATTATTCCAAATATAATCCATTCCGTTTTGGGTTCTATTCTTGACTTGAAAATCTTTGTGAATATATCAAATATATCACTCCAAAATTTATTCAACTTTGTACATCCTACAAATGAGTGTGTTATATTAGCGTTTTGAAACAAACATTTATCGCATCTGGGAGAGACGTTTGGATAAAATTTATTCAACCTCGTTTTTGAATAATATAGTCTATGTAATAATTTGAATTGAATTAAATTATGTCTTGCATTAATAGAACAGTTATGTGTATTCATCAAATACTTTTCCCATCTATCCTTCGAGATCTTTATCATTAGCTCTTGTTCCCAATCTTCCCTTAATGCTTCTGTTGAGGGTGATTCTCTATTTAATATATTATTATAAAAGTATGATATTAATTTTTGTGAATCAGCCTTAATATTCATTGCTTCTTCTAAAGGATCTAAAAATATCGTTTGAAATCTATGTGTATATTTCTTCATAAAGTCACATACCTGTATATACATAACATACCATTCGCTTTCTCCACTGCCTGCTGCATCTGCATGCCTACTTTCAATGACTGGTGCACCATGACACCCAGGTCTCGTTGCATCTCCCCTTTTCCTAATCGGCCACCATTTAGATAATAGTCTGCTTTCCTGTTTTTGCCACCAAAGTGGAAAACCTCACATTTATCCACATTATACTGCATCTGCCATGCATTTGCCCACTCACCCAGCCTATCCAAGTCACCTTGCAGCCTCCTAGCATTCTCCTCACAGCTAACACTGCCCCCCAACAACAGGAAATCACTTGTCATCAAGTCAAGGTAAGTCAAGTTTATTTGTCACATACACATACAAGATGTGCAGTAAAATGAAAGTGGCAATACCTGCGGATTGTGCAAAACAATGGAACAGGTGCTCCTGAATGTATATTGCCATTTATTACTACTTCTACTAATGCAAGGGCATTCGTTGGGCTTGCCCTGTAAACCAACTGGTTCCGCAAATCCTGTCATGCCACCCCCCTTTTTGAAAAGCTTCGTACGGGCCTGCTAGATCCTCAGTCTAATGTGTCTGTGAGCAGCTGCCACCCTACATTGAGGGAATTCACACTTCAAAAATGGAATGGATACAAAACATTTTTAAGCCAAGGGGACTGTCGAAAAAGAAAATTTAAAGTTCAAAGTAAAGCATGCTCAACCAGACTTAGGAATAGTTCACCCCTCTTTTATCAGGCTTCTGAATAGTCCTTCCATTTGCTAGTCTCTGGAACTATTGTGCTAGAATGCTGAGAACTATACTCTGCACTCTGTATCTTTTCCTTCCCTCTCTCTCTTGTACTTGAATTTGGCTTGATTGTATTTATATATAGTATTATCTGAATTGTTTGGATAGCATTCAAAACAAAGCATTTCACTTTACCTTGATACACGGGACAATAATAAAACTAAACCCAAACCTAACTTCCAGCTCATGAATTTCTAGTTTAAATTAAATGAGCTGTTATTTCTCCTCAACTCGGTTATGTATGGACAATATACAAGTGTATTACCCATCAGTAAAATCAGGACATTTAAGGATGCTTTTAAGTGTAGAAGGGAAAAACTGAGGGATGGGGGAGTTTCAGAAAGGATTCTAAAGGTTTCACCATGGCCGGTTTGCAGGGTTGACAAATGTGGAGCAAGTAAATTCAGAGAGAATCGAGGGACCAGAACTGGAGAGTGCAGTCATCTCAGGAATATAAGAATGGATGAAAATTGAGAGGCAGAGACAGACAAATCCCATGAAGGGATTTAAAAACATACAAAAACTGTAACATCAAAACAGTTTTGAACTGAGCACATAGCAAGTCCAATGGGAGTGGGCAGGATTTTGTGAAATTGAGGATAAGGGTAACAGGGAATTTCTAATATACTGAGGATGGAGAGGAGATGGCTGGATGAGAATAGTTGAGACAAAGCGGTAACATAGTCATGGATTATTTCAAAGACAATATTGTAATAGTTCATATACATTTAATTTACCCATCTGGAATGTCTATGCTTTAGCAAAAAAGTTACTTGATTTATGTTGGTACAATAATCCTTCAATTCAATTTATTGTAATTCATAACCTAAAACTTATTCCTGTGGAGAAAAAACAGGACCCTCACGGTATGACTCTGATAGCATGGTCCAATCTAACTAATGCTTTTGTAAATGAAATAGAATTTGTATGGGGAAAAAAAATTGCTGATCTGCTTTAATCAGCACATCCCGAGAAATTTATCTTATGCCTACAGCAATGGGAAAATTCTTAGGCAGCACTGAACAAGATTTATTCTGGCAGCAAATTGAATATAATCTAAATCATCCAAAATGTAATTTTCGTGGTATATTTTGCCCCCAGTTGCTCTCTTAGACAGTGCAACTTCAGTTTTAAATTGTGCTTGCTGCTAAATGTCAGAGGAACATGAGCAACATACGGATCTAAAGATGTTCACAGACGGATTAAAGAGGTGATAGTGTTACTGAGTGTTCACATCATTGCATTTTTGTAAAGTTGTTGAGCAGAGGTGACAGAAGAGAAAAAAGGTACACAATTAAAGAAACAGTTTGATCATGTCATCCCAAGAATTGTTTCAATATTGATAATTTCCACACTCTAATTAATAATTGTCTAATGATTAAAATTATCTATGACATTATTGCCATGTTGCATTTTTCCACAAAGTTTATAGTAATTCAGCTTCAGTTCTTGGATTTTGTGACTTTCATTGTGTCCAATGGAAAATCCTGCAATTCTCTTAAATTAATGGAAATGTTAAAGGAATTGAGAGAACATGGATCTACTCTCAGAGTATAAGTTTTATTTTTATATATTTTTTCAAGATCTGGGTCCCTCCTTCATTGCCCCTCCATTATTGCATTTGAGAAGGTGGTAACATATCCCCTTCTTGCATCACTGACATCCTTCTAGTGAATGCATTCCATAATGCTATTGGACAGGGCATTCCAGGCTCGGGATCCAATACATTTAAAGAACTAATGATACATTCCCATGTCAGGATGTTGTGAGACTTGGAGGGGAAATCTGTACCTTACAGTGTTCCTATGTACCTGCTGCCATTGATCTTCTTTGTAGTAAAAGCTGCTGGTCTGAGAGATGCTGTGGGAGAAGCTTGGAGCAAGAATCTGCATTGCAGTTTATGGATGGTACACACTGCAGCCATTGTGCACCAGTGGCGGATGAAGTGTGATTGATGAGGTGAAAATCAAACAAGCTAGTTTGTCTGAAGCCTTATTGAGCTTCTTGGGAATTGGTGATTCTGAACTTCACTTGCCTGGACAGATGGAGAGTATCCATCATGCTCCTGATTTGTGCTTGTGGATGGCAGAAAAGCCATGTGATTTCAAGAGGTGAGTCATTCACCCACAGTCTGCCCAATCTCTAACAAGCTCTTACATCCATGGTATCTACCTGGCCAGTTAAGCTTCTGGTCAATGGTGACCTCCCCAACCCCTTCCCCAAGATATTGTTAACGGGGGACTTGATGATGGTAATTTCACTGGAAGTCAATTGTCTGCCATTTATTTACAGTGCAAATGTTACTCATTACACATATGTCCATGCCTGAATATTATCTATGTCTTGTTGCATAAGGCATAGACTGCTTCACTTGCTGAGGAGTTGCAAATAGAATGGAACATTCTGTAATAGACAGTCCCCACTTCTGACCTTGTGCTTGAAGGAAGGTAATTGATGAAATAGCTGAAGATGGTGCATGTCACACGGAGACTCAAATATATTGACATGGAAGGAGGCAACAATAATATTGTTGGGAAAGGGAAAATTGTTGTATCAGAGTAACTAGTATTGTGGTTATTAATTTAATGATTTGTTGTTTATTATAGATTATCTGTGTTTAAGGTGTTTACAGACCTCTTATGCTGCTATAAAAATTTTAATGTTCCGTAGTCAGTACACCTATATTATTATAGAACTCTGACCTTGGATGTCGTCCATGTGTCGTCTGTATTTACTTGTGTTTCACATCTCCTCGAAAACCCGACGGGCTAACGGTGACATTTTGACATATTCCTGTAGAGATTTACCTCATGATGTCAAAAATCCGCATCATCTGAAAATTTTAATAATTATTCCCCAGTTATATCTTGAAATTCCTCACAAATCTGACATATTTTTAAAATCTAATGAGCTGGATAATGTCACAATGGCTCCTCTCGCTCACAGTCGACTGGCCTGCCATCCGAAAGGCTCAGTCCCGCCCGAGGCCCATCCGCCCATCCGCCCTTCCCCCCCAACCCCCGGGCTCTGAATTGCCAATGCCAATATCTATCTATGTCTTGTTGCATAAGGCAAAGTTACTGTTATGTCCAGCCCCCCCCCCCAACATTGCCCCAACTGAGGGTTGCAAATAGAATGGAACATGTCGCCTCCCCCTTCTGACCTTGTGCTTGAAGGAAGGTAATTGATGAAATAGCTGAAGATGGTGCATGTCACACGGAGACTCAAATATATTGACATGGAAGGAGGCAACAATAATATTGTTGGGAAAGGGAAAATTGTTGTATCAGAGTAACTAGTATTGTGGTTATTAATTTAATGATTTGTTGTTTATTATAGATTATCTGTATTTAAGGTGTTTACAGACCTCTTATGCTGCTATAAAAATTTTAATGTTCCGTAGTCAGTACACCTATATTATTATAGAACTCTGACCTTGGATGTCGTCCATGTGTCGTCTGTATTTACTTGTGTTTCACATCTCCTCGAAAACCCAACGGGCTAACGGTGAAATTTTGACATATTCCTGTAGAGATTAACCTCATGATGTCAAAAATCCCCATCATCTGAACATTTTAATAATTATTCCCCAGTTATATCTTGAAATTCCTCACAAATCTGACATCTTTTTAAAATCTAACGAGCTGGATAACGTCACAATGGCTCCTCTCGCTCACAGTCGACTGCCCTGCCGTCCGAAGGGCTCAGTCCTGCCCGAGGCCCATCTGCCCATCCGCTCTTCCCCCCCAACCCCCGGGCTCTGAATTGAGGCCAATGACGAGTTACGTTAACCCCGACTAACGGTCATTTTGTCGCCTCCCGACTCACAGTCCGCAGCGCAGTGCCCAGCCCCGCCCAGGGCTTTGAATTGAAGCTGCTGAAAATGGAGTATGCTCGCGCCTGTTTTGAGAAGCCAAGTAAACCCAAGGAGCACCTGAGTGATGATGTCACAAAGAGCGACACGCAGTACACTCGCGCCTCGACTCGGGCTTCCCGAGAGAACCCGAGAGATGCCGAGAGCTTTGTACTAGAGTCGGGCCATGTACTAGAGCTCTCTCTCTCTCTCCCTGGCCTCTCCCCGCTTTTCGCAGCCTGCTCGCTCGCCCGGCTCCCCTCCTCCTCTCTTCTTCTTCTGTCATATCTCTTTTAGACCTGCAGCTCTGTTGAGATGAGACAGGCCAATGTGTCATCGTCCAGGTCAATCAGACCTTGTTCACCATTTGGTGGCCGGTGTTTGAGGCAACTGGTGACGATGTGCTCCACTGTCTGTGTTGGGTCCCCACACTCGCAGAAGGCGTTGTCCACGAGGCCCCACCACTTCATCGCTACTCCATAGCGTCCAATGCCTGTCCTCAAGTGGTTGAGGGTTGTCCACTGCTTTTGGAGCAGGTCCTGGCCAGGGACGTCCATGGGGTCATTGATGTAATGGTGTAGGCTAGATGGTTCCACTGAATTTCACTGGTCTCTCCATCTCGTTTTGACCCAGGTGGCCTTAGAAGCGTCAGCCAGTGTTGTGCAGAGCAGCTCTTGGGCTTGCGTGGCAAAGGAGTACCGTGACTTGAGGCGTACTCGTCGTGATGTCTCTGTGATGATCTGATGGAGGAGGTGGGATGCACTGGTCTGTGCCTTTCAAGAGAGGGCCAGCATGACTGCTTCTCGTCTTATGTTGGCTGGGGTGATGCCAACGAGGACGGGCAGTTGGTTTACTGGGGTGGCTCGTAGGCATCCGGAGGCAGTCCGCTGGGTGCTGTTGAGGGCAGCATCCAGCTTCTTGGCGTGAGGGCTATGGCACCAGACCGGGGCGTAGTACTCGGTGGCTGAGAACACCAGGGCCACTGTGGACATGCGCAGTGTCTTCGTCGTTGCCTCCCCATGTGGTGCTGGCTAGGCAGCGAATCAGCGCGGCACGGGTGCTTGTCTTTGCCTTGGCACCTTCCAGGTGTTGTTTGAATGACAACGTTCTGTCGAGCTTCACACCGAGGTACGTGGGGACGGGCTGGGACCCTAACCGGGCGTTATCCACCATGACGTTCATCTCGCGGGTAGCTTCCCTGTTGTTGAGGTGGAACATTGAAGATGTTGTCTTACCCATGCTGAGCTTAAGGCGCCAGTTCCTCAGGTATGAAGACAGGATGTTCATGTCTTCAGAGAGGCCCTCTTCTGCTGCTTCCAGGATGACTTACTGAGTAGGATGGCCAGGTCATCAGCATAGCCATATTTCTTTGACTGGGTTGCAGGCAGGTCATGGATGTAGATGTTGAACAGCATTGGTGCCAGCACTGAGCCCTGTGGGACGCCGTTTTTAAGTTTTCTCACCCTGCTTCATTGCCCGTTGCTGGTGTATAGCCTGAAGCTGCAGTTGCTCAGAATCTCCATGATGAAGCTCACCA
The DNA here is from genome assembly GCF_028641065.1 of Leucoraja erinaceus. NCBI lineage: Eukaryota > Metazoa > Chordata > Chondrichthyes > Rajiformes > Rajidae > Leucoraja > Leucoraja erinaceus. The sequence goes on from NC_073388.1 coordinate 34,818,547, forward strand.
TGTACTTGTCTGGGATAGTTTCCAGAAGCTTCATGTGTAGTCCACGAAGCCAGACAGTATCATATGCAGCTGTGAGGTCCTGCCTTCTCCCCTGCCTGGAAGCTGTCCTCTATGTCTTGGCACAGGAGGGTTACCAGGTCTGCCGTTGACCTACCGCTTCGGAAGCCAGCCTGTTCTTTAGGCAGCTGGGGGTCGATCACTGGATTGAGACGTGTGTGGAGGAGATGTTCCAGGAGCTTGTATGGAACTCACTGCAGTGAGATGGGTCGGTATCCCTTGGGGCCATCACTAGGCTTGTTTGACTTCGGCAGAGCGATCACCTTGGCACGGCGCCAGTCTTTGGCTGCTTCAGGCAGTGGAAACACGTGGAGATGAAAGGGCACAGCCAGTCAGTTGCCTTCTTGCCTTGGTGTTTTATATATTCCAGGTGGATGCCGCTGGTGCCTGGTGCCTTACCGGTTTTCAGCCGTCGAATGGCCTGCACAATTTCTTGTGTTGTGAAATCGTGGGATAGGTTGGAGTTGCAGCTCGGGGCCCTGTGTAGCTCATGGACTCTCGCCGATGTTGTTCTGGTGAAGTCCTTGTCTGCGTTGGGGAAGCGGCCGTTGCTCAGTAGTAGCGACGTGATGGAATTTGCATTGATGGGACACCGTGTTGGGGTTGTCGACCTGCCCATCAGCTTGTTCATGGTCTGCCAAGCCTGACGGCTGGAGTGTGTGAAATCAAATGATTCCACTGACTCTGTCCATCTTTGCCTGTGTTTCTCATTTAGTCTGCAGATTAGGTCGTTCGCTGCTTTGTCCCTGTCTTCACTGGTTTGTCATTCTGTGTGGGCGCGAAGTAGGCCTTCACATTCGTCATCCCAGCAGGGGACGTAGGCTTTACGTACACCGCGGGGGATGTTCTTCTTGGCGGCGGCCAGCAGCATCTTGCAGTATGAGTTGTAGGCGTTGTTCAGGTTGGTGGGGCGTGGGTGTGGGAGGCCAACGGCTGCCTTATTCACTCGTTGTGTGAAGCCTACCCAGTTTGCTTTCCGGAAGTTCCACCTCTTGACGTCTTTCCCTTCCACGTGCTGGACCAGAGATGGAATGGTTATGAGTGATGGTCGATGGTGTGACCGGGGAAACCTGTCCAGGATGCATCTTACTGGGAGCAGTTCGCTGTTGCAACATTTTGCGAAGGCCAGGCCCGGTTTGGTGGCGCTGTTCCAGCATGCAGAGTAGAAAGTGCGTGGCTCCTTTGGGTCGTATAGGAGTGACAAAGACAGCCTCTACGCGGCCTCCTCCACAAGTAGCTTACAGGCTCATAAGCCCACAAAGCGAAACCAATGTCTTTACCGCGTCTGCAGACCGTTAAAAGCCATGCCTCCCCAGGCCAGGCAGCACCGTTAAATGCCGCCAACTGTCAAGGTTTAGTGCTATTGCAGCTCAGTGTTGAAGGCTTTACCACTGCCAAGCTCAACGTCATCGAACAGATTGCCATCAAAAACAAAGTGACTATAGTTCTACTGCAGGAGACTCACACCGAAAACAACTTCCTGAAACCTCCTGCTTATACCCTGGCCTGTCACACTTCTGACAAACATCATGGCATAGCTACATTCGTTTGTAACGACATGACCTGGTCAGCCATAGCACAGTCCGCAGAGGATGCAGAGGTAGAATGGATCACAACCAAAGTGTAAGACACTACCATTGTAAATATTTACAAACCGCCTCCGAGCAGGTTGGTCCCAACATCTCTGCCAGATGCCGTGTATGCTGGTGACTTCAACAGCCATCATACAGACTGGGCATACAGCAGCTCTAACGCTGATGGCGACTTGCTGGCAGAATGGCCTCGACCGCCGATGCAACACTCCTATATGATGATCCTCTTCCTCTACCCCCTCCTTTCCCTTCCTCTACCCCCACTCCCCCCTCTACCCCTCCTCTCTCCCTCCCTCTTCCCTCTCTATCCCTCCTCCTCTCGCTCCCCCTCTCCCCCTCCACCCCTCTGCCCTTCCTCCACCCCACCGCTCTCTCTCTCCTCCCCCTCCTCTCTCCCTCCACCTCCCCTCCCCCCCCCCCCTCTCCCCCACTCTGCCCCACTGCCCCCTCTCTCTCTTCCCTTCCCCCCCTCTCTCCCCCCCTCCTCCTCTTTCTCCCCCCCTGCCCCCCTCCACCCCTCCCCCCACTCCCCTCCCCCTCCCCCCACGTGTGGGGGGTGCTTAGTGTGTGTGTGATGCCGCAGCCCCCCCCTCCCCCTCCCAGCAACCGGACGTTGAGAGGGCAAAACCCAACGGGTCCCCCTTGGTCTAGTATAACAATAAAACACTCTTGACTTTTAACTTTAACTGCTCCATTTAATGTGCCTTTAACGTGAACAAAATGCATGGTAGATCGCAAACAGGCAAAAGTAAATGCAGCCAATAGGGAAGTGAAAGATTAGGAAAGATGATCGAACATTTATCGAACAATAAAAGTGTATAAACACAAATAAATAAGTAAAACTCTATTCATCATTTCCTGATTATCCAGTGTCAGAAAAAACTAAAACTAAAGTCATCTCCATTTTTACCACCAAACCAGAATGGTTCCAAAGAAAACTATTGTACTTTTGCATTTAATAGCCATTTTAAGTAATCTTCATATGCTTTCCTTTACAACTTCAATCACATTGAATATAGAAATATTGGCTTAGAAATTTGTGCAATGATTTTTCAGCTTTAAAACTATTTTATGTCTGTAATACGGCTTTAAAAATACCAAGAAAGAACAGCATTTATTTTTATAAAAACAGCATTGTGTGACTATCTCATAAAACACCATACAAAGTCAGAAAGAGCAAGTGCTTATTGAAAAGCTTGTGTTGAATTGCTTGTAACTGCTAACAGTCACACTATTGAGAGCTCAACAGCCAGGCCTGAAAGGCATACACAAAGACCACTAGCACCTTCCCAGTTACTGGAATATCTGAGCAGTTCATGGATTAAATCAGCACAAAGGGCATGTTCAACTGGTCACAAAGTTCCTCAGGACTATCTGCTGGCAAGAACTTGCTGAGGAAATTGCCATGAAGTGCAATTCTGCCTGCTTTAGTAAGTGTTGTTTCAAAAGCATCATAATTTCACATGATCAGCTAAAATGTATTCCCCACAATCTCACTGCATTGACAGCACTTCACTTCATTTTCATGTCCATAAACCAGCATCTGCAGTTCCTTGGTTCTACTCCCATATATATCAAGCCTATGCTAATCACAATTTATTTTACATGCATTTCTATCAACTCCATATAGATCCTACCAATTACCTGCTTACTAGAGGTATTTAAAATGGCCAATTAACCTACCAAACTACATGTCCCTTGGAATAAAACTGAAGCACCTGGAGTGAACAGGTATGTTCACAGTGAGAATGTGCAAACTACATAGTGGTAGGTCAAGGTTAGGATTGAAAGTGGGCCATAGGTGCTGTGATGCTACACAAGATGCTGCAAAGGTTCAATCATCATCAAGATTAATGTGCTGAAAGAGGTGTAAATCTGGAGTGCTGTATTGCAGGCTAGCTGTGGATAATGGTTGTTTGGGTTTGGGCTTTGTTCTAAGCAGCATCAGAAAAAGTTAAGGCTTTTGTGAAAGAACCATTAATGATTTTTTAGATCAAAGTGATTACAAATGTTTTTGATAATACATTTTGGATGTTGACAACATTTTGGTGAGTTTGAGGTGAGGAAGGGAACTCTAACAAACTGTGCAGAAAATGAGCAACTGATGTCAGTGAGTGGCACTAACACATGCAGAATGAGTAAAAAACTTGCTTCACACCATGTGAATCTGAGGAGCAGCTTTATCACTCTGTGGATATATAGAAAGAGCTGCCGAAGGAGGTTGTTGAGCAGGCTCTCAAGGAAACATTCAAAAACATTTGGACAGGTTCATGGATTAGAAAGGTTTATTTGGTCCATAGAAAATAGAAACATAGAAAATAAGTGCAGGATTAGGCCATTCGGCCCTTCGAGCCTGCATCACCATTCAATATGATCATAGCCAAACTTGGGAATGCGGGACTAGCTTATATGGGGTATCTTGGTCGTCATGGACAGGTTGGGCTGAAGGGCCTGTTTCCGCAGTGTATGACTGTCACTCTTTGACTCTACAAATGATAAGTAGTCTGAGACATCAATAGCAACAACCTGGGATAAACCATTGCAAGAAGGAGGGCACTGAGTTTGAAGCTCAGAGATGCCCATCCCACTACAGCAGAGTGAATATGCCCAATTACTCACATTTTAATCCAAGCCATAGGTTTTGTGGTCCAATATAGTATTCAAAGTTATAAGCTGCAACAGTACATCAAACGTGAAGTTATTTGAAGTCAGTTTGCAAACCTTGTGGTAATCCTTACCTGGTTAACAGACAGGATTGGTGTAGCCAAGTGAAGCCACTGTGATTCACCATTAGGATAGGCATGCAGATAGAAGGTTGTGACATTTGTGGCAGTGGAACAGCCAAGTTGTTATCCCATGAGTAAATCATTATCTAAAAGTAAGCTTCCTGTGTTTTTTTGCAGACATCAACCTTGCATGTCCCCTGGTCTCTCTGATATGGTATTCATTTGAGAGTTAGACTTGCACCGCGGTTTGATAGTGACATTGTTATGAGATTTTCAGCCCTTGGCTTCTTACAACTAAAGCCTCTGACCCTTCTTGAAAATCCAATTTTCTGCGAGTGAAAGAAGAATGAACAGAATATAAAGTGTAGGAAAGAACTGCAGATGCTGGTTTAAATCGAAGGTAGACACAAAATGCTGGAGTAACTTAGCAGGACAGGCAGCAAGCATCACTGGAGAGATGGAATGGTCGAGACCCTTCTTCAGACTGATGTCAGGGAAGTGGGCGGGACAGAGACAGAATGTAGTCAGAGACAGGAAGACTGGTGGGAGAACTTGGAAGGGAATGGAGAGAGAGGGGCAAGGGTTATTTGAAGTTAGAGAATTCAATGTTCATACCGCTGGGGTGTTAGCTATCCAAGCAAAATATGAGGCCCTGTTCCTCCAATTTGCGCTGGGCCTCACTCTGACAATGGAGGAGGCCCAGGCCAGAAAGGTCAGATTGGGAATGGGAGGGGGAGTTGAAGTGGTGAGCAACCGGGAGATCAGGTAGGTTAAGGTGGACTGAGCGGAGGTGTTCAGCGAAACGATCGCCGAGCCTGCACTTGGTCTCGTCGATGTACAGACGTTGACACCTGGAACAGCGGATACAGTAGATGAGGTTAGAGGAGGTGCAAGTGAACCTCTGCCTCGCCTGAAAATAATGTTGGGATCCTTGAGTTGAGGGGGGAGTTAAAGGGACAGGTGTTTCATCTCTTACAGTTGCAGGGGAAAGTACATGGAGAGGAGGTGGTTTGGGTAAGAAGGGATGAGTTGACCAGTTGACCAGGCAGTTGCGGAGGAAATGGTCTCTGCGGAAAGCAGAAAGGAGTGATGGGAAGATGAGACCAGTAGTGGGATCCCGTTGGAAGTGGTGAAAGTGTTGGAGGATTATATACTGTATGCGAAGGCTGATGGGGTGATGGTGAGGACGAGGGGGACTCTGTCCCTGTTGCGAATGGGGGGGGGGGGGGGGGGGGGGGGGGGGGGGGGTGGTGCAAGAGCGGAGCAGATAATAGAATGCTTCCTTAAAACAACCATTTTCATGGACTTTTAACAAATAAACCAGATAAAGATGGCGCAATCAAAGATGGGGGTAGGGAGATGGGATTTGCAAACATGTCATGAAAGACGTGAGGTTACGTGATACATTTATCCAAAGAAATGGGACAATTAAAATTCTGGATCTGGTCCACAGCCTATCAAATACAGTTAAAATAAATGAGAGACTGTCACATAAAGAAGGTAACATATTTCAAATGTAATTCTTGCTTTCTCTAGGGCAGATGGTATGTAGACTTGGGCACCAACACCCAATTTATTTTAAACTGTGGCTAAGACACGACAATATGAACTTTAGTTGAAGGTCAAGTAAATGAGAATGGCAAACACAGAGTCTGTGGAAAGAATGGATTATGGCCAACAGAGACATATATTGGCCACAAACCACAATTTGGGTTTAAAATTGGCCTTTCAACTGCACACCACTGTAATTTGGAAACAGTGACCTGGTCAGATACCAGACGAAAATCAAGTGGTACATTCAATCAAACACCAGTAGTACATCAGTGGATGGTTATGGATTGAACACCAAGATAATCATGAATAGATGGGGTTATGCTTGTAATATAAAATTAGGAGGTTTGGGCAGATGTAGTGCCTGCCATTATGATATGTTGTTGTAATCTTTCAACACAAGTAAAGAATAAGGAATGGTTGGCCTCTCATACAGCCAGTAATTTGTTCAGTTTTTGACTATGACAAATGTAGGCTGTATAATAGAGATAGTGGCTTTAAAAGGGCCTGTCCCACTGCAGGGACCTAATTTGCGAGTTTAGAAGAGTTTAGGAGAGTTTAAAAAAATGCCATGGTCTTGTTGTATCGCCGAAGTAGAACACCTCCTACGAATATGTAGAAGACTTCCTTCGACTATGTAGAAGACATCCTTCAATCTCCTTCAACCTCCTTCGACTATGTTGAAGACTAGCTTCAGGAAATTCGCACATGGAATAGTGGAGAGTGAAGCCAACAACCTTAGATTACCTTTGACTATACAAATACTATCTATGACTAACTTTGACTATCTTCCATTACCTTTAACTACTTTCGATTACCTTTGATTACCTATGAATAACATGCTGACCTACTACGACCTACTTTGACTAAATCTACGAGTAAAAAAAATATCGATTTTTTTCCATGCCAACCAAGTTTTACTTGCGGACAATTTTCAGCATGCTAAAAAATACTTATCGACCAAACTGAGGCCTCGAGTATGTGGGAGCTACTCTCGAGCATGAAAGAGAGTTACATAGACCTCCTAGGACCACGTGTCGACCATGCTGCTAGTTTGAGTTGAGTGCAAACTCTTCTAAACTTGCAAATTAGGTCCCCGCAGTGTGACAGGCCCTTTACAATGTTCACTGGACCAAACAAATGAGGAAATTTGTTAATATGGACTGACCAAATGTGATTTGATAGTCCTCCACCCGGCTGAGTTCAAATTCCTGTAAAATCCATGAACGCTGGGGGGTGTTCAAGTGGGATTCAATTATCTCCTAGTCCAAACTTCGACGGGAAAGCAAACAAGGAAAGTGCAGTGACGAACATAAGCATTTGGCAGAGCAGAAAAGGGCATCAGAACTAAGATATGAGAAAACTGTTGCATACACATATTACAGCAAAATAACTTTAAGTAGATGCTAATCATTAGAATTAGTACAATAGTTATAAGACAAGAAATTTGATTCACCACCATGTTCTCAGTGGCAATTAGGGGCAGGCAATAAATCCTTGCCTTTTCAGCAAAGCTTAGGTCAATGAAAGTGAATACAAAATATTTAATTTAGACTAACAAAATTAATAACTATCCAAAGTCTATGATTACACATCTTTATTAATAAGGAAAATGGTTTGAGGTTTATAACTTTTAGATAATGATCATAAAATTATTAATGAGTGATCTAGAATATAATTCTTGGCTTGGTTACAAAGTACTAAATTCCGACAATTTAAATTGTGGATTACAAAAGGTGCACAATGTATCCAAGTAGCTTGATGTGATAAGACTAACATTTATCAAATAAAGACTGATGATGCTTCATGCTGTACAGAATTAACATTCAGCAAGTGCCAGGGAGTTTTAATGAGCTGCTTTATGCGAATGATAAGATCAATAACGTGTAAAGAGTTTCCAGAAATTTACATTTCATGTGGCCTCAGCAAAACACAAGGATTATACGAATGCTAAAACTCAAATAAGCCTGATCTGGGAATACAAGAATATGGAGAACAGAGTAGGAATGATATCCAATATTCATCGTGAACTTAGTCACAATGCCTTTGCAATTTGCTTTGGAAAGAGCAGTGGTTCTCATGGCATTTTCCTTACTTGATTTTATATCTGAGCTTTCACATCAACACCACATTCACTTCTAATTCCTAAACATCTCATCTTTTTTGGTTCTCTAAAATGTACTGGTCAGTTTTCAAAAACATATTAATTGACTGTGAGTTTCTGGGATGGACGATTCCAGAGATTCACAGCATTGTAAATGAAGGACCATATTCTTCGTTCAGAGTTAACTAGCCCGTGACTATGAATCGTTGTCCCATACATTCCAGGCATAGGAAGTGGCCTCTCATTATCCTAAACCTCACCTTATAGCTATATCCACTGGTTTGTGATTCCTCCCACATCCCAAAGACATACATAAACAAGACAGTTTATGGGTTGGTAGGCCTCTGTGAATTGCCAATGGTGTGTGGATGAGAAAGTGGTTGCTGGTGTGATGGTCGGCATGGATTTGGTGTGCGCTGAGTTTGTTTCCATTATTTCTCTTTCAATTAATCATCCCTGTTATACTCTCTCAGAATATCATATATTTTAATGTGATCAGTTCTCATTATTCTGAATCCAGAGAATGCAGGTTTCATTGACCCAATCCCACAGACAGTTCTCGCATCCCAAATTTGAATCCAGAGAACCTTTTTCAAACACAGAATAAGATTAGTATATTATCTCTTAGGTGATGACCCAAGTGTTAAACAATGGTCTCTATGGAGTATTATTGGTCATTGATGCCCAAATTAATTGCAATGTTTGCCTTTGTTTCATACCATATCATCCTGCACTAAAACAAACACAACATTTGCCTTGCAATCACTTGTTGTAACTGGATAATAACTTTTTGTGACTTTTGTATAAAATTCTCAAATTATTCTGAAAACTATCCAATTTTTTCAAGGATTCTGTCACCTAATGCTGAGTGGTAATTCTTGCATAGTGCTAGTGGCAGTCTCTCTTGACTATGGGCTTCTTGAAAAATCAGGCTGCATTTGATATTGTCTCACCCATTGAGTCTCTTCAAAAAATGAGAGAATTACGGGATATGAAAACTAATGTATAACCTGAACTTTACAAAAACCATGAATATCTATTTTCAGACAGATGAAGACAGAGGAACTGTAGATGCTGGAATCTTGAGCAAAACACAGAGTATTGGAGAAACTCAATTGGTCAGACAGCATCTGTGGGGAGAATGGACAGAGGATGTCCAAAGTAGAGTCTCGACCAGCAACGTTGTTTGTCCATTGCTTCCACAGATGCCGCCTGACCAGTTGATTTCCTCCATCTTCTGTTTTGATATGAAAGTGTTTAACAAAACCAATCAGTCTGAAGAATGGTCCAGACCCGAAACATCACCTAACCATGTTCTCCAGAGATGCTGCTTGACCCGTTGTGTTACTTTCGCATTTTGTGTCCTTTTGAAGCACGTAGGATTTCCCAGCATGTTACGACAATCTTTCAGGTGAACTTGGTAGTTTAACCTCCAAACAACATTTCTAAAATTAAGATCAATTTTGAGACCAAGAACTAGAAGTTTCCGTAGATATAGGAAAGATAACTACTCATTTCAAAACACTGTTCTCGGAGAGCTCAGGATATTGACAGGTTATAGCTGTGACAAGTGTGTGCCTGTACTGTAATGTAATGGATGGTCATTACAAGGTAGTTTATATTGGTATGTTATTCAGTCGACCGTAGCTGAAATGAGTATGATAAATTCATGTCCTATACATGAATAAAAATTTGAGTATCTTCACAGTCTTGGGAGGTGGAAACTAAAGAGATATTATAGATTTTTGGTCTGTGATTTCCAGACAAGGTAAGCCTGTTAACTGTTTAGTTACCAAAGAATAATAAGGACAGATTTTTCAATTAGTTCCTCTGAGGATGCTGAATGTCGATGGATGCATGTGTCATCAATAGATGGGCAGCAAAGGTCTACCACATATTCTGCCCATCCATGATTTTTTGAGGAGGGTGGTTGAAGATACAGAGCCAGCACAGCGACCAAAGAACTGATTTAGGTTTTATTGTATCTTGAAAATCAGAATTCAAATACGGCAATAGCAACAATCAAAAGAGCTTCAATTATCGTAATGGTTTCAGACTGAAGAAGGGTTTCGACCAGAAACGTCACCCATTCCTTCTATCCAGAGATTCTGCCTGTCCCGCTGAGTTACTCCAGCATTTTTGTGTCTAGGCAGAAAATGCAAAACTTGAAAGCATATACCACTAGATACAAGAATGGTTACCTTCCTGCATATTATACAACTGAATAGATCTCTCGTATGCTAAGTATGTAGTACCGATCTCCCAAATTACCTCGTTATGGCACTTGCATATATTTTACCTGCATTTTCTCTTGCTGTCACACTATATTCTGCATTGGGTTTTTTTCTTTGCACTACCTGGTGGGCTTGATTGTACTCATATGTGGTTTGATTTGTCTGGATAGCACACAAACAACATTTTTAAATGTATCTCAGTACATTAGACAATAATAAACTGATACCTATGCTGTAATATTGTGCTTTAATATTGAATAAAATACTGGTCGTGGTTGAGCTCTGCCTTTAACAACAGATGAATTGCAAGGAGGAGGCAATGGGATTAATGATATTTCTACTGTTATCTTAAATTAAAATTGACAATACATCATCTGTGTTGGTGTTATCCAAATGCAAACAACTTCCATGGAATTCATAGACCATATTGTGCAGAGACAATCCATTGAGTGTATGCTGGCATTCACATCAATCTGTTCCTTTTCCATTTGACTCGCACCACTCTTTCATAGTTAATCTCTCATGATTGCCGTCCTTTTAAAAGACCTAACCATTTGCTCCAACCATATTCCATATTTTAACTCTCTCTCTGGAAAACATATTTTCATATTTTCCTATTGGATTTATTTGTACTAATGATAGTTGTGTCATCCCTATATATATTCTCCTACATTCTCTCCACATCCAACCTGTAAACTTATCCAAAATATTAAAAACCTCTGTGATGACTTTACATTGTTCTAAACTTTCCTTTTTACTCATTCTCAAATGAATGATGCAAAGAGTAGACAACGCATCACTGAGACATTTCATTTGGCAACCCCAACATTATCACGCTGAAAGCATGATTAAAAAGGAGTCCGTTGTTCTCTGTTCCATAGGAATGAAGATTTCAGCAATCATCAAGTGCTATATCATTCCACATTGTACAACAGAAAATAATTGTTTCCAGCGCTGCAAATATCTATGAACATCAATGATTATACCAATGTCCAATACCTTTTAATGATGTTCGTCCATTTTTCCCAGCTGCCTGAAAGATGGATAAGACCATTTTTGTCTGGACAAATGCTATCACTATTGTTCTATTATCTACTGGAAGTGGGGCAGTGAACCACATTGTAATTCTTAGTTTTAGTTTTAGAGATACGGTGGAAACATTCCCTTCAGCCTACTGAGTCCACACCGATCAGCAATCCCCGCATATTATCCTACATACACTAGGTGCACATTTACACATACACCGTCAATTAATCTACATACCTGTACGTCTTTGGAGTGTGGGAGGAAACCAAAGATTTCGGAGAAAACCCATGCAGTCACGGGGAGAACGTGCAATCTCCTTACAGACCACATCGGTAGTCGGGATCGAACCAAGGTGTCTGGTGCTGCAAGGCAGCAACTCTACTACTGCACCACCGTGGCCTTAAAAGTCTAATTCTACTGTATTAGACTTAGTATACAATCGCCTCTGGTTCTACTGGTTCTGAGCTACTTTCTAGAGTGGTATCATTTGATGTGAGCGTGGTATTATAACCCAAACTTTGTTGCATAGAGTCATAGAGCACCACAGAATGGAAAGAGGCCCTTCAGCCCTTCTCATCTATGCCAACTGAGTTGCCTAACTGAGCTCATACCAACTGCGTGCACCACCTGACCCATAACGTGAACTATAATAAATTAGTAAATAAAGATGCCTTTTTAAAACATCAAGTAGTTGTGCAAAAGTTTAACTAGAGTGAACAGAAAGATTTCCAGTTTTATTCATGTTTATTTGTAATAGAATTCATACAATGATATGAGGATTGATTGCATCAAATGATTGCTTTCTGATCAGTCCCACTGCGTCAGCACACTTGCCTTGGTCCCTGACACCCCACCTGTAGTAAACTGTGACAGGTATGGTGGATCAGCTGAACTGATCTTTTGAACTCAGCAGTCATCCCATGTAGTACACGGGACCATGATCTTACACTGGACCTCGGACAATGGATCCCACCTCCAGAATACGTAAAACATTTTGATCCATCAAATGGTTTTCAATTACTTTTGTCACTGATAAAGACATTTAGAAACCATTCAAGCAGACTTACATAATTAAATATATGTAAATTTAAACAAAATAAACATTAAATTTAAATTAAGACAGGAAGTTATGATGCAGCTCAATAGGACTTTGGTTTGGACACATTTGTAGTATCACGTGCAGTTCTGATCACCTCATTATAGGAAAGGTATGGTGGCTTTGGAGAGAGTGCAGAAGGGATTTACAAGAATGCTACCTTGATTAGAGGGTTTCAACTACAGGGAGAGGTTGGATTGTCTTGGATTGTTTCCTCTGGAACGTCGGAGGTAGTGGGGAGCATTTATAGAAGTATATAAAATTATTAGAGGCATAAATAGTAAGATTAAATGAGAACTTACCAGTTCGAAGTTTGATCATTAATTTATGAGGAGTACGTTGAGGGAATACGTGAAGAACCCCGCCAGGACGCATACGTATCATTCTTCAAAGCAGCGGAGTGAAATCACAGATAACTGTAATAACTGAACATAGTAAGATTAGAAAAGAAATACCAGTTGAGTATATGATCATGGGTGGGAGCGGAGGGCACGTATTCCCTCAACGTACACCTCATAAAATAATGATCAAACTTCGAACTGGTAAGTTCTCGTTTAATCTTACTATTTTACTTCGGAGTCACGTGAGTGACTACGTGAAGATTTCAAAGCTCTGTGATTTCATGCCGTGGAAACAAGTCCATGCATCACATCTGCCTTAATGACTGTGGGAGGAATTGTGTCAACATAATTTAGACATGAATCCGACATTGAAATCCATGAAAAATTTATTAACACCAAATTATAGCCCCTATTTATGGGGTAAATTAAATTACAGAACTTGTTTCTGCAAACGTTCCAGGTTTAATGACTGGTTTATGATAAAATAGTTGGAATGTTTTTTCCCCTGACCATCCTGCTGTCTTGAGGATTTGTTCCATTGGTACATCCAACTGCATAGCTGCCGATGTAGCTGCAGCCCTGGAGGAATGAGATTTAAAAATATTAGTATCCACCCCAGCCTGTGTTAGAACCTGTTTCAGCCATCTTGAGATGGTCTGTGCTGTCACTTTTTTGTGTGGTTGCTTGTGGCTGATTAAAAGTGCCTTCTCATTGCCTCTGATGATTTTCGTGTTCTCCATGTATAACAACAAATGTCTTACTGTACAGAGACGATCATCTGTTGGGTAAGACCTAAATTCTATATTGAGGCCTGCTGATCCCTGTCTGTTCTGCTTAACTAATTCATAAATATGAAACGTAATATTTCCAGATGAAGGAGTCATGTTGTCCAGTCTTAATTTATGTAAGGACTGTACCCTTTGTGCCGTGACCAAAGCCATTAGCATGACTGTTTTCAGTGTCAGTCTATGTAGGGACAGAGCTGTTGCTGGAGACCAATTCCTTAGCATCGTCAGGACAATACTCACATCCCATATTTGAGAGTACCTGGTTCTTGGGGGATTGGTATTAAAAATTCCACTCATAAGTTTTGTTACCAGTGGGTGAGTCCCAACAGAGTGACGCTCTGTTCCTTGCCATAGATAAGTTGATAGGGCACTTCTGGCACAGTTGATGGCACTATAACTGAGCCTCTCATCATAATGGAGGCCTGCCAGGAATTCCAGAACAGACGGGATGTTCATTGATCTGTAAGTGATGCTGCTTCTGTGACAATACATCTCCCATTTCCTGATATAGACCAGATGCTGTTTTTTGGTGGACTGTCTGTGGGCCACCGAAATTATGTTCACTGTTCGGTCCGTCAGTCCCAGCTGTAGTAGAGGTATTTTTAGACTCTGCAAATTAATAAATTCATATAGTTATGACATGGGTGGCTATCCCTTGTTACGGGATGAACCAATAAATCTGGTCTATTCGGGATGGTGATACATGGTTCTAATACCATGTTGAGTATCACTGGGAACCATGATTGAGTAGGCCAATCGGGTACTACCAAAATACCAGACGCAGAGTCTTGCTGTATTTTCCTTAATACCCGACTGATGAGGCAGAAAGGAGGGAATGCATAAATAAACAATTTTCCCCCAATGCAGCGAAAATGCACCTGTCGCCGCTGCCCCGGGTCTGGTTCCCACGAAACATAGTTTGATAACTGGTGATTAAGTCTGGATGCGAATAGATCGATATCTGGTGTTCCATACCGTGCTGTAATATCAGCAAATACTTTTTTATTCAACATCCATTCGGTGTTTTCATTAAATTTGCGTGACCTGGTGTCTGCCACTGAATTTAGTTTACCTGGTAGGTAAGTAGCTGATATCCAAATATGTCTCTGGATACACCATTGCCAAATTGTATTAGCCAGATTGTCACATGATGTCGATTTGTTTCCACCCATGTGGTTGATATATGCTCCAACGGTGGTATTGTCAATCTGTAGTCTAACATGCTGGTGATATAACCCAGAACAATATGACTTTAGGCCATGGAATGCACCCAACATTTCCAGGTAGTTTATGCCCAGTGTTTGTAATAATGATGCCTCCTGTGCAGTCCATCTACCTCCACAGCTGGAGATGGAATTGGTGGCACCCCAACCAAGTGCACTGGCATCAGTTTGTAGCACCATAGAAGGGTTGCTGATAATGATTGGATTGAAACAAAGCCGAATGTTATCTTTCCACCATTTTAGTTCCATTGTAGCTTTGCTTGGTAGCTTCATTGGTCTGTCAAAATGACCAGCATTAATTTTGAGTGCTCTTATTTTTGCTCTCTGTAAATTTTGGTAATGTAAAGGTCCGAATTATGTGTCTGGAAAAGCAGCCACCATTTTGCCAATTACTTTTGCTTGCAATCTGATGGACGGTTTACTGATGTCAATGAGGTTATTGCAAGCCTCTATTAAGTCTATAGCCTTTCCCTTTGGCAAAGTCACCGACATGTGAACAGAGTCAATGGTGAACCCCAAAAAGAGTCCATAGTAGTGGAAGGCGTTAATTTAGATTTAATTGGATGGATAATAAACCCCAGTTTTTCAAATAACTGTTTTGTGGCTGTTACGGTTTGTTTGGCCAATTCCAAAGTTTTGCCCACAATAAGTATGTCATCTAGATATGCCATGACCATGTGTTTTCGTTTCCGTAGAAACGCTAGGGCTGGTTTCAAAATGTTTGTGAACAGCCTGGGGGCTGATGTTTAACAGCCTGAAGAAGAGTCCTGACTCAAAACATCATCAATCCATCCTCCAGACCGGCTGCCTGGCCCGTTGAATTAGTCCAGTGCTTTGTGTTTTAAGGAAAATAAAATAAATGTTAAATATCTTTTTAATGCTAAACATGAATTAAGAACAGTAAGACAAAGTCAAATGAAGTAATCAAACATTTATCTTTTCCCTTAGGACTGATGAACCCACGCAAATTAATGCAGCCTCTTACGCCAGACTCCCAGATACAAACCTGAGGTTCTGATGTCAAAGGAATCTGAAATGTTCCCTCTGGTCAATGTGCATCTATTTCTCTACTGGACTCGTGCTGAGCCTGGTGGTCAAGGGGAGGTCAGGAGAAAGCATGTCACTAGATACAGGCAGAGGTTACTCTGTAGAATTACCAGTTAAAGTTCAATATTATCCTGCCCATTGTTACAATATCCTTCCTCAGACAATGGCAACAAGGTTTCACACAATAAATTATCTTCCAAATACTTATGCTTGGAAACAGCTGTTCTCAGCTCATGAGACCCAGTTGAATGGTGTACTCATAAAACTAAATCATTTTCTCTCCATCCCTGCGATTAGGAAAAAATTATTCTGTGTACTATGTAACCAAATCATAAATATAGGCCTTATAAACAGATTTATGATTGAATGCATAATACTCAAAGGGATTTAATTTATTCTTTGCACAGCAAGTGCATATGTAGTTTTTTAATCTGTTTTTTATTGCTACAGGAATGCAGCTGTATTTGGAGCAAAAGTATACAAAATTGAATGTGAAGGTGGTAATTTAACACGAGTAATTTCTGAAAACCTTCCATTAATGATGGTTAATGCATTTGAAAGAGTATATAATAAATGATCAGTGAACTAATCCAGATTTGGCATTTGTAAATTGGAGCAAAGGTGAAATAAGGCATTGACTGCCTTTCACCAATTAAGTTCAAAGAGCGATACCATATGAAAACAAGTCTTCTGGTCCATACTCACCTTAGATTATATCACTTTCCTTCACACAGGAGTCATTTACTGTTGCTAATTTACAGGCATCATGTATGCTTTTAGGATGTGGGAGGATACTGGATAACCCAGAGGGAAATCTATGTGGACACAGGCAGAATCCAGGAAGCAGCAGAGGTCAGGATTGAACCCGAGTTGCTGGAGCTGGGAGGCAGCTTCACCTTTATGCCATTTGAATTCTTCATATCATTTTGCTGCAGTTCATACTACAATGCATTATTCGAGCACTGCAAAGTCAGGAAACCAGAAACCTGGAAAAAAAATTATGTATCTCTATATTTTTTTCAATACGAAGTGTATGTAGGTTGCAATATTGAAATGTAGGTTACAATGAATTCTAAGTCAGTTCACACCACCTCAGAAAGTGGATTTTCTAACAGGTTGCAATTAATTATGCCATTTCCAACGCAACACCCCATTGACCCTTGCTCGGAGAACCATGCCTGTTATTGGGCACCAACAATTTAAAGCAGGCTTCTTGAACCATGGGCGGAAATTGCTTTTAAAACATGGGGGGGACACAAATTACCTGGTGGGCCGATGACAACGAACATTTTTTACCTCCTCCCACTCCCCCCCCCCCCCCCCCCCCCCCCCCCCCCCCAACAATAAGAAGCACATTTATTGTTTAAACACAGTTATACTGTCTGGTTGCCTGCGTAACGCACACAACAAGCTCCCACGCACAAAACACAAGATAATCTATATTTTTTCAATTTATTGGCAGTTCATTTGTTTTTTTCAACTTTGCACATTTAACGGTGCCATTTTAGCAGCGGTGTCGAGGAAGTCATACTCCCCCCCCCCGCAGACGATACATTACATACATATCACACACCTTACTTCTTTTACCCCTCTACATAAAAACAAAGTGTCAATGCCTCTTAAAGGTCTACTAATCCACCCATAGTTTCCGCTGCAGGTTGAGCTGAAGGGATTTGGCGCTTGGAACAATGACCGCATTAGAAGATCTGAGCATCTTGAAATCCATCTAATGAGCACGGGTGAAAGATAGCAGGTGACGCGGTATCAATCAGCCCACATCACACACAGTGGAAAATAATTAAATGGAAATTGCAAATTATTCAACTGCAACTTTCCTTCTTCCCCAACACAAAGTCAGCAATAACATATTTGCCACATGTTTAATCTTTTTCCCGATTATGCATAAAAGAGGCTATATATATATATATATATATATATATATATAACCTCCCCTTTCTTCTGACCATGTCTTATGCTATATTCAACAAGCCAACCTGGACAATTAGTTTGTTGTGACAGTTGTGTGTGAAGGAACTACAGATGCTGGTTTTAACCAAAGATGGACACAAAAAGCTGGAGTAACTCAGCGGAACAGGCAGCATCTCTGGAGAGAAGGAATGAGTGACGTTTTGGGTCAAGACCCTTCTTCAGACCTGAAGACTGAGTCTGAAGGGTCTCGACCCGAAACATCACCAATTCTTTCTCTCCAGAGAAGCTGCCTGTCCCACTGAGTCACTCCAGCATTTTGTGTCTATCTTTGGTGTGACAATTGTCTCATTTCATCGGCTTCATGCATTGCTCGCATGGAAGAGACGCTAGACGTTTATATGTTTACAGGCCACTTGCATCTATCCATCCAAGTGTGCTCTTAATGAAATCTCACATCTTTGCGACGGAGGGATGGATTGGATTTAACCACCGGATAATACAAAGACATAGTTTGGACAGGGAAATAATCCCACCACTTAATTAACCATGTTCCCAAATGTAAAAACTATTTATACATGTAACATTCTTGTTTTAAAATCAATGTAATTCTTTTTTGAGTTTTAATGCCCAGCTAAAATCCCGTCCTGTGGGAAGGGCTTGCGGCAGCTGGTTTCATAGTGGCTTCATTGTTGATAGGTGCTGATCTTTCACATGGACCGCTGTCATTGTCAGTTTACCAACTTCCATAGCCGCTCTGCATTAGTGGAGTCAGACGTGAAAGTTTCTCTTGACACTGGCGCTGGAGATTTTCAGCATGGAGGCAGCCGTGCTCATAAACTTAGCAGGTCATAGAGTGATACAGCATGTAAACAGGCTCTTCGACCCAACTTGCCCACACCAGCCAACATGTCCCAGTTACACTAGACCGACCTGCCAACATTTGGGGATGTTAGATGATTTAAACAAATCTGATACCTATTTAAATCTTTCAAAAGCTACAACCACAACGTGATAAATAACACTGAATAAAACTGAAGCAAATAAAGGCAAACCTTGAAGGAGAGGGAGAAAGAGAGAGGGAGAGAGAGAGAGCGAGAGAGAGAAAACAACACACATAAACTTTTCACAAAACTGACAAAAAAACATACATAAAGAAACTTTTAATAAACTGACAAAAATAAACATACTTAATTTTTTAAAATTCATATAACATCCCTAAATGATGGGTAAAAATTACTAAATAACGTGCGTGAATGAGGGACTGTACCTGCACTCCAGGAAGAAGCCCGTGCTCATGGTCCAGAACACTTAATGACAATTTTAAGAAATTCTCCCGTGAATTATATTCGAAGGAACACGGCGTCAGTAATACTTCTAGGTCAAAACACAATTATATTTACTGAGGAATGCATATCTATGTATTGGTGACACATTGTATAACTACTTCTTAACTACTGGCTAACAGTGGTAGTTAACAAATCGTTTTGTCTCAGAGGAATCAAGTGATAAACGACTCCAATCTTTCTGCAGTACTCATTAAACCCAAGCTTTTTAAAAATGGAAAATTCCAAGGAGATTTTGCCGCAACGTGTTTCACGGGTGGTGGGGGGTGGGGGGGTGTCCCTCCTATGTTTTGAGAGATGGGGGACAGCCCCCCCCACCCGTCCCTCCTCAGGATTGCCGCCCATGTTTAATTGAACAGCGTGTTCAATACGGTCATGGGAATTTAACACAGGAAATTCTAGTTTTATTTATTTATTTCGCTTCACTCCTTTGGGCCCAACCCAGCCATCTCATTAAGTATAAACGTCCAGCACGCAAACCCATGCTCAACTGCCCCTTCGCAATAATGCCATGCTATGATCCTCAACCTATGATCCTCAACACTAACCACTAGACCCAATCAGTAATCTCAGATCCCTGAGGGAACCTCCCTTTCAATCATTATTTGGTGCTGATCAAAGATCCTATAGCAGAGCAAGATAGGCTACTCCTGCTAAATGCAATGGACTGACGTGTAGTACGCTATGGAGGGGATCATGGGCATTTTTCCACACCCATTTTAGCAACCTGAGCCTACCTGACCCGACCCGACTCGCACTGTAATCAATGTGCGGGGCAACAGTTTGTGTCGGTTAGATTCATAAATCTGTCAGTTCAAACTTCTGGTCAAGAATAAAAATTGATTCTGGTAATTGTCATTTTTAATGTTTTTTAAATCATTTCTTTTTAAATGGCTCACAAGCAGTGTTTGAGTTGATTTTGTAGTAACCGGAACCGACCCGACTCGCAGGGTGATTGACAGGGGGGGACTTTTTGTGCGTGATATAGGGTTAGATTCATAATTCTGTTAGTTCATAATTCTGTTGATTCTTGTTAAAGAATAAAATGTTTATAAACACACATACATGAAAATTATATAAATGTATATAACACACACAATTATATTTCTTCTAATCCAATAATGAACTTTATTTCAGACTAGACAAGGGACATTAAATAAGAAACATTGTAAATAAGAAACATTGTAAACCTCCCTGCAACTTCACACACACTAGGCCTTATCCCCCCCGGCACTCTCTCGCCTGCCCCCTTACTACAATGTCCCCCCCCCCCCTCCTATGCCCCTCTCCTCGCCGCCCCGGGACCCCGCACTCTCTCTCCCCGCTGCCCCGCACTCCTTCTCCCCGCTGCCCCGGGCCCCGCACTCCTTCTCCCCGCTGCGCCGGCCCCGGTCCTTCTCCCCGCTGCCCGCACTCCTTCTCCCCGCTGCCCCGGGCCCCGCACTCCTTCTCCCCGCTGCCCCCCACTCCTTCTCCCCGCGGCCCCGGGCCCCGCACTCCTTCTCCCCGCTGCCTCGCGCTCCGCACTCCTTCTCCCCGCTGCCCCACACTCCTTCTCCCCGCTGCCCCGGGCCCCGCACTCCTCCTCCCCGCTGCCCAGGGCCGCGTACTCCTTCTCCTCGCTGCCTCAGGCCGCGCACTCCTTCTCCTCGCTGCCCCGGGCCCCGTACTCCTTCTCCCCGCTGCGGATCCAATCTTTGGCCAGAAGCAAGAAGGCGGGAGCAAGAAAGCGGAGCAAGATGGCGGAACAAGATGGTGGAGGCAGGTTGCTAAAATGAGGCATAAAATCACCCATGAATCCGCCCATGAACGTACCTCACGTTTGCGTGAGAGTAACCCATCTTGCTCTGCTGTAGGATCTTTGGTGCTGATCACTGTTAATCTGATCCAGACCACTCCTTTCTGTCTGCAGTCCAAGTCCCGCATGAGCATACATGAGCATGCATGAGCATACATGACTCACGACTATTCCTTGAAATTCCATTTGAAGCAGGATGCTAGGGCACCAAATTCAAGTGCAGTTTCATACCATTTCAAGCTGGGTTCAAGGCCACCAAATTCAAATGCAGTTTCATACATTTCAAGCAGGGGGCAAGGCCACCAAATTCAAATTAGAATTAGATTCCTTTACTGTCATTCAGACCTTTCGGCGGATCAAAATCTTTGTTGCCTGAAGCATACAAGGCGGGAGCAATAAAGCGGAGCAACATGGCGGAACAAGATGCTCCGGGCCACCGCCGCAGCTCCGGTTCCTAAAATGAGGCTCCGGACCACTGCCCCCTACGGGAATCCGCCCATGAACGGTCCTGCAGTCACGTTTCCGTGAGAGTAGCCCCAGCTCTTGCGGCCCCTGCTGTAGGATCTTCCCGGCCGGTGTCCTGCAGTCACTGCTCCGGGCCGCCTGATCCAGACCACTCCTTTCTGTCTGCAGTCCAAGTCCCGCATGAGCATACATGAGCATGCATGAGCATACATGACTCACGACTATTCCTTGAAATTCCATTTGAAGCAGGATGCTAGGGCACCAAATTCAAGTGCAGTTTCATACCACTTCAAGCAGGGTGCAAGGCCACCAAATTCAAATGCAGTTTCATACCATTTCAAGCAGGGTGCAAGGCCACCAAAGACATAGATTTGTGACCTCTGCCTCCCCCATCTTGCAGAGACAGAGCTACGCCCACACTTCCGGGTTTTATAGTCCCTCTCCCTCCCACCGGAAGGGCCATGGCCTTCATGGCGTGATTGACAGGAGAGAGAATCTTAACATTTTTTAAACACTAATAACTATTATTTTTAATCAATGGGAAAAATCCTCGGCACCTGATGAGCAGAGGGGGATTCTGAGTAAGATGGCCAAAAATCACAACTGTACGTAGTAGCATTTTGTCTAAAATCATTATACAGCGCAAACAGGAAGGGATCAAGATTAGACTTCTAATTATATAGATCTTCAAACCACATTTTCAAACCAACCACATTTTCAATCCAACCACATTTTCAAACCAACCACATTTTCAAACCAACCATATTTTAATTTTCAAACTTCATTTTCAAATCACATTTTCATTTTCAAACTTCATTTTCAAACCACATTTTTATTTTCAAAATTCATTTTCAAAACCACATTTTCATTTTAAAACTTCATTTTCAAACCACATTAAGAGCACTCACAGGCCAATAAAACCACACTCCCAGTTCAGTAGACATGTGTTCAGTTTTCAGTGTTATTCACAGCTCAGACTGAGTGTCGTGACCTCTCCCTCCCCCATCTTGCAGAGACTGAGGCACGTCCACACTTCTGGGTTTTATAGTCCCTCCACCTCCCACTGGAAGGGGCATGGCCTTAATTGCCTGATTGACTGGAGAGAGAATCTCAACATTTTTTAAACATTAATAAGTCTTTTATTTTTTATCGATGGGAAAAATCCTCTGGCTGGGCAGCTGGAGGGGAACTGAGTAAGATGGCCAAAAATCCCAGTCGTAAGTGGTAGCATTTAAAAAAAAATCAATATACAGTGCAAACAGGAAGTGGTTAAGTTTAGACATTTAATTATATAGATCACAAAAGTAAAATATAGTTGTGCTTTGTACATCCACGTTAAAGTGAAGGGCATAGCAAGGAAACATAAGCAATCTTGGCTGACGAGGGAAATTTAGGCATTGGTCAAAAACATAATGGATGCATGGGACAGGCATAGGCAGTTGGGATCAAGTGTATCCCTAGTGGAGTTTTGAGAATTAAGGAGTAAACTGATAAAGAAGATCAGAACGGCAAAAAGGGGCCAGGAAATAGCTCTGGCAGGTAGCATTAAGAGCAATCCCAAAAGATTATATAAATACATAAGGGGTTAAAGGATAACTAGAGAGAGAGTGGGACATCTCTGGCACCAAAGTAATCACCTCTGTGTGGAGTCACAGGAGATGGACAAGGTCTTCAATGAGTATTTCCTCTCTGTATAGCCGTGGAGAAAGACAGTAGGACGGAGAAACTTGGGGCAGTCAATGGAAATGTCTTGAGAGCAGTTAGCGTTACCGTCAAAGAAGTACTGAAGGTACTGTCGTGTATGAAGGTGGACAAATCTCCAGGGATTGATCAGATATATCCAAGGACATTGGGGGAAACCAGAGCTGAAATTGCGGGAGCCCTGGTTGAAATTTACAAGTCGTCCTTAAATACAGGAGAGGTGCTGGAAGACTGGAGGGTGGCAAACGTTGTGCCTCTTCTCAAGAAGGGCTGCAGGGAAAATGCTGGGAACTATAGGCCGGTGAGCTTAACATATGTAGTTGGAGAGTTACTAGAAAGTATTCTGAGGGATAGGTTATACAGGCATTGGGACGGGCAAGTGCTGATTAGGGATAGTCAGCATGGTTTTGTACATGTGAGGTCATGTCTCACAAAGACGTGACCAAAAAGGACGATGAGGGCAGATATTGTGTACATGGATTTCAGTAAGGCACGTTAGGCTGCTCTGGAAGGTTAGACTGCATGGGATCCAAGGAGAGATAGCTGAATGGATAGCAAATTGGCTCCATGGAAGCATGGTGGAAGGTCGCTTCTCAGACTGGAGGCCTGTGACTAGTGCTATGCCTCAGGGTTCGGTGCTGGGCCCGTTACTGTTTGTCATCTACATCGTTGATTTGGATGAGAACATACAGGGCAAGATTAGCAAGTTTGCTGATGATCCATAAGCGGGTGGTTTTGCAGATAGAAAAGTTGGTTGTGAAAGATTGCTGCAGGAACTGGATCAATTGGCCAGGTGGGCTGAGGAATGGTTGATGGAATTTAACACAGAGTAATGTGAGGTGTTGCATTTTGGATGTTTAACAAGGGCAGGACCTACACAGTGAATGGTAGAGGGATCAAGGAATGCATTTGCATGGTACCTTGAAGATCGAGTCGCAGATGGAGAAGGTGGTCAAAAAGGCTTTTAGCACATTGGTCTTCATCAGTCATATAGTATAGAAGTTAGAAGGTCATGTTGCAGTTGTACTGTACAAGACGTTCTTCTTCCTCTTCTTATCGAGTCCAAACACAAGATTAGAAGCTGAACACACTCCTCAGCATCTGCATACAATGATGTCTGTCTTGTCACTTCTTGAGTGTCTTGTGCGCGGTGGTGGAAAGATTGACGGAAACAGGGCCATGACGTGAATGCTCTTTCCTTGACGCCTATACAAGATGTTGATGAGACCACATTTGGAATATTGTGTTCAGTTCTGGGCACCATGTTATAGGAAAGATAATGTCAAGCTTGAATAGGTTTAGAGAAAATTTACGAGGATGTTGCCAGGACTTGAGATTGAGTAGGTGGGCCTCTATTCCATGGAGCACAGGAGGATGAGGGGTGATCTTATGGAGGTGTACAAGATAATGAGAGGAATAGATCGGGTAGATGCACAGGGTCTCTTGCACAGATTAGGGGAATCAAGGACTAGAGGACATTGGTTCAACCTGAAGGGGTAACATTTTCACATTAAGGGTGGTGGGTGTATAAAACAAACTGGTAGGAGTTGAAAGGGAAGCAGAGAGGGACCGTGGGGAAGTGTACCATACTATGGATAAGAGAGAGCCTGTGGATGTGGTGTACTTGGACTTTTAAAAAGCTTTTGACAAGGCCCCACACAAGAAATTAGTGTGCAAAATTAGAGCACATTGGATTTGGGGTAGGGTATTGACATGGATATAGAATTGGTTAGCAGGCAGGAAGCAAAGAGTAGGAATTAACAGGTCCTTTTTGGAATGGCAGGTAGTGACTAGTGAGGTGCCACAAGGCTCGGTGCTGGGACCCCAGTTCTATACAATATACATTACCGACTTGGACTAGGGAATGAAATGTAACAACTCTATGTTTACGGATGACATAATGCTGGATGGCAGTGTGAGCAGCGAGGAGGGTGTTATGAGGTTGCAGGTTGACTTGGATAGGTTAGGTGAGTGGGCAGAGGCATGGCAGATGCAGTATAATGTGGATAAATGTGAGGTTATCCACTATGGTGGCAAGAACAGGGAGGCAGATTATTATCTGAAGTATCAGATTAGGAGAAGCCCCCTCTGCAACGAGACCTGGGTGTGCTTGTACATCAGTCACTGAAAGTAAGCATGCAGGTACAGCAGGCATTGAAGAAATCTAATGGCATGTTGGCCTTCATTCAGAGAGGATTTGAGTTTTGGAGCAAGGAGGTCCTACTGCAGTTGTACAGGGCCCTGGTGAGACCATATCTGGAGTGTTGTGTGCAATTTTGGTCTCCTAATTTGAGGAAGGACATTATTGCTATTGAGGGAGTGCAGCCTAGGTTCACCAGGTTAATTCCTGGGACTGACATATGAGAAAGAATGGATCGACTAGGCTTATATTCGCTCGAATTTGGAATGATGAGAGGATATCTTATAGAAACATACAAAATTATTAGTGGATTGGACAGGGTAGATGCAGATGCAAATGTTACCGATGTTGGGGGAGTCCAGAGCCAGGGGTCACAGTTTAAGAATAAGGGATAGGCCATTAGAAAAAATTACAATAGGTGCAGCGGTAGGCCATTTGGTTCTTCAAACCATGTGATCATGGCTGACCATCCACAATCAGTATCCCGTTCCTACCTTCTCTCCATATCCCTTAGCTCCGCTATCCCTAAGAGCTCTATCTAACTCTCTCTTCGAAGCATCCAGAGGACCAGCCTCCACCGCCCTCTGAGGCAGAGAATTCCACACACTCACAACACTTTGTGTGAAAAAGTTTTTCCTCATTTCCGTTCTAAATGGCTTACCACTTATTCTCAATCTATAGC
The DNA here is from genome assembly GCF_028641065.1 of Leucoraja erinaceus. NCBI lineage: Eukaryota > Metazoa > Chordata > Chondrichthyes > Rajiformes > Rajidae > Leucoraja > Leucoraja erinaceus. The sequence goes on from NC_073388.1 coordinate 34,844,390, forward strand.
CCCTGGTTCTGGACTCCCCCAACATTGGGAACATGTTTCCTGCCTCTAGCCTGTCCAAACCCTTAATAATCTTATATGTTTCAATAAGATGCCCTCTCATCCTTCTAAGTTCCAGAGTATACAAGCCCAGCTGCTCCAATCTATCAACATATGACAGTACCGCCATCCCGGAAATTAACCTTGTGAACCTATGCTGCAGTCCCTCAATAGCAAGAATGTCCTTCCTCAAGTTTGGAGACCAAAACTGCACACAATACTCCAAATGTGGTCTCACTAGGGCACTGTACAACTGCAGGAGGACCTCTTTGCTCCTATACTCAACTCCATTTGTTATGAAGGCCAACATGCCATTCACTTTCTTCACTGGCTGCTGTACCTGCATGCCTTTCATTGACTGATGAACAAGGACCCCCCAGATCCTGTTGTACTTCCCCTTTTTCCAACTTGACACCATTTAGATAATAATCTGCCTTCCTGTTTTTGCCACCAAAGTGGATAACCTCACATTTATCCACATTAAACTGCATCTGCCATGCATCTGCCCACTCACCCAACCCGTCCAAGTCACCCTGCATCCTCATAGCATCCTCCTTACAGTTCACACTGCCACCTAGCTTTGTGTCATCTGCAAATTTCCTAATGTTACTTTTAATCCCTTCATCCAAATCATTAATATATATTGTGAATAGCTGCTGTCCCAGCACCGAGCCTTGCGGTACCCCACTAGTCACTGCCTGCCATTCTGAAAGGAAGCCGTTAATTCCTACCTTTTGTTTCCTATATGCCAACCAATTTTCTATCCATGTCAGCACCCCACCCCCAATACCATGTGCTCTAATTTTGCCCACTAATCTCCTATGTGGGACCTTATCAAATGCTTTCTGAATTTCCAGGTACACTACATCTACTGGCTCTCCCTTGTCCATTATCCTGGTTACATGCTCAAAAAAATTCTAGAAGATTAGTCAAGCTTGATTTCCCCTTCGTAAATCCATGCTGACTTGGACCGTTCCTGCTATTGCAATCTAAATGTGCCGCTATTTCATCTTTTATTATTGACTCCAGCATCTTCCCCACCACCCACTGTCAGGCTAGCTAGTCTATAATTCCCTATGTTCCCTCTGCCATCCTTCTGTTTAGGACTGAGATGAGGAAAAACTTTTTCCCCCAGAGAGTTGTGAATCTGTGAAATTCTCTGCAGCAGAAGGCAGTGGAGTTCAATTCACTAGATGTATTCAAGAGAGTGTTAGATTTAGCTCTTAGGCTAAGGGAATCAAGGGATATGGGAAAAAAGCCAGACTGATTTTGGATAATCAGCCGTGATCATATTGAATGGTGGTGCAGGCTCGAAGGGCCGAATGAATGTCCTACTCCTGCACCTATTTTCTATTTTTCTATGTATACTCCGCACAGTTTTGTGATAATGATATACAGTAGCTGTGCATTACCACAGTCGTCATGGGAAAATGGATCCTCATACTTCATCGCAAAATATGAAACTCTTAATTTCATCATGATCTACAAATTGCATAAATTCTCAGAAGAAAGAACATTGATTTGCATATTTATTTGCTGAAGGTTATACATCAATTTGAAGGCCAGAGAGTTATTAATAAAAGTGAAGGCACTGACTGTATGTATGAATGGTTAATGCACAAGAAGTCAATTGTGAATTCTACTCTGGAAGGTCATACAAATGGCAAAAAAAGGGCCTGCCTAGCCAGCTGGCTCTGCATGCTGTGTTGAACTTGATGTACAATGACAGATGATGTAAGAACTTATCTGCAACTACAAACCAGTTATTTTAAAGTGGAGTATCCGAGTTGCTGATATCCAGGAAGCAGACTTGTCAGCAACATTTATACTGCATTAGATAGTAATGAGTGCCACAAATCTCCTCTGGCCAATAGTTGAGTGATGGGCGCTAATGATTGTTGGTCCTCTTGCAAATTGTTACAATTCCCAATATGATCCAACAGGTTTTAGAAGTCAAAAATTGGAAAAACACACCTTTTATGAAATTATTCTTACTTCAATCACCCTCGATATTTATGATACAGATTTTTGAAACAAAAATAATTGATAGCAAATACCCCTCAAAGACCGATTCCTGAAATTTGAACATGTTTTGCACCAGGTAGACTTATGTTGGCAATATATTTGATGCAGATTGCCATCAATTGTTTGCTTATGTCTACCTGTTACACTCGTCACTGATGTAACTAAGTAACGTAGGAAATATAAACATATTAACAAACATAAAGGTACAAATAAATAGATTTATATGGCTAGGATTATTGTCCTTTCTGGGTGTAAGCATCCGTCCATCTGTGAGAGATGATGGTGCGGCTATGACGTTCCCCAGCTTGGAGGGGGTAATGTTTCACTGGTGGTCACATTTCCTGCTAAGGCCATCCAGGCCTGTCCTCGACAGGCAGACCCTCCCATAGCTTCCACAGGTGAAGTTACCTCTAGCCATTGGATTAGGGAGTGTGTCATTGCCGTGGACCATTTTTGTGGCGTTTGAACCTGGCCTCCAGCGTCTTGAACCACATTCTATCATGGTGCTTCATATCTGCCTGGTGGTCCCTTAGCTCTTAGGGTTAAAGGAATCAAGGGATATGGGGAGAAAGTAGGACAAGGTACTGATTCTGGATTTCCATCCTGTATACATGTCCAAGCCAGTGGAGGCACTTGTGCTTTAGGATCGCAGAGATGCTGGTCCCTGGCATGTTGGTCAAGGACAACTTCATTGGTGATTTAGTCCTGCCAAGAACCTCACCGCATGTGATGAAGACAGCAGAACTAAAAATCATTTATTTTCCATTCTTGATGTAGGTAAATTGGCTAAGCTGTACAGTAACTTGCTCAAGATGCATGTTTTATAGGCAGTTATCTTGATCTTGATTGTGAGTTTCCTGTTCTTCTGTGCCTGCTTGTTTTGTGTCCCAAAGGTGGTTGCTGCCTTTCCTATACATTAATTGATTTCATCATCAAGAGAGTCACTATATATTCTAGGTAGGTGATTGTGTTGACAGTTTCCAGCAGAGTGGTGTTCAGGGTGATTTCAGGGGAGAGTGAAGTGCCCTGACCCATGACAGTCTTCTTAATGCTGATTGTCAGTTGGTATTCATTGTAAGCATTATACAGTCTCCCCATCAACCCCTGAAGTCTTTCTTTCATTAGGGCGATGAACTTTTCTAATCTAGTTGCAATTATGTTTACACATCAAACTAGGATCTACACAATAATGCCCATCAAAAATATTCACTACAAAGGATAATTTAAAAACACAAACAAACTGAAAATTCATGTCAGCAATCCTGTTGACACATGAATTTCATTACCTAGTCCTTTTGAACTAAGGTGCATAACATGAATTTTGGCTTAGTTGATCAATGTATGCCATTTTCATTTGTGTAGAATATAATCGTGTGCAGTTTGAATTTAACAATTAGAACCTGAGACTAGATTCCTGCCTTGCACACAGACAGCAAATATGTTTCATTTCAGAAACATTAAATCAAAAATTATTAATTTGTGATTTACTGTGCTGGCTCTGATCAACAAAAATCATCAGCACCCATATACTGGTAGTTACAGCTTATCAAATTAAGAGTTCCATTTACCTTGAGTCTCTGTTTTCGCTTAGTCAATACAATGCTTTTTGTTATTTATTTTTCATGATTTGGGTGTCACTGGTATAGTGAACATCTGGTGTTGCTATTGTTTTATTATTGTCACCTGCATCAGGATGTAATAAAAAGCTTTGTGTGCTATCCAGGCAAATCATACCATACATGAGTACAGTAATATAAAGAAAAAACTACTATAGTGCAGTATATGTTGTTATGCCCCTGTCCCACTTAGGAAATCTGAACGGAAACCTCTGGAGACTTTGTGCCCCACCCAAGGTTTCCGTGCGGTTCCTGGAGGTTCCCAGAGGTTTTTGTCAGTCTCCCTACCTGCTTCCACTACCTGCAACCTCCGGGAACTGCACGGAAACCCTGGGTGGGGCGCAAAGTCTCCAGAGGTTTCCGATCAGGTTTCCTAAGTGGGACAGGGGCATTACAGGTACAGTGAAAGTGCAGATTTTTAAAAAAATGCAAGGGCTGCAACAAGGTACGTTGATATCAGGACTTGAGCTCTAGCTTGTGAGAAGTCCATTCAATAGGTTGATAACAATGGGGAAGAAGCTGTTCCTAAATTTGGTTTCAAGCATTAGTATCTTCTGCCTGATGGGAGGGGAAGAAGAGGGAATGATGGGGCTGCTAGTGGTACTTGATCATGTTGGCTGCTTTCCCGAGGCAGTGTAAAGTGTAGATGGAGTCAATGGGTGGAAGGCTGGATCCTGTGGTGGACTGGGATGCATCTACAACTATCTGCGATTTCTTGCGGTCTTGGGCAGAGCAATGCCATCCCAATAGAATACTTCCTATAATGTTGGAGACGTGAATTTCCTTCGTCTTCTGAAGAAGTAGAGATGTTAGAGTGCTTTCTTGGCATTAGCACCAATTTAGTAATTTATTGTGTCATTTATTGCCTTGGAGAAGTTGATGGTGATCCATCTTCTTGAGCCCCTCCAATCCCCCTGTTCAATGTATTCCTGAAATCATGTTATAGAGTTCCATGATTTTGAACTTTTAACAATGATTGAACGGAGATAATATTTACAGATGGTATGCAGGTTGGTAGAGAATATGAATAAGCATTATGTTCCCATGTGAGGGCTGTCCTTTTCCTTCTGATGGGAGCTCACAGTTTTAGCAAATGTTGTCGGTCTAGTTCTGGTGAATAAATGTAATGCAATTTGTGTGTTAATGCCCCTGTCCCACTTAGGAAACCTGAACGGAAACCTCAGGAGACTTTGCGCCCCACCGAAGGTTTCCGTGCAGTTCCCGGAGGTTTTTGTCAGTCTCGCTACCTGCTTCCACTACCTGCAACCATCTGCAACCTCCGGGAACCGCACGGAAACCTTGGGTGGGGCGCAAAGTTTCCAGAGGTTTCCGTTCAGGTTTCCTAAGTGGGACAGGGGCATTACTATATATCCCAATGACATGACCTTCTACCTTGTTTGTGGCATCTTACTGAATGCCTGCAATAAATCTAAAATACAATATAACTGGTAGTTCCACTTTCTCATTAGATCCCGTATATTAAATAACTTTAAAGGAGGGCCTTGACCTGTAACGTCACCTATTCCTTCGCTCCATAGATACTGCCTCACCCACTGAGTTTCTCCAGCATTTTTATATACCTTTAATTTTTCCAGCAACTGCAGTTCCTTCTTAAATATTAATCCATTTGTCAATCACTTTTCATAAAACAATTCTAACCGTCTGGTCGCAATATTACGTTCTCATGTCCCAGGTACTATTTCATTAATAATGGAATCCATCATTTCCATAGGATGTCAGATGAACTGGCATATGCTTTGTCTTTTTGGCTTCCTCCATTCTTGGAAGGTCACTTTGCAATTTGAATTTTACAATCCACTGGGACATCCCATATTCTAATGAAATTTATAATATCGCAATCAATGCATTCACTATCACAGCAACGCGTCACTGTGGATTGAGTTGAGGAATTGTAAAGGCAAGAAGACACTAATTGGTGTTATCTACAGACCCCCAAATAGTAGCCCGGATGTTGGGTGTAAGTTGCAGCAGGAGTTAAAACTGGCATGTAACAAAGGTAATGACACAGTGGTGATGGGGGATTTCAATATGCAGGTAGACTGGGAAAATCAGGTCAAGTCAAGTCAAGTCAAGTCAAGTTTATTTGTCACTGTGTTGGTTGGTTCAGGACCCCAAGAAAGAGAGTTTGTTGAGTGCCTCCAAGATGGATTCTTAGAGCAGCTTATAATGGAGCCGACCAGAGAAAAGGCAATTCTGGATTTACTGTTGTCCAATGAACCAAATTTGATAAGAGAACGCGACGTAAAAGAACCACTTGGAGGTAGTGATCATAATATGATTAGTTTTAATCTGCAATTTGGGAAGGAGAAGATTCAATCAGAAGTGGTAGTGATGCAGCTGAACAAAGGGGATTATGAAGGCATGAGAGAGAAGCTGGCCAAGGTAGATTGGTAAGGGATCCTAGCAGGAATGACGGTGGCAGAAATGGCAGAAATTTCTGGGCATAATCCGGAAGACACAGGATAATTTAATTCCAAAAAGGAAGAAAGATTCTAAGGAGAGTAGGAGGCAACCGTGGCTGACAAGATAAATTAGGGATAGAATAAAACTAAAAGAAAAGATGTATAACACAGCATAGAGTAGCCGGGAGCCAGAGGATTGGGAAACTTTCATAGGACAACAGAAGGAAACAAAACGGGCAATACGGGGTGAAAAGATAACGTACGAAGGGAAGCTGGTCAGGAATATAAAGAAGGACAGTAAAAGCTTCTTTAGATATGTTAAGGAAAAAGAGTAGCAAAGTCAAATGTGGGTCCCTTGAAGGCAGACATGGGTGCAATTATTATGGCAAACAAGGAAATGGCAGATGAGTTGAACAGGTACTTTGGATCTGTCTTCATTAAGGAAGACATAAACAATCTCCCAGAAGTACTGGAGGACAGAGGATCTAAGGGGGTCGAGGAACTGAAATAAATTTTCATTAGGCGAGAAATAGTATTGGGTAGGCTAATGGGATTGAAGGATGATAAATTCTGCAGGGCCTGATGGACTGCATGCCAGGGTCCTCAGGGAGGTGGTTCTAGAAATAGTGGATGCATTGGTGATCATTTTCCAATGTTCAATAGATTCAGGATCAGTTCCCGTGGATTGGAGGATAGCTAATGTTATCCCACTTTTCAAGAAAGGAGCCCAAGAGAAAACAGGGAATTACTGACCAGTTAGCCTGACTTCGGTGGTGGGAAAGATGCAGGTGTTAATTATTAAAGAGGTAATAATGGGGCATTTGAATAGCAGTAAAAGGATTAGTCCAAGTCAGCATGGATTTATGAAAGGAAAATCATGCTTGACTAATCATCTGGAATTTTTTGAGAATGTGACAAGTAAAATGGATGAAGGGGAGCCAGTGGATGTAGTGTATCTAGACTTTCAGAAAGTCTTTGATAAGGTCCGGCAAGGGAGAATGGTGACTAAAATAAGAGCGCATGGTATTGGGGGTAGGGTGACGTGGTTAGAAAATTTGTTGGCAGACAGGAAGCAAAGAGTAGGAGTGAACGGGTCATTTTCCAGATGGCACGCAGTGGCAAGTGGAGTGCCGCAAGGCTCTGTGTTGGGGCCGCAACTGTTTACCATATATATTAATGATTTGGAAGAGAGAATTAGGAGCAACACGAGCAAGTTTGTGGATGACACAAAGCTGGGTGGCAGTGTGAACTGTGAAGAACTGTGACCTGGACAGGTTGAGTGAGTAGGCAGATGTGTGGCAGATGCAGTATAATATAGATAAATGTGAGGTTATCCACTTTGGTGGCAAAAACAGGGGGGCAGATTATTATCTCAATGGGGTTTGGTTAAGTAAGGGGGAGGTACAGCGAAACCTGGGTGTCCTTGTACACCAGTCACTGAATGTTGGCGTGCAGGTACAGCAGGCAGTGAAGAAAGCTAATGGACTATTGGCCTTCATAACAAGAGGATTTCAGCATAGGAATAGAAAGGTTCTTCTGCAGTTGTATAGGGCTCTGGTAAGACCACATCTGGAGTATTGCGTACCGTTTTGGTCTCCTAATTTGAGGAAGGACCTCCTTTTGATTGAGGCAGTGCAGCATAGGCTCACGAGATTGACCCCTGGGATGGCGCGACTGTGATATGAGGAAATATTGAAAAGAATAGGCTTGTATTCACTGGAGTTTAGAAGGATGAGGGGAATATCTTATAGAAACATATAAAATTATAAAAGGACTGAACAAGCTAGATGCAGGAAAAATGTTCCCAATGTTGGGCGAGTCCAGAACCTGGGGCCACAGTATTAGAATAAAGGGGAGGCCATTTAAGACTGAGGTGAGAAAAAAACTTTTTCACCCAGAGAGTTGTGAATTTGTGGAATTCCCTGCCACAGAGGACAGTGGAGGCCAAATCACTGGATGGATTTAAGAGAGGGTTAGATAGAGCTCTAGGGGCTAGTGGAATCAAGGGATATGGGGAAAGGCAGGCATGGGTTATTGATCGATCAGTCATGATCGCAATGAATGGCTATAATTTATTTTCTCCTCTTTTATCACTCATTGCTTGTCGATTTCAAAAGTTTACAACAAGTTCACATAATAGGAGTATAATTAGGCTATTCGGCCCATCAAGTCTACTCCACCATTCAATTATGGCTGATCTCTGCCTCCTAATCCCATTTTCCTGCCTTTTCCCATAACCCTTGACAACCGTTCTTATCAAGAATTTGTCTCGCTGCATTAAAAATATCCACTGACTTGACCTCCACAGCCCTCTGTGGCAATGAGTTCCACAGATTAACTACCCTCTGACTAAAGAAGTTCCTACTCACCTCATTTCTAAAAGAGCACCCTTTAATTGTGAGGACATGACCTCTGGTCCTGGACTCTCCCACCAGTGGAAACATCCTTTCCACATCCACTCTACCTATGCCTTTCATTATTCAGTAAATTTCAATGAGGTCCCCACTCAACCTTTTAAACTCCAGCGAGTACTGGCCGAGTGCTGTCAAACACTCATAATATGCTAACCCACTCATTCCTGGAATTATTCTTGTAAACCACCTCTGGAACCTCTCCAGAGCCAACACATCCTTCCTCAGATTTGGGGCCCAAATTTGCTCACATACTCCAAATGTGGCCTCATAGAGCCTCAGCATTACATCTGTTTTTGTATTCCAGTCTTGCTACAAATGCTAACTTTGAATTTGCCTTCCTTACTACCGATTCGACTTGTAAATTAACTTTTTGGGAGTCCTGTACCAACACTCCCAAGTCCCTTTGCTCCTCCAATTTCTGGATTCTCTTTCCACTTAGAAAATAATCTACACCTTTTATTCTTATTACGAAATTGCATGACTACGCTCTTTGCTATACTGAATATCATCTGCCACTTCTCTGCCCACTCTCCTAACCTGTCCAAGTCCTTCTGCAGAATCCCTGCTTTCTCTACATTACCGGCCTCTCCACCTATCTTAGCATGATCTGCAAACTTGGCCAACAAGCCTTCAATCCCCTTAACCAAATCATTCATATACAATGTGAAGAGAAGCGACACCAGCACCGATCCTTGCGGAACTCCGCTAGTCACTTGCAGCTAACCTGAAAAAGCAGCTTCTATTGCAACTTTTTGCCTTCTGCCATCCAGCTCTCCCACTACCCATGCTGGTATTTTCCCTTTAATAGCATGGGCTCTCATCTTCCCTAGCAGACTAACGTATGGCACCTTATCAATGGCCTTCTGAACATCTAGATAAACAATATCTACAGCCTCCTCTCTGCCTGCCCTGCTTTTCACTTCCTCAAAGAACTCCAAAGATTTCTAATTAATTCCAAATCTTCTGGTCTACTATAAATGTTGCCAAGATGTTATCTATTTTTGTTCAAATTGTTACCATCCTTAACTTCCTGAGATATCCATGGTTTTTCATTTCCTTTTCTTTGTAACATTCTTTGAAACATTATTTATCAATGGATTATATCTTTGTTCAGAATTATGAAGTAGCTCATATACTGTATCTGCTGCTACATATGTTCACCAATCAGCCTGTCTTCATATCTTTGCTTAAGATCTTAATTTCAGCCAAGTTCTCACGCAAACTGAAAATGAAAGAACAAAATCATGTTCTGATCATTTCTTTTGATGTTGCTTTACAATGATATCATTAATATTAACTGCAGTAGCAGGAATTTGAAGAAAAAAAAAACTCTTGGAGGTACTCAATGGGACCAGAGTATATGTGGGATGAAAAGAATTGCGGATGTTTTGAATTGAGACCCTGCAACACGACTGACAGTGGACTGACAGAGTTCGTCGGTGTAAAGCGGGGATGGGGAAATGTGAGAGATAGGGAAATGATAGGGCCAGGTTGAGATGGGAAAGGTTAGTGATGGGAAGCAGTTGCGGGTGATTGATAAGTGGAGCAAAAAGCAAATTGCTGGAGGAACTCAGGGAATCAGGCAGCATCTATGGAGCAAAGGAATAGGTGACGTTTCAGGTCAAGACCCTTCTTCAGACTGATGTGGGGGGGGGGGGGGGGGGGTGGGGGGGGGGGTGGGGGGGGGGGGGGGGGGGGGGAGAAGAAAGCAGATGGAGCCAGGTGGGGGAAGGATGGGTGAAGGTGGAAACAGCTGCTGGAGATGATAAGATGATTCACAAATGTTACCATTGTGGAATCAAACAAGTTAGGGGGGGTGATAATGGAAACAATTAAGGGAGAGATCAAGGCAGATGGATCAAATCAGATGCTGGAGGGAGTTTAATGGGTGAGGTTTGTGGGTAGCAGGTGGATGGAATTAAGAATGGGAGGAGGATGCGGCGCTGGATTGTGTCCAGTTTTGATCACCATGTTATTGGAAAGATGTTGTCAAGCTGGAAAGGGTGCAGAGAAGATTTATGAGGACGTTTCCATGACGCGAGGGCCTGAGCTATATGATGAGGTTAAGCAGGCTAGGACTTCATTCCATGGAGCACAGGAGGATGGTGGGTGATCATATAGTGGTGTACAAGAATGTGAGAGGAATAGATCTGGTAAATGCACAGTCTTTTCCCCAGAGTAAGGTAATCAAGAACCAGAGCATATAGGTTCAAGGTGAGGGGGGAAAGGTTTATTGTGAACCTGAGGGGTAACTTTTCTTTACACAAAGGGTGATAGGTAAATGGAATGAGCTGTCAGAAGAGGTAGTTGAGGCATGTATTATTATAACATTTAAGAGACATTTGGATGGAATAGATTTCGAGGGTTATGGTCCAAGTGCAGGCAGGTAATCTAGTGTAGATGGGGCATGTTGATCGGAGTCATTTTCACGGGGCGGTGGGTATAGGGCTTGATCTCCAAATAGAAGTGGGTACAATTATAATGTTTATAAGACATTTGGACAGGCACATGGATAGCAAAGATTTAGAGAGATATGGGCCAAATGCAGGCAAATGGAATTAGGTCAGTAAGACGCCTTAGTTGGCATGGACGATTTGAGCTAAAGGGTCTATTTCTATGCTGTACAATTCTATAATTCTATGACACGCTTATGCTCTGTTCTATTCTGTCACAATCAGGTAATTGGTACATAGCACAATGATCTTGCCATTCTCAAATTTTTCATTCTTCCTCCCATTATTCCTCAACTTGATCCCTACTTTTGATTTCTCCTTTCCTATTTATTTTTACTTTATTTTTACATTCTCCACAGATGTGGTTTATCCTATGGCACACTTCCTGCTTTACTTTTTCATTTGGACAATTTGCAATATTTTGCTTTACACAAATTTGTTTCCTTTTGGTTTAAATTATCTCCGTAGGTGTTCAGCTCTCAAGTTGGAGGTGATTGTTGCAGCTATCTACTTTAACTGGCTCTCATCCAGTGCCACCTGTGCTTGTTACTTTGCTTTCTATCAATGGACCCACAACATTTTATTTTCCCTACTTTTGTCAGATTTTCCTTCCAAAGGCGGCGCGACTCTCGTCAGCAGCGGCCTCTGCAGCCCGTCTGCGTTTTTATTACTTTTTGTCTATGTTTTTATGTAGTTTTTGTTATTTTTTGTTGGGGTGTGTGTGGGGGGGTGGGAGGGAGGGGGTAACTTTTAATCTCTCCCTGCACGGGAGACCCGACCTTTTCTTTGTCGGGTCTCCGTTGTCGTTGGGGCTGCATCGAGGAGCGGCCTCCAACAGGAGAAGACCGGGGGCTCTGGTGCCGATGACTCACCTCACCGTCGCGGAGCTGGCCAAGTCCGGAGCGGGTGGAGCGGTGGTGGAGCGCTGCTGCTGCTGCGGCCCGACCTCCGGAGATTTGGAGGCTGCAACTGCGGGTCTGGCGGACGGCGGCACCGGGAGCCCGCGGGTCACTGGAGGAAGACCGCTTTTCAGGGCTCCCGCAACGCGACTTCTCCCGCCCGAGTTGCGGGGTCGAAGAGCTCCTGGAGCGGGGCCTCACAGCACCGCCCCGCGCGGCTTGGAATGGCCGCGGGACTCTGCGAGCGCACGCCGGGGGCTCCAACATCAAGACCCGGTGTGCGACCTTGCACCACCCGGCGTGGCTTTAATGGCCGCGGGACAATCGCCATCGCCAGCCGGAGGCTTTGACTTTGACTCTGACATCGGGGGGTGGGGGGTGGAGAGTGCAGTGGAGAGATAAGTTTTTTTGGCCTTCCATCACAGTGATGTGATGGATGTTTATGTAAATTATGTTGCGTTGTTGTGTCTTGGGTCTATTTGTTTGTAAGGTATGGCTGCAGAAACGTCATTTCGTTTGGACCTCAAGGGGTCCAAATGACAAATAAATTGAATCTTGAATCTTGAATCAAATGGTCTCTTTTTACAGTTTGTCATATACTTGGTCTGATTTTGTACTTATCTTTCTTTTTTTTTAAATTTAATGGCACTTCACCCTCAGGTTTTTCTCCTTATCTTTAGAAAAATGCAGAACATGACCTTCTCATGATAATCTGCTGATGCTGCTCTAAATCCGCGGAGTATGATTGCGATCTAGTATTTTCTACTCTCTAGTGTTCCCTCTTTACACTGTGGACCTCACGGCTGCAGAATATCATTGAACTCACAGGAGTTACAAAGGAGTTGATACTGATAACTCAGCAGAGTTAAGATCAACTTCCATTTTATACTTACTATGCATGTTGGAATTCCAATGGATTGTCCGATGATATCTGGGGCTGAAATGAATTGCCCTTAAAAAAAAAAAAATGGAATGCAGGCACCACCTTGTGTGATTAACCCTCACCCATTAATTGTAATGTGGGCACCATGCCAGCTTTGTGCTGCTTCATGTGCAGTCAGAATTAATCTCGTCAGTCTTTGGCAGGGTGCCTCAGCTTGGGAGGTGCAAAATCTTGTCTTTTCAACACCAAGGGAGGCTTCATCTCTTCGAAGAGGACGCTTTGTGGTTGAGGAGTTGCTGAGAAAAAATCTGATCTATAATCAAACAGAAGATAAAGATTTATATAAAGAGGAGAGAGAGTAAGCACAAAGGCACACAGAGTTACACTGGAAGCCTTGGTGATAAAGAATGGGAGAAAATTGCCATTTATTGACAAGTTTAAAGAAGATTCATGTAAACACGTAAAACTCCGTCTACATGGATAACCATGGTCTATGCCAGTTTGGCCATGAAGATCTACATGTGATGCCACATGCGTAGGCCAGCTCACTGTATGCACCAGGTGCTGGTTTCACCACTGGAGTCCTGCGCTGCTCATACCAAGCACCCACACCGCTCATTCATCAACATCCCATCAATTGTTCATATGGTTCACTTCACCCTCACTTACAGCAATTTTGTATTAATTTAATTCTTCTAGTTTCTCTTTCTCAGTTTGTGGTTAATTGTGCTTGCCATTTTGTTAGAGGGAGGGAAAGTGAAATAACGAGTTTGCCTCGCCTATTATTTATCCCATGACAACTTGTATTGGACAATGAAATCTTTACTTGAAAACTTTTTTTTGAACTTAACAAAAGTATATTGGTTCTCCTTGCTACGCATGATGCCATGGTGCATCAGGAACAGATGGCACATAATACTTCCCCCATCCCCAGGTAGAACAGTAGCTCTGCAACTGTCAGACTTTGGCACATTGCTGCCTTCCTCCATCTCCCCCTTCAATTGTTCTCGACCCTCAGTGTCAAATTTCAAAGCAAAGTAGATTACTTCTCACTGCAAAAATGTACTTTAACTTTGCATTAACTTCACACTGTGCTCGTTTAATTGCTTGAATACGTCTATCAAAATAGGAATGCTTTCTTCTGTGCTTGCAGCAATCAATGAATTAAGCAATAATCCACTCCTCACAAGATGTTATCATTTTTAGACTGGGAAATCTTGGATGTAGACTTAATTGCATAGCACATTCTGCTATATGAGAATAACCTTGTATCTGCATTGGTACAATTGACTACCCATGTCAACATTATGTTTGTATTGAAGGGGTCCAATTTTTTATTTAGGTGTGATCATGGTAGCTCTCTGTACAAGTTTTGTGAAATGAATAGCAGATCCTGCTGTGGTCTGTGACTTCAATTAGTTTAACATTACAGTTTCATCATTGCCATAGCATCTTACTGACTCGGGCACATCAACAATTAGAATGGCCCATTTACTCTGGTTGTTTTTCTAAAGCACTCAGTTTTAGAGTTGTAGTCGTACTGAAACAAGCCATTTGCCCCACAATCTGTGTTTATCATCAAGCTTCAATTTTGACACTAATCCTACCCCAACTCATTTCATTCTCTGCACACTCTCATCACCCCCCACAATTCTACCACTCATGTATACACTTTCAATAATTTATAGTAGAAAATTAACCAAGCAAATGTTTTTGGGATGTGGAAGAAACTAAAATAGACTAAATAATTGCAAACAGTTACCAGGAGAATGTGTAATCTCCACACACAGAGCACCTGAGATTAGTATTGAATCCAGGCCGTTGGAGTTATGAGGCAATAACTCAAACAGCTACGTCATTCTGCCACTCTGATGCAGGATATTCTGAAAATGATAAGAAAGATAGGTAGTTTGTAATAAGTTTAACCCGAGCATATGTACTGGGAAAGCATGATGGGAAAAGATACCAACTTGGTGAAGGGAACTTAAGGATGCTAGGAAAGGTGATAAATAGATTTATCAGGTGTAAAATCCTCATGTAGCAGGAAATAAAGGTGTTCGTTATTGCACCTACAAACAAAGATGGAAGCCTACAGAGACATTGATCAATGGTGATTTTTTTCAAGAGTGAAAATCCACATGTAACCATGGTATCATGAGAATATTAAAATGCTGAGGATGCTGCAAATCTTTGAAACAGTTTGGGTTCTTTCAGAATGTTTTCATGTGCACACTGTTAAGGCGCTGGATAAACAAACTAATTTGAGACACTCATCACTGCTTGACAAGATGTTCTGTTCCTAACTGAGCCTGAAATTAGTGTTGAATCCAGGTCACATGAGTTGTGAGGCAGTATGTCCTCCAGCTGTGTCATTGTGTCACCCCTAATTTTGTTTGAGGCAAGCCAAATCCCTCTCAACTTGACTCTTTAGAGCAGGCAAGACTGACCTGCTCTTAACTCTTCATGACCATCTACAATCTCCTTACCAATGCACCCTTTCACCAGTACCAACAAAAACACATTGCCCTTGTGAAGAGAGATAGGGAGTAACATACTGAAGAGGGACACAAAGAAGGGAAAGCACAACTTTATGTTATGATAGATTTATACTTATGAATCTGATTTGTAATGTTTGTTTTGGATGGCTCCTGGATTTGTATTCCAGCCAAAACATCAGTTCCAGGAGGAGAGCAGAGAATGTGAGACTATTGCAGATTGGGTTTATGGTTATTGTTACTCATACAAATCGCTTTTTTTTTTTTACAGACAGAAACTGTGTTTTCCCCATGATCCATTCTCAGATAGTCATAGCACTCACATCTGCTGTTTTAAACCAAGAGCTTTGACGTTAACATCTTTGGCAGCTGACACACCACTCTAGCTTTCTCATCGGTACATAACCAGGAATTAATGGATATGTGCCAACAGCATAATAAGTTACTAAGTTACTACCTGTTACTAAGTTGGAAAGTTAATGATATAAAACATATCGGTTACATATTGATGATGATTGTGGAGGATCCCTACCTTCTGTGGAATGTACAAGACGAAGGTGACTCGGCCTTGGAAGGGGTATCTTGGTGCTTCACACTGTTGGGTGTATTGACTCCAATATTGCTGTCCTACTATCTTGTTGTCAATATTGAGCCTGCAGTCATGACAATATTTTCACTAGGAGAAATACCACGGAACACAATTTTCTACCACCCAATGCCACCCATGATGCTCAAGCAAGAAGTACTGCTGAATCCAATTTCTCGGCCCTTAAAGCAATGCAGACTTTTCTGCAGACATTTTATTTAACACGTGATATTCATTTACTTCCTACTTCTCCATGGTAGTTATGTCTTGTCTAGAGTCAAAGGTGTTTAATTGGCATTGGTACCAAAACAGAACAATGAAATTCTTACTTGCAACAGCATAACAGGTCGATAAACAAAGTACTCAATAGATAACACAATAAAGAAACAAAAAAAGTTAAATAAATAAATAAACATTATTAGTGCAAAACAGCACAAGAAGCGACAAGACAGACACCATTGTACGCAGATGCCGAGAAGTGTGTTCAGTTCTGGCTGAATAACTTCGAATCTTGTGTGTGGACTCGGAAAGAATAAGTGCTAAAAAAAAACAAAAGCACAAAGTCCCTAATGCAACCAGTTTGCATTTCAAAGCTTAATTGGTGTTTGTATTGTTCAAAGGCCTAATAGTTGTTGGGAAGAAGTTGTTTCTGAACTTGGAGGTCACAGTTTTCAGACTTCTATACCTTCTTCCCAATGGAAGTCCTGTACCTGTGATGTACTAGGCAGTGTCCACCCCTTTTTTCCTGGATGTTCAAGTTGTCAAACCAGGCTGTGATGCAATATGCGTCCACGGCATATTTTCCATTACATAACCTTCAAAACATTCAAGGACTATGTTCTTGTCCCCAACAAATTACTTCTCAGTTCTTCCATTATTGCCTTAAGAATCAGTTTGTCTCCAATAATTTTCCATGCATTCATTTGTTTATCACCTTCAAGCCCATTAACTGAAGCAAAAGTAATAAAACTCTACTTCTAAATATTCCATCAACTTGAAGTGCAAGATCAAGTATAGCCTTTTGTCCCATCTGTATGATTGGAGACTTCACTCATCCACAAAAATGAGCACGAGCAAAGGTAAATCTCCTGCTGGGTGAAGAGCATTGTGACATTAACTCACAATTTAGCTTCCTCCTGTAAAGGTCTTCACTTAAGTCAGCATACTTGAGAGAGTTCTGAATTATACAATGTCTCACTGATGCCGTCCTTATTTTTTGAATATCTCAGGTTAATTCATTTCATGTTTCTGACAGCCTATATACATTCCAAAACTGTTAATATTTCCCCCAGATTCTTATTTATGGAGTCACTTTTCAGTCATTAAATCTTTTCCTATGATCAATATCAGTCAAACTCTCATCCGCAGCCTTCCTCTCTTCTTTTTTTTTGCAGTTCGTGATCATAATATTGTAGTTATGGAAAGGAATAGGGAAGGCATGGAAATCATAGGGAAGGAAAAACATGGAAGGGCAATCTCAACAATGGTGGCATAATGCAAATTCCAATACTCTTTATCAGACTCAAATCTCCAGTCAAGGGTCCTAACCTGAAATATCATCGGTCCATTCCCTCCACAGAAGCTGCCTGACATGCTGAGTTCCCCCAGCACTTAGTTTATGCTCAAGATTCCAGAATCTGCAGTTTATAGTATCGCCAAGTCCTGATGAAAGTTCTTCAATTTCAGTTTTTCTTTCTCCACGGATACCGCCTGAGTATTTCGGGCATTCTCTTTTATTTTAGATTTCCAGTACTTTTTTTTTCACTTTTTTTCTCATTAATCTTATCCTATTTGGCTCGTCTCCAGTTGGTTCAGAATGCTGCTGCTCGCCTTTTAACAGGGACTCGAAAGAGGGAGCACATATCGCCAATTCTGGCAACCTACACTGGTCATCCACTCTTCGGGTTCATTTAAAGTACCCTACTTTGTTTGTTACCTTTAATCCCTCGCCCCACTCTTACCTCTCTGAGCTGCTGCAACCCATAAATATGCCCGGTCCCTCAGGTCAGCTTTTCACAGCTCTGGAGGTAAATGGTAATTGAAACCTGAAATTAGAACTCTGCTTCTCTGCTCCACAGAGAGAACGACCCTACCGAGCATTCAGAAGGCCCCCTCACTGTCCACCTTCAAATCCAGTGTTAAAACGCATTTGTACTCCCTGGCTTTTGACCATGCCTGAGGCTTTGCTTCTGTTTGTGGTGTTTTTGATGTTTCTTTATTTTACATGTCTTTTCCTACTATTTCTTTTGATTGTTATTTTTGGTGTGTATTAACTTTTTTGTCCATGATTAGTTTCTACAACACTTTGTTGCAGCTACCTTGTTTATTAAAAAAATTATGATTATTCATTATTATTATTTAAAGCATCCGTACAAATCAGCTGTGATTAAGAAAAACACTCTCTCAACAATATTTGTGTATCCAGATTTAAAATATTTTACTTTGATTTCCAATCTATTTCCACCTTTCTTCTTATTTAAAATATGTTTGTTTTTTTTTGGTTATTTTTCACAGCTCTGATAAATGGTAATTGAAACCTGAAATTTTAACTCTGCTTCTCTCCCCACAGAGAGCACGACCTACCGAGTATTTCCAACGTATTCTGTTGTTCAAAGAATAAAGTACAAACAAAAGCACCTTCAATATTGAAAGTAGACAATCAGTCTAAAGAAGGGCCTTGACCCGAAACGTTGCCTATTCCTTCAATGTGATAGATGCTTCCTCACCCACTGTTTCTCCAGCATTTTTGAATACCAAATATTGAAACATTATGAGAACTCATAGTTTAAAGTCAATGCAATAGTCCTATAACAATGGCGGCTATGAGATTAAAATATTTTAAAGCGGCAATCGCCTGCAGTCCGTTTGTTTTTACTTTTTTGTGTTGTTTTTTTCGTGTTGTCTAGTTAAGTTTTTGGTTTTTAAACATGGTCTCAAGTTTCTAACAAGTATGTACCTTAACATGCAACTGGGCTTGCTGTCTCTCCCTTCGGGGGAATGCAACTTTTTTGTCGTATCCCCCTTCTCTGCCTCTGTCTGCGCTGAGGCCTAATGGCGGAGCTGGCGACCTCGAGACTGCGGAGACAGAGCCAGTCAGGACTTGCCCTGGGCTCGCTCCCGTGAGGGCGGCCCAGCTCGGGGCTGGAACAGCACTCCCGTGAGGGGCTGTGATGCTCCCGTGAGGGCGGCCTGGTGCGGGACTGAAACTGTCCCGTGAGGGGCTGTGGCGCTCCCGTCGGGGTGGCCCAGCTCGAGGGAGGTACGGCGCTCCCATCGGGGCGGCCCAGCTCGAGGGAGGAATGGCGCTCCTGTCGGGGCGGCCCAGCTCGAGGGAGAAACGGCACTCACGTGAGGGCGATCTGGCTCGGGGCTGGAACGACGCTCTGGCAGCGGCGATCTGAGTCCGGGGTTCAGCCGCGGGCCAGTGGCTGCGTCCGCTGGACTGGAAGGCGGCACCTTCGACCACCCCGGACCGCGGTGTTTGAGCTGGCCCGTTTGAAGGGTTCGGTGAGCCGCGGGACTGTTTGTACCATCGCCCGGTGGCGTATCGCCTCAGCGCAGAGGGAGAAGAGGAGGGAAGAGACTGCAGCCCTAAGATTTTTGCCTCCACCACAGTGAATAGGTGCTTGGAGGACTCACTGTGGTGGATCTTAATTTGTGTTTATTGTTGTTTATTATTGTATTATTGTATGTATGACTGCAGGCACGAAATTTCTAATTCTAGTAAAGGAAATTCTAATTCTAATTCTAATTCTAATGCTGGTTTACAAAAAAAGACACAGTGCTGGAATAGCTCAATGGGTCAAGTAGCTTCTCTGGAGAACAGAAATAGGCGACTGCATCCTGCTAGAGGGTGCAACAATAATATAGGCAACATCCCAATGTTCTGCGTCATTACCCTTTGTATGTGTGGTGGCACAGTGTCATAAAGGAAACAGAATTAACAATTTTGAAGTGGGAAATAGATTTTTAGCGTTTCAAAGAGTACATGAAAGTGAAGTTTGGATGATTGAAGTTACAAAACTCCCAATGCATTATGAACTTTTTCGTGTTTCATTGGATACAGAATCAAGATTTTTTTTGCTGCCTATTAATTGAAGGGGAGACTCTTCCATTGAATGACGAATCACCTGAGCCTGCTGTATGACTACCTGTGAATAAAATCATTCTTCCAGCCTCACCCCAGATGCAGTCTTCCACGGGTAACCTAGATCACAGCAAGGCTCAGCACAAGGCACCAGTGTGGCACAAGGCACCACCAATCATTCATTCACTATCATCGTGGGGGGGGGGGGGGGGGGGGGGGGGGGGGGGGGGGGGGGGGGTTATTGGGGGGATCAGGTGCTAATTGCATTTTCAAAGCAAATAATTGGATGTGAAGCTCTCTGAGTTGAGTTTATTGTTACCAAGGTACAATGAAAGTATTTTGTTGCATGCTAGCCAGTCAGCCAAAAGACAATACATGATTATAATATAGCCACCCACAGTGTACAGATAAATGATACAAAGGAATAATGTGAATAATGTTTAGTGCAAGATAAAGCCAATAAAGTGCGACCAAAGATAGTCCGAGGGTCTCCAATGTTCAGGATTTAACTACCTTAGTGCAGTTACTAATTCATATGTGAGCATAACTGCGCACGCAGTGCAGTGAGAGAGCTATTCCAATATTTAACTACAGGTACACAAGATAAAACATTTGACAGCATAGCAACATCCATTGAAGTGGTTTCCACAAATGTTAATGTGTCACACAGTACAAAATACTGGAGCTAATGGTGTATGTAGATAAGTAGCAGTCAGCCACATCGAACAAAAATGCAAAGCCATTGAGAAACCTGTTACTAATGTGGTTACAAATCATCTTTCACTGGCATGGTAATTTACAGTAATAATATTATTCAACTGCAAAGAAAAGGCATATGTAGCCTCAGTGTGTAAGGTTCTATCCAGGATTGAAAGCCAGAAAAATGTCAGTCAAGTAAATTCTCTACATATGGGCAACATTATAATAGAAAGCCACAAATAAAAGGCCTGTGCTATACGATGAAAGTGTGAAGAGCAAAGCTTGATGAACAGATATCATAGTGACAATAATAGAAAATGTAACAATTTAGATTCATGTGAAAAATTGTGCAGTATATCAATACTAACGTCAATACACATTGGGTTTAGAAAAGTGTCATTAATGATAAGCAGATTGAATCTGGTGAGATGTTGTCGACCATAGGTCAGATGTGGTGCATAACTTCACACAATGGTCAAAAAATTAAGCTAGCAATCATGAGAGATGTTTGAATAAGCAGAACTCCCTCTGATGTGCTGTGTGTTTCCAGCATTTCCTGTTTTTATTTCTGAATTCCAACATACTCTTATTTTTCTGTTTAAAAAAAACCTCAATGAAGTAGGATTGGATTGGGAAAATGCATTTATTTAAGTCACAATGGACAAGATTTAAAATTAGTCCAGCACCAAGATGATGTTATCCTCATAAATGCCATAGAGGAGGAAATTCTCCAAATAAAAGGTCGATATTCTGGAGAATTCAAGGTCAGTTTATTGTCACATTTACAGTGAAAGGTACAATAAAATTTGAGTTACCATACAGCATGTGAAAAGCAACAAGACACAGAACCACATAAAAGTTAACATAAACATCCACCACTACAGTGGATTCCACATTCATCACTGTGGTGGAAGGCAATAAAGTTAAATCTTGTTCATGACCATGACCATGACCAAGTTAAGCACTAAAAGGGTAAATATATTTTGTGTACAACAAAGTGGTTTATTTGGATAAAAAAGTTGAGTCTGTTGTCGATGCAATAATTCTTTCCCAGGTGTGGTACAGGTTTAAAATCTGCACTATTTCATCAGAGCCATGGCAGTGGGAAAAATAACAGAAGACATGTAATCTCTATAAGTAAAGCAATCCCTTTTGCAACTTGTGGCCTCCCTGAGGATATTTTCAGAGCATCGTGAACTGCAACTTCTGGCATATCAATTAGAAAAGTTTGAGAAATGAAATCATATCAGACATTGACTGGTTGCATCATGGTCTGGTTCGGCAACTTGAACGCCTAGGAGCGGAAAGACCTGCAAAAAGTTGTGAACACTACCCAGTCCATCACCGGCTCTGACCTCCCCACCATTGATGGGATTTATCTGAGTCGCTGCCTCAAAAAGGCAGCCAGCATCATCAGAGACCGATACCATCCTGGCCTCACACTCATTTCATCCCTGCCAATAGACAATAGACAATAGGCAATAGACAATAGATGCAGGAGTAGGCCATTTGGCCCTTCGAGCCAGCACTGCCATTCAATATGATCATGTGCTGATCATCCCAAATCAGTACCCCGTTCCTGCCTTCTTCCCATATTACCTGACTCTGCTATTTTTAAGAGCCTTATCTAGCTCTTTCTTGAAAGCATCCAGAGAACCTGCCTCCACCGCCATGAGGCAGAGAATTCCACAGCCTCACCACTCTCTGTGAGGAAAAAGTGTTTCTTCATCTCCGTTCTAAATGTTTACTCCTTATTCTTAAACTGTGGCCCGTGATTCTGGACTCCCCCAACATCGGGAACATGTTTCCTGCCTCTAGTATGTCCAAGTCCTTAACAATCTTATATGTTTCAATGAGATATCCTCTCATCCTTCTAAACTCCAGAGCGTACAAGCCCAGCTGCTCCATTCTCTCAGCATATGACAGTCCCACCATCCCAGGAATTAACCTTGTAAAGCCATCGGGAAGAAGGTGCAGGAGCCTGAAAACTGTAACATTGAGGCTCAGGAGCAGCTCCCGGCGGGGTCACAACATCCGAAGCCTGGATCGCCTCGGCGCAGAGGGAGAATAAGAAGGGAAGAGACAAAGACTTAAGACTTTTGCCTTGCATCACAGTGAGGAGGTGCCTGGTGAACTCACTGTGGTGGATGTTAATTTGTGTTTATTGTGTGTTTTTGTCATTTTTTACTATATGTAGGGCTGCAAGGCAACAAAAAAGGCTACTTTGACTTTGGCTTTGAACTTCTTCCCCACAGCCATCAGGCTATTAAACACTACAATTTCAAATAATTTCTGAACTACAATAGATATGTTTACAATATACTATGTTTACATATTCCGTTGTGCTGCAGTAAGTAAGATTTTCATTGTTCTATTTGGGACATATGACAATCAAACACTCTAGACTCTCGACATTGCTCAACATCCAGCTGCAAACAGAGAAGTGATCAGCACGCAGCATGAAAAAGGCACCAAAGAAACAAACCAAGTAAGATTGACCAGAAGCACTAATGAAGCATCAGCTCGCAGCTTCAACTCCTACCTCAACAAAAACCTGGAACCACTGCAGTTCGCTTACCGCCACAACAGATCAATGGTGGATGCGATCTCGCTGGCCCTCCACTCCGCTCTGCACCACTTGGACAACAAAAACTCATATGTCAGGCTGTTATGCATTGATTACAGCTCGGCATTTAATGCTATCATCCCCTCCAAGCTGGTTACCAAACTCGCAGAACTGGGTCTCTGCGCATCCCTCTGTAATTGGATCCTCGACTTCTTCACCCACAGACCACAGTCTGCTCGTATTGGTGGAAATGTGTCAGACTCGATAACAATCAGCACAGGAGCACCTCAAGGCTGCGTGCGCAGCCCCCTGCTGTACTCACTCTATACTCATGACTGCGTAGCCGGTCATAGTGCGAACTCCATAATCAAGTTCGCTGACGACACCACTGTTGTGGGACGTATCACTGATGGGGATGAGTCCGAGTATAGAAGAGAGATCGGAGCAACTGTCCATATGGTGCCAGCACAATAACCTGGCCCTCAACACCAGCAAAACCAAGGAACTGATTGTGGACTTTGGAAGGAGAAGGATGGGGCCCCACAGTCCCGTTTATATCAACGGGTCAATGGTTGATAGGGTCAAGAGCTTCAAATTCCTGGGCGTGCACATCTCTGAAGATCTTTCCTGGTCCGAGAACACTGATGCAATTATCAAGAAAGCACATCAGCACTTCTACTTCCTGAGAAGATTACGGAGAGTCGGTTTGTCAAGGAGGACTCTCTCTAACTTCTACAGGTGCACAGTAGAGAGCATGCTGACCGATTGCATTGTGGCTTGGTTCGGCAACTTGAGCGCCCTGGAGAGGAAGAAACTACAAGAAGTAGTAAACACTGCCCTGTCCATCATCGGCTCTGACCTCCCTACCATCGAGGGGATTTATCGAAGTCGCTGCCTCAAAAAGGCTGGCAGTATCATCAAGGACCCACACCATCCTGGCCACACACTCATCTCCCTGCTACCTTCAGGTAGAAGGTACAGGAGCCTGAAGATTGCAACGACCAGGTTCAGGAATAGCTATTTCCCCACAGCCATCAGGCTATTAAACCTGGCTCGGTCAAAACTCTGAACATTAATAACCCATTATCTGTTATTTGCACTTCATCCATTTATTTATTCATGTGTTCTGTAGTCAGTGCCTACTATATTCTGTTGTGCTGAAGCAAAGCAAGAATTTCATTGTCCTATCAGGGACACATGACAATAAACTCACTTGAATTTGAACTTGATTTTCCTTTGAGCTGCAGGTTTGAGGCTGCACTCAACAAAAGAGTACTCTCCTGCAGGAATACTGAACAATAGATCAGTAAGGTGGACGAAAGGCAACTGAAAGATGCCAAACATGACAACATACATTATAAGAGAGACTTGATAAAGATATTTTGCGCTGAGAAGTCAGCAGTTTCAAAGAGAAAGGAAAGAAAGGCTATTGAAGAGATTGTGGGGATGCACAATCCAAGAGTTATCACATAAAAGAAGGTGGAAGGTTTACAAAGGTTCACAGTGTTCACTTGACCCAAGTGCAGGATACCCAAGAGAATAACAAGAAATAACACACATTTGGCATTGGAATTGGTTTATTATTGTGACGTGTACCAAAATACAGTGAAAATGGTTGTTTTGTATGCCATCCAGATAAAAACATTCACACTTGATTACAATCAAGATCACATGATTACAATTACTTTTGACTATATCTGTGACATGAGTTCTACAATTGTTGAACAAAAGATGGCATAGAACATAATTGAAGGGGATCTAGAAGTTAGCCTTTGATGAGGCCATGAATGGAATTCACGTCAACTATGTTTGTCCAGTCTCCAGGATCAACACAAGCAACATCAGCATACTTACAAAAGTCAATGAGAAATCAACATCCAATGAATCAGTTTATCTTGTTGTTTTGTAACTCTAATAGAAATCAACAGTTCAGAAACAGACCGTTTGTCCACACCGACTATCAGTTTTGCCTTCATACAAATTCAATTTTTCCTGTGCTCAGAGCATTCCCATTACCTTCTTGTAAACGATTCTCTTCTACCAATTCTTCTACAAATTGTTAGTTCACTGTATATGCAGAGGTGATCACACTACCAGCAGCAAATCTGAAATACAGATGCATAAGCTCTCCAATGACTGTAAGCAGATGACATTCTTCACTGAATCTCAACTTTACAGAAAAATCATTTAAGCTATTGACAGAGATAAAAAAAATCAGAGATTGTTGTAAAAGAAAGAAAAGTAATGGGCATTGACAAATCAATATTTTAAAAAAGCCTTTTTTTCTAAAATGTATCCTGTGAATCCAGCATGAAGGTTACAGATAATGCTTTATACTTTAGTTCTTTTGTTATCTTTGATAACAGCAGAAAAAATAAAATATCAAGTTGGATGCAATTAGTAAGTCAGTCAGAAACTCAATAAAGCATTCTGACAAAGCTACCATGTATCCTTGATGCAAGATTATCAATCAATAATATTCCCTAATTTGTTTCATGCCTGGAAATAAAAGCATGATCCTTTTCAACCCAATCTCTCATCTCAAGGCTTCTCAGAAATGCCTAAGGTTGGCATTAACTGGTCGATAGAGTTTCCAGTGTTAAGCTTAAACAAATGTGTGGTCAATCATTGCAGAATGTGATCCATTACAATTTCACATGTACTGGCAGGGATTGCAGTGTAGAGTTAACAGAAATTTAAAAAAAAAGGTCTTTAGTAAATGATGGATGGATTTGGTCTCACAAAAACTTATCAACTGAGGATTAACAAATGGAACCATCACTGACAGTTGGGACAGTCCTGTTGTCTGTGTCCACATATGTCATGTAGTGGGATGTATAATAGAGTAGAGAATTGGGCTGTGACCTTTCAAGTTTCCCATCTGCGATCTGAAATTAGGCTGAGAATGATAAAAGTAGATGTTTGTGTTAAAGAAGAGACACTGTCAGATAACAAAAGGTTTGTAAAGCTACATCCATTTAGTGTCATAACACATTAAATATATAGCTCATGTCACATAGCATGCTGAGGTAGGTCAGTAGTGCTGAATATGGAAAGCTGCAATCCATTGCTGGTCATGTTAAGTACAATTTAAAAGGCCCAAGAAGCAAGAGATCCTAATCCCCATTTACAGCTATTTATCCCGCAGGGGACATAAATGCCAAATGAAAACTAAGGAAAGTAATCTACCCATTTCAAAGGGAAATCAAAAAATCTCTACTGAAGCCAACAGTTTGTAATGCTTTTTTGTAAAGATCCGGGGCATGAAATTGGTCAGTGTATTACAATTATGTCCAATTATGTTTGTGAGTGGCAAGCACAGTTTTTAACACAAATCATACTGCTTATCAAAGTGGATGCGATGAAAGCATCTGCAATGGGTTACACACATGAGGAGTGGATGGTGCATGATCATACAAAATTAGGCTGCAGTGTTCAGCCTGCCTTCAAAATTTGGCTGAAGCAGCAACACGGCCGATATGGTGGCACAGCGGCAGAGTTGCTGCCTTACAGCACTTGCAGTGTCGGAGACATGGGTTCAATCCCAACTATGGGTGCAATCTGTACGGAGTTTGTACGTTCTCCCTGTGACCATGTGGGTTTTCTGCGAAATCTTTGGTTTCCCCCCACACTGCAATAACGTACAGGTATGTTGGTTAAATTACTTGGTGTATGGGTAAATTTTCGATAGTTTGTGTAGGAAGGTGTTAATGTGCAGGGATCGCTGGTCTGCGCAGACTCGGTGGGTCTGTTTCCGAGCTGTACCTATACATAACTAAAACTCTGATCTTGTTATATTCAAGTTGCATGGTCTTTCTATTTGCGCAAAAACAGTTAGTGATAGTACTATGATTTTTTTACCAGTTCACTCACCGTTCTCCTGTGCTGCGAGTCCACCAAGTTTTGTTCCGATCAGTTGAATGTCGTAAAGGTTATCAAGGTTTAAAAATCTTAAAAATCACGCGTGCGCAGATCGATCTCTTCTCCTGCCAGTCAGCGCTGCGTGGATTAGTCTCTTCCCCGTCACTCCCCTGGACGGTCCACCCTTTCCTGCACCATCACGTCTTTACTGGAGCTGAGGATGGCCGGCGGAGATTTCCAACCAGACTCGCGGAGGGACCGGAAGCAGCCCAGCATGGGAGACCCAGCCCAGCCCAGCCCAGCCCCAGCCCAGCCCAGCCCAGCCAGCCCAGCCCAGCCCAGCCCCAAGCAGCAGCCCAGCGTCGGAGACCTGACCCAGCCCAGCGTGGGCGACCCAGCCCAGCCCAGCCCAGCCCAGCCCAGCCCCAAGCAGCAGCCCAGCGTCGGAGACACGACCCAGCCCAGCCCAACTACAGACCAGTAGGATGACATCCAGTGGCGGACTGGGTCTAAAAATATTGGTTGCCAGGAGACAAAGTGGGCCCACTTCATCAGGGGCCCACTTGCCATCCAGCAAGCTGACATCCTGGCCAGTCCGCCACTGATGACATCGGTGGTAAGTAACTATTGAAGGGGCTGCTGAGACACAGGATCTACATACAGGTGAAAGGCAAGGACTGATTAAGAATATTCAATATTGCTTTATGCTTGGGAAATCGTGTCTCACCAATCCGATTAAGTTTTTCGAAGAGGTGAACAAGAAGAATAATGAGGGCAGTACAGTAGACATCTATATGGACTTTAACAAGGTCTTTGACAAGGTACTGCATGGTTAGCTGGTCTGAAAGATTAGGTTAAATGGGAACCAGGATGAGCTAGCTAATTGGATACAACATTTCTCTTCAAGGTAGGAAGCAAAAGGTGGCGATAAAGGATTTTCTTTCAGAATGGTAGCATGAATCAAGTAGTGTAGGAATCGATTCTGGGTTCATTGTTGTTCAGTATTTATTTTAACAATTGGGTTAGGAACGTAGGTGACATGATGAGTACGACATGTTCATGATGGACTGGCTGGTCATTATTTCCCAGAAATGTAGAATGCTGAGAGATGAGAGGTGTATAAAATCATGAGGAGTTAACATAAGATGAATAGACAGAGAAAATCTAAACTAGAGAACATAGGTTTCAGGTGAGAAGGGAAAGATTTAAAAGGATTCTGCGGGACAACACTTCGACGCAGATGGTGGTGGGAATATGGAACGAGCTGCCAGTGGAAGTGGTAAAGGTTGGTACAATTACAACATTTAAAGGCACGAGTAGGAAAAATTTGGAGGGATATGGGGCAGAAGCAGGGAAATGGGACTAGCTCAGGCAACTTGGATTGAAGGGCCTATTTCCGTGATGTACACCATAGCTAGAATCCATTATTATGTAGGTAATTGCCAGACATTTTGAAAATAAAAATCAAGCAGATTTAATGTGTTTTTACTAAAGTTAAATTGTGCTTAACACATTTCATGAACTCTTTAAGGATGTTTTAGGGAGGATAAAGTGGGAAAAAATGTATTTGTGCTGAACCTGGATTTTCAGAAGATATTCAATAACATGCTACATAAAAGGTCATTACACTAGGTAAGGATGGGCAGGATTCAGAGTAATATATTTGCATGGATAGGCAAGTACCTCAGCAATACAAAGTAGATATTCAGGATCAGTGGGTAATTTTCATGAGCTAATGGGCAACCACAAGGGTCAGTGCTGGGGCCTCGAATTGGACGAAGGAACTGACTGTATAGGGGCTACTTTGCTGATGAGACAGAATAGGCTTTGTGAGAAGGATATAAAGAGCCTGCAAAAGGAGTTTGGATAGTGAGGCGAGTGGTCAAGAGGCTATGAAATGTAGGGTTGTCAATTTTGTATTGGGGAAGGGGAGAATACAGATTATTTAAATGGAGTGAGATCATAAAAAGTTCCAACTAAAGAGCCCACAAGTCCTGGGATGTGAAATACACAACAAAAGACAGAATGCAGACATTGCATGTTTTCCTTCATTGCAAAGGGTATGGAGTAGTGGAATGTGAGGAGTGTACCAGTCCGAGCTGTGTCTGAGTTGAGTGCCTGTGGTAGGGCGTGTGCCCAGGGGCACCTATGAAACGTGCAGCACTGCATCCAGGTGCAGTCATATTGTTGGCCTTTTGAACTACACTGAACCCATTGCCTGTGAGCCCATGTCTGGCATGCTATAGTTAGAGGACAGTTCTACTTTTCACCTCTTCCACCTCTAGAGGAGTATCTGAAAAGCCTAAAGCCACCTTTGTGTGTGACAGCACCAATCCCAATTATTTATCTGTATCTCTGCTCCACCAGGATGCAGGTGCTATGAGGATTAGCCCAGCTTGAAGCTGTCTCAGCTGGCTTTAGTTGGCAGCTGTGTTTTTCGTGTTGTTGGTCCCCTGTTGATGCACCCAGCCAATAAAGAGCATGGTTGGCATCAACTTCACATGGAAATGATTGACCTTGGGTAATATAAAGTTGGTATGTCACCTTCAATATAATCAGCCAGCCTGGGTTAATCTGGAGCAAAAATACCCAACTGCCGGAAGAACTTAGTTGGTCAAGCAAAATCTGTGGGGGCAAAAAAATGGTTGATGTTTTGGGGCTAAACCCTGCATCAGAATTGAGAATATGGAGGGAATATAGCCAGTATAAAGAGGTAAGAGGGAAAGCTGAGTCAGGGTTTAGTAGATGATAGGTGAAACCTGGAGAAAAGAGAGATGATGATGATTAAGTACAGATGGGGCCGGGGGGGAGGGAGGGGGTGGATGAGTTTGAAGACAAAGGATTGTGGGTGATAGGTGAATATAGATGCGGAAAATAAAAATAAGGCAGAAGGAGGCAGATGGAGAGAGGGGAGGAGAGGAGGGAAGTAGAAGGACAGAAAGAGGTTGCAGGGTGACCTGGACAAGTTGAGTGAGTGGGCAGATGCGTGGCAGATGCAGTATAATATAGATAAATGTGAGGTTATCCACTTTGGCGGCAAAAACAAGGGGGCAGATTATTATCTCAATGGGGTTAGGATAGGTAAGGGCGAGGTGCAGCAAGACCTGGGCGTCCTTGTACACCAGTCATTGAAAGTTGGCTTACAGGTACAGCAAGCAGTGAAGAAAGCTAATGGAATGTTGGCCTTCATAACAAGAGGATTTCAGTATAGGAGTAAAGAGGTTCTTCTGCAGTTGTATAGGGCTCTGGTGAGATCACATCTGGAGTATTGTGTACAGTTTTGGTCTCCTAACTTGAGGAAGGACAAGGACATCCTTGTGATTGAGGCAGTGCAGCGTAGGTTCACAAGATTGATCCATGGGATGGCGGGACCGTCATATGAGGAAAGATTGAAAAGTCTAGGCGTATTCACTGGAGTTTAGAAGGATGAGGGTGGATCTTATAGAAACATATACAATTATAAAAGGACTGGACAAGCTAGATGCAGAAAAAATGTTCGCAATGTTGGGCGAGTCCAGAACCAGGGGCCACAGTCTTAGAATAAAGGTGAGTTCATTTAAGACTGAGGTGAGAAAAAACATTTTCACCCAGAGAGTTGTGAATTTATGGAATTCCCTACAATAGAGGGCAGTGGAGGCCAAGTCACTGGATGGATTTAAGAGAGAGTTAGATAGAGCTCTAGCGGGCTAGTGGAATCAAGGGATATGGGGAGAAGGCAGGTATGGGTTATTGATAGGGGACGATCAACCATGATCACAATGAATGGCGGTGCTGGCTCGAAGGGCCAAATGGCCTCCTCCTGCACCTATTTTCTATGTTTCTATGTTTCTATGAAGGTGATGTGGAACAGGGTGAGGGAGGGATGTTGGGAAGATAGAGCCAGGTGGGGTAGGGGATAGGAAATGTAAGGTAGAAGAAACCAGGTTGTGTGGCTGATGGAACTGGGAGGGTAGGGTAACGGTTCTCAGTAACAGCGATGGGGTCTTGGGAGGGATGGAAAATATGTCAAAGGAAAAGATAATTAGATGACTGTTTGAAGTGGGAAAAGAACAGGGGGTGAAGGTTCCCTGAAATACAACCATTTTACAATTGTCCAATGTAAATCCATCATGCTTTTATGAGGTTTTTCCAGTTTGTATGGTGGTTTAGTTGTCTCATAGGTACTATCAATCCTCTACTGTATAAAAAATACTGTACTAGATCAAAAGTTGCATCAGTATATTTCTGCTCAAAACCCACAAGACCTTTGTTGGACAGATGAACTGCATGTATGAATATTTGACCACTGAGCTCAAACCCAGACTATTGTATTCTATTCATTGGCTGTTTTGAACACACTTGTGTGTCAACGATTTCAAAAAATCTGTCCAAAATGTTGCCATTATGAATGATTCTCCTTGTTCTCCTATCATGGTGCTGCACTGAGGACCTCGTACCCTACTGGACATTTGGTTTCTTTAACTGCAGCAAGGACATCACTGCACTGCCTTTGGCAAACTGCCTGCATGTCGCATACTGACTTGACGAGACAATATATTCTCCTTCATCCTGGATGGGTCGAGATCCAGGAGATCCTTATCTCAGAGCTCTGTGGGAATACAATCACAATGCGACTGCAAATATATTCAATAATGCAGTTTACCGCCAAGGATCGGGACAGTTAATGATGGGGAATAATGGCTGGCTTGCCGGTGACACACACACATCCAGTGAATTCTCTCTCAAATGTCACATTTCAGTGGTGAAAAGGCTAAGCTTCTTTAGTCATTCCCTTTAAATCTGGGATCTGACAATCAGACTGCACTAGTTTAAATGTGAGTAACCAAGCCTAATTATTGTACTCTGAATATAGATTTATGAAGCTTAAACATGACTTTGGATCTTCATTCTATTGTTTTGCAATAACGTTCACCACACAATTTAATTTATTACTTCTCCAAATTCGCAGTTAAATTTTAGTGTAATTCTTGGCTGTTTTACCATCACTTGTGGATCGCTTCTGTTTGACAGGAACATGAGATGCATTAACCATTCCACTGCAAATAGTCACAAATAGAATGACACCTAGTGAACTTGTACTCTTGACATAATTAATATTATATTCCCTGGTACAGGTATATCCTGTCCATGCCATATGCGTTGCACTGTAGTCGGAGTTGTCGAAATTAAAGCATTATATTCAGCCCACATCAGAGCCTACTGTTCACTTAAAAAATTCACACAAATATTTAACCATATCCTCCATGTCCCTTTGACTCATTGCTTTCACTTAATTCATGAATTCCCTTTGGAATAGTTATCATTTCCATACATATTATGTATTTACTTGGAAAACTAAAATGGTTCCAGGAAATGCCCTATTTACAGTACATTCTATGTTACAATTGTGAGTAAATGTGCAACTGACATGAGGTAGGACCGAGATGAGGAAAACATTTTTCACACAGAGAGTGGTGAATCTCTGGAATTCTCTGCCACAGAAGGTAGTTGAGGCCAGTTCATTGTCTATATTTAAGAGGGAGTTAGATGTGGCCCTTGTGGCTAAAGGGATCAGTGGGTATGGAGAGAAGGCAGGTACAGGATACTGAGTTGGATGATCAGCCGTGATCCTATTGAATGGCGGTGCAGGCTCGAAGGGCCGAATGGCTTACTCCTGCACCTATTTTCTATGTTTCTATGTAATGTAATGTAATCTCATCCCTGTGACATGAGCACTTGTTTTCTTGTTCATCTGCAATAAAGTCTGCCCTTGTTCTGAAGGTAATGCTACCTTCCGGATGCGTTTAGACTTAAAACTCAGCAGCATTGCAGGGCTGGTCCAATGGACACCTTGCATACATTATGCATGCAAATCCTACCTATCGGAATAACCACCATTTACCTTTATTCTGGCCTACCCTGTCACCTTACTGCCCATGTTATTGCTCACTCTTTAATTCTTGTTCCTTCATTTCCAAAGTGACACTTCCCAAATGCTTTCTGTGGATCTTCTCTTGAATATTTGCTTCAATTCTCTATCTATATACTCCACAAAACATGCAATTAAATTGGTCAAACATGACCTGCCCTTTACAAGCCCAATGATTGCACCTGCCTTTCTCAGCCTTCACAAATTACATTGGTATTACAGATCCCAAGAGTTTACATAAAACCAAACTAAAACTGACAAGCAGAAAATTGTCTGAAAGAGTGACTGCCCTTCACATCGAGGCATCGTTTGA
Source organism: Leucoraja erinaceus (assembly GCF_028641065.1). Classification (NCBI taxonomy): domain Eukaryota; kingdom Metazoa; phylum Chordata; class Chondrichthyes; order Rajiformes; family Rajidae; genus Leucoraja; species Leucoraja erinaceus. The sequence continues at coordinate 34,877,654 of NC_073388.1, forward strand.
CAGTGTGTTGCATCAAAGGGAAAATTATCCAGCGATACCTCGCATGAAGGAAGATGCGATGGTTGATGGTGGTCAACCCTGCCTTGGATTTTATTGCTCAGGGCAGTATCCCAGTACCAACTATCTTCAGCTGTTTCATAGGGTCAAATGTGAGGAAATTCACTGATAATTCTACTTTGAAAATGAAACGATCTGTGCCTGTGGGCTGCAAGCTCCAGCTAACATTCAAGCAAGGGGTGATAGATGGTAAGCAGCATGCATGCCACACTAGTTTAAGGGACGACTAAGGAAAGCCCAACAAAGGTTCAGCTGCTATTGACCACTAATGTCACTACCTTGTCTGAGTCTTTGTACCATAATATCCTGAAGCTTACCATTGAACTGAAATGTAACCACACCTATATACTGTAAACGCTTTAGCTACAAGACAGGGTTAGAAGCTGAATATTCTGCAGTGAGTGACTTGCTTTCTCACAACCATCTACACAAGTTAGGAACACTCTGGGTTTGCTTGCACGAGTGGCAGAGGCAAAATCTCTGGAGGAGCTTGACATCATAACGTCCCATAATGGATAATACGCCCCAATCTACATTTACGGGGAAAGTGTGGATAGAGTGTCCAGCTTTAAGTTTCTGGGCACTCACATTTCAGAGGACCTCACATGGTCCACCAACACCGCTGCGCTGGTCAAGAAGGCACAGCAATGACTGTTCTTCCTGAGGACATTAAAAAAGACTGGTCTGCCCGAACAGTTGCTGACAACGTTTTACCACTGCACCACAGAGAGCATATTAACGTATGGCATCTCTGTGTGGTATCTCAGCTGCACGGAGGCGGAGAGGAGAGCTCTTCAGCGCGTTGTCCACAGAGTGCAGAGGATTATTGGGACACAGCTACCAGCCTTGGAGGGCGTCTACCACACACGGTGCCTCAGGAAGGCCGTCAGCATCCATAAAGACTCCTCACACCCTTGTAACGGACTGTTCGAACTACTTCCCTCCGGCAGACGTTACAAGGCCTTCTACGCCCGAACCTCCAGACCCAGAAACAGCTTTATTCCCAGAGCTATAGCGGCTCTGAACCGGCCCTGCTGAGTGCCCCCCATCCCCCCTGGACTGTCTCCCTCGGATGGTCACGTCACACAGCTTATTTATTTATTTTTATTTTATTTTACATCGGTTGGAAGCTGCATACTAAATCTCGTTGCACTGATGTGCAATGACAATAAAATATATTAATATTATTATTATTATTATTATTATTATCCATGACAAAGTATCCTGTTTGATCCAGCACACAATGGCTCCAGTGAGTACCTTTTACAAAATATGCTGCCGTTACAAATACAGACTACGCTACTATTTCTTTCAAACACATCAATAAAGACAAGGGCAGCTGGTGCATAGGAACATCACCACCCGCAGAACCCCCCTACATGACACACATCTTCCTGACTTGAGAATGTATCAACAGTTTTTGTCATTGGATCCAAACCCTGGAACTCCTTCCTAAACAGCACTGTGGAAAAATCTTCATCTGATGAACTGCAGCAATTCAACATGGCAGCTCACCACTAGTTCCAAACCTTCAAGGCAAGGTAAGTGTAAATGAATCATTACACACACGTGTAACTTTATAACAGTCTTTAACGATACATGAGTAGTCACTGACTCCAGTCTGCTACTGCACTGCGCAGAAGGAGAAGCAGGCGTTATTATAAATGATACCTAAGGCGGGGTTAGTAGTGCTGAGGTAGCTATGTGATTGGTTGCATGCATAAGCCATCTACATCCTTCCCCTTATAAGATTAAACATGGTGGATAACCATGGCAACAAAATTAAACAAAATCACCATACCGAACAGGCGGCTTGCTGACACGGCCCGAGCGCGTACGGACCAACCCTTCCCCCCCCTCACCAGAAAGACCCAAACCCGGAGGCAACAAAGCCGTAGGGGAAACAGAAAGTGGCAGGGGGGACAAACGTGCAGGAGGGGTGGAAAAACGGTCAGCAAGGGGCGTCCCATGCGGAGGTGAGCAAAACACGCGAGGGGACTGAGGCATGCAGGGACCGGTAACGGGATCAGCAGCAGACGGCTGGAAGTGCAGCGGGGGAGCATAGGGTCCCGCTGCCTGCGGGAGCGGCTCCTGTAATGCAAGCAAGTGCTGACGACTCCTGTGGTAAACAGTCCCTTCAAAGTCCACAAGGTACGAACGAGGCGCGTCGGCAATGCCAACCACGGTGGCCAGGCGGGAATATCCGCTAGCAGTCTGTAGACGAACGGCCTGTCCAGGCAGTAGAGGCTTGAGTGGTTTGCACGATCTATCATGTGACCATCTCTGAATGTCGTGCTTTTCCTGAATGCGCGTCTGGATGGAGGCAGGCTCCAGCACTCGAGGTAGCAGCTTGTGTTGAGCAATTGCAATCGGTGGTCTCGTCGTTCTGGACATCAGCCGCTGGGCAGGTGACCCCAGGGTTGCGTCCCTGGAAATGTTCCTTAGGTTCAGGAGGTCGAGGTAGAAGTCGGAATTCGCCAGGCGCGCTTGCTCCATTAGCAGTTTGGCACTCCGGACAGCCCGCTCAGCTAGCCCGTTACTCTGCGGGTACTCAGGGCTGCTCGTGAAGTGGAGGAAGTTCCATTTGTTGGCAAAGTGCTTGAACTCCTGGCTGGTAAACTGCCTGCCATCGTCGGTCTGCAGACGGACAGGCGCGCCGAAAGTGGAAAAATGTTTCCTCAGCTTGCGGATAACCATCACGGATGTGAGGGAGGTCAGAAGGTCAACCTCGAACCAGTTCGACTACGAGTCAGCCAGGACAAGGTAGTGTTTATCGCACCACTCGAAAATGTCAGCGGCCACCGAGGTCCAGGCCAGGGCAGGCGCGGGTTGTTGCAAAAGGGGCTGCCTTTGCTGGTGGGGTGCAAGGCTGTTGCAGGTAGAGCAAGATGAGACACGGTCCCAGTTTCTTGTCAGTTCCTTTGTTGAACTAAATTAAGGCGCATGTTGCAATCAAAAGCGCTTGAACAATTGCTGTAATACATGTCATACAGGGAGGAGGGGACCACGACCTTGTGGCCCTTAACAATAACGCCGTCTCGGATGACCAGTTCATCGCGAACCAGGAAGAAAGGCTGTGTCTCTGCAGGCGCGCTGGCGCGCTTGCTTGGCCAACCCCCTTTAATCACGGAAGAAAGCCGCTGCAGAGTGGGTCGGCGGCAGAAGCTGTTTAGTGGGGACAAAGTCAACGCCGAGCACCAGAAGGTCTTCCCGTTCGTAGGGGTGGCGATCACAGGTACCGCGGGGGGCGCGAGAGAGTGTGTCCGCAACGTGCATTTCAGTACCCTTTTTGTAGACAATGGTGAAGTCGAAATGCTGGAGCTGCATAATCAAACGCTGCAGCCTGGCAGGTGCGGCATGGTCAGGATGGTCACCAATGGCTGGTGGTCAGTCTCAACCGTGAAAGAATTCCCGAAAAGAAAGTCTTTGAACTTAGAGAAGGCGAAAACTACAGCAAGCAGTTCCTTTTCGATCTGTGCGTAGCGCTGTTCGGTGTCGGTCATGGTACGGGAGGCATAGGAGACAGGGAGCAGGGAGCCATCGACAGAGGACTGTAGGCAGGCTGCACCGAGCCCAAAATGTGAGGCGTCACAGGTGACGGTGATGGGGCGCTTTCAGGTCGAAAAACGTCAGAGTAGGAGTGCTGATCAGCTTAGACTTTAAAGTATTGAAGGCCTGCTGGTGCTGCGGGAACCAGGACTAGGCGGTGTCTTTTCAAGTCAGTTGTCGCAGGGACGAGCTCAGTTCGCTGAGATTGGGAATAAACTTCCCAAGATAGTTCACCATACCCAGGAAGCGCTGTAGACAAAGCAAGTCAGTGGGGGCCGGCATCTCTGTGATAGCGGCAGCTTTCAAAGGATCTGGCTTGAGTCCGGCAGGAGTGAATACATGGCCAACGTAAGTGTCCTCGGAGACCCGGAATCTGCACTTCTTGGGGTTAAGCTTGAGGTTGATCTGTCGTGCCCGCTCCAGGACACAGCGTAGGTTCTGGTCGTGTTCCACCACGTCTTTCCTGTAGACTAGGATGTCATCAACAATGATGGCGCATGGCAGGCCAGCGAACAGCTGTTCCATGGTCCTCTGGAACACCTCGCTGGCAGAGTTGATGCCGAATGGCATTCGCAAGAACTTGAATCTGCCGAACGGTGTTGAAAACGTGGTCAGATCCGATGACCCCTTGTCCAGCGGTATCTGCCAAAACTAGCTCTTTGCATCGAGGACAGAGAAGACGGTGGCCTGTCCGACCTGGGCTGCAACATCCTCAACTGTCCTCATGGGGTAGTGGGGGCGCCTGATGGCAAGGTTCAAGTCTTTAGGGTTGATGCACACACGGATTTCATTCTTGTCCTTTTTTAACGTGACAACCATGGTGAACTCACTCGGTGGGCTCATTGACCGCTTCTAGCACCCCCATGGTGACCATGTCATTCAACATGGATTCGACTGTCCTTCATGGCGTGAGACACTCTGAGTGGTGCACAAATCACAGGTGACACCTTTGGATCAGTAGCGATTTTGTAGGTAATAGGCAGCTTGCCCAGTTCGTCATTAAACAGGTCAGGGTATTCCTTTACCGAGTCCACCGATATCATCATATCGAACGACACCAGTCCCAGATCCTGGCATGCCTGGTTGCCCAACAGAGTCACACAGTCAGAGTTCAAAACATAAAAGTTCAAGGCACGCGTTGTCTTTTTCAGCACACAAGTGAAAGTAGCTTTTCCCAGCGGTCTCAGCACCTTGCCCCCGTAAGCGTGCAGAGTGGAGCGGTCTGCAATCAGTAGCTCATTATTCCTTATCTTCTTGAAAAGGCTTATTGACATTACATTCACTCTCGCCCCCGTGTCGAGCTTAGCGTGAAAATCGGAATTGTTGACGGTTATCAGAACAGTTGGATCGGGTAGCCGGCCAGGTGCATGAAGGAGTGAGAACACACTTGCCTCCTCTTGCGAATTAATTGGATCGGCAACGTTGGCAGCGTCGAGCAAGGACGGAGAACCATACTTGTTATCAACTTGCATCAGCATGTTTAGGTTAGGTCTGGAAGCTTGTGGTACTTTCCCACGAGAACGACAGGCAGCAGAGGAATGGTTTAACTTCTTGCAATAGTTGCAGGCTTTACCGTAGGCAGGGCATGGCGACTGCCTGTGATGCATATAATTGCAGTTCGGGCATTTGGGGGGCTCACCGCCAGATGCGGGGCCGGCCCGAGGCACAAATCTTGTGTTATCTGTATGAGGTCGCGGTCTATTGAACCCAGTCAGGTTGATAGATTTAGTATCCGAATCACGCTGACTGTCTGGCGGGTCAATGACCTCAGCTATTCTGCAGGCATGCATGGCTTCATTTAAGGTCAGATCGGGTTTGCGGAGGAGCTCTGATCTCAGCTTCTGATCGAGCATCCCTGTCACCAAAATGTCTCTAGTTAGCTGGTCTGTCATTACTTTGAACTGGCACCTCTGGGCGAGGTAGCGTAAATCAGCGATGAAGCACTCGACAGGCTCATCGGGCAACTGCTTGCGAGTAAAAAATTGCGCCCTTTCTAAAATACGATTAGAGGGCAGGTCACAATTCTCCCTGAATTTGCGTATCAGGACATGCGGGTCATCGGCTGTTTCTATGGGTATCAGTACCTGATTGTCGGCACCCAGGACCGCTGGGGCGTAACTGAAAGTTCTCGCTCTTCTCATGGCGTCGGGGCCGGCAAGGTTGAGAAGAAGAAAGGCTTTGACCTCATCGGGCTCGTTCCGATATGCGATATTCATGTAGTGACGATAGTCCAATTCGAAGGTAGCCCAGCTCTCTGTGATGTCCGAATCGAAGACGAGCTGGGCAGGCTTTTGGCAAGAGGAAGTCATCGTCAAAATGACAATGAAAACTTAGCAAAAGAAATAAAAACTGATAAACAGGAGACGCGAGTTGTCTATAGCTGACACCATGTAAATGAATCATTGCACACGTGTAACTTTATAACACTTTATTAAGGATACAGAGTTAAACGATACATGAGTAGTCACTGACTCCAGTCTGCTACTGTACTGCGCAGAAGGAGAAGCAGGCGTTATTATAAATGATACCTAAGGAGGGGTTAGTAGTGCTGAGGTAGCTATGTGATTGGTTGCATGCATAAGCCATCTACAGTAAGGATAAACAATAAATGGTGGTCTTACCAACAAAGTCCCAGATTTCAAAAATGAAGAAATAAGAAAAACAAATGACATCTACAACTTTCTTAACAAAGTCTTCAATGTATTCTAATGTATTCAAGAGAAAGTTAGATATCGCTCCTAGGGCTAACAGAATCAAGGGATATGGGAAGAAAGCTGAAACGGGGTACTGATTTTGGATGATCAGCCATGATTATATTGAATATTGAATGCTAGCTTGAATGGCCGAATGACCTGCACCTATTTTCCATGTTTCTACGTTTCAAAAAAAGGATCAATTTTTCAATAAATATTCACAATATTATTACCTACTTTAGAATTCTTTGTTCATCTTTATCATCACTCAGAAACTGCAATAATCTTCTGAACTGCCTACACATTACATTCTTACTGCATTTTCACCAGTTGATGATTCACAATATATTTCCAGTCCAGGTAGGCTGCATCAAAGCTCCATCATTAATTACAGTCTTCCTTTCGTCTGTCATAAAAAATAACCATGACCAGCGGGACACCCCACTCTTTCATCCTTTTCCAGCTCATAACATGTTTGTTCTGAGTGTTAATTAGTTGAGACTAACTTTCAGTTCATTGCAAATAATATTAATCATCACCCTAAATTCTAATGAGCACTAATGGTTTCAATACATATTTGCACTGAAACTTTGCAAACTCACTCCATTCATGTTCTGTCATATACAATTCCTTGTTTTAGTGAACAATCCCTTTGCCTTTGAAATCCTACCTTTTTCTTGATCCAAGCTGCTTTTGTTCTTCTGTATTCTTCCTTTGCTGAGAGATATATTTTGACAACCCACCATGTGAGCTTGCCAGTTTAAATTAAACCAGAAAGATCTTTATGGTGCACACATGTCACTATTGGATTAGCTCAATCCTCATCTGCAGCCAAAAGCAGTTTCAATGTTTAATGGACTGAAATCCCATGTCCTATGATATGGCACTTCCACAGCGCATGCAGAGTCTCATATTCCCCACCTGGTCTAAAACATGTAAAATACTGTTTAACTGTTGAAAGCATGTTTCAGTAAGGAAGAGAGACATGGATGGCAAGGTAAGGGAATCTTGAAATCCTGAGAGAGGTTGTAAATTTGGTCAAATACGAAAAGAAGCATTGGTAAGCTTTTGGAAGATGAAATCAGGAACAAAATGGAGGAATATAAAATATGCAGGATATGGATAGTGAGGACAGTGTGGGATATACTAATATGTTAGGGCAATTTGAGGTCAAAGCAGAGATGGTCCTGATGAGCATTAAGGTGGATAAAACCCCAGGACTTGAAATGTTAGTTTATTGCGAGATGCAAGAGGAGATTGCTAGGGCCTTGATGGAGATCTTTGAATCCTCTCGAGTCACAGATGTATTCTCTAAGGAATGCAGAGGACCCAGTGTTGTTTCATTGTAAGGGTAATAAGGGTAATCCAGGATATAATAAGAGATTGAACCTCACTTCATTTGTGGGAAGCTATGGGAGACGATTCTTTGGGATAAGACTTAATCACTTTCAATTTAGAATTAAATAATTAGGAACACAATAATTATGTCTTACAAATCATATTGAGCATTTTGAGGAGGTGACAAAGGTGACTTGTGAGGATAAGACAGAGGATGTTGTGGTTAAGCGTCTTTTTTTTGGCTATGTCTGCCTTTTGTCAGATACGTCGAACAGTCTTTGCTCCAAACATGCATTGGCACCATCCCTCGAGTCTTTCTCTGCTACATTGACGACTGCATCAGGACCGTCTCCTGCATTCATGCAGACATCATTGTTTACTTCACCTTTAACACCAACTCCCACCCTGTCCTCAAATTGACTTGGACTTTCTCTGACACCTCCTTCCATTTGCTCGATCTCTCTGTCTCCTTCATAGGAGGCAAATTATCAACAGACATCTACTATGAGCCTACTGCCTCCCACAGTTATCTGGACAAAACCACCTTCCACCCTGCCTCTTGCAAAGATGCCATCTCCTACTGTACATTTTTCTGTCACTGCTGATTCTGCTCCCAACATAAGGTTTTCCAATAGGGCATCTAAGAAGTCCTCTTTATTTAGTAAAGGTAGTTTCCCCACGCTGTTGTGGATGGATCCCCTACCCGTGTCTTCTCTGTGTCTCATATTTCTTCTCTCAGTCCCTCTCCCCCCAGACAGAACAAGGATAGAGCTGCCCTGGTCCTCATCTTTCACCCCACCAGCCATCACATCATTCTCTGACATTTCCACTACCTTCAATGTGATCTCACCACCAGTCACACCTTCCTATTCCCACCCCTTTTGGCTTTCCAAACAGACCACTCCATCTGCAACTCCTTGATTCACTCAGCCCTTCAAAAACAAATCACCCCCTCTCCAGATACTTCCCCCTGCAACCGCAAAAGGTTTAAAACCTGTCCCTACACATACTCCCGCACATCCGGGGACTCCAGTACCCCTTCCACGTGAGACAGACATTCACATGCATTTCCTCTAACCTAATCTACTGTGTTCAGTGTGTCCAATGTGACCTCCTTTACATTGGTAGGACCAAGCATAGCCTAGGTGACCAATTTCTCAAAGACCTGTCCTCAGTCTACCTAGGTAATTTTAACTTCCCATTCCCACACTGACTTTTCTCTCTCTGGGGCTCTTGCATTGCCAGGCTGAGGTCACATGCAAAGTAAAGGAACAGCACCTCAAAATCTGCAAGGCTAGCTTACAACCCTACAAAATGAGCATTGAGTTTTCCAATTTTAGACCCCCCCACCACGTCCCCGTCCCAACCACCACCCCCCCAACCCCCCCCACCCCCCCCCCCCCCCCCCCCCCCCCCCCCCCACGTCCCCCCCCCCCCCCCCCCCCCCCCACCCCCCCCCCCCCCCTCAATTCAGCAGAAAAATCCTAGAGTTTCAAAGATGTAGATCTGGTTGATCTTCCTATTGTACTGCGAGAGTGTTACATTTTCTTTTGGTTAAGTCGTGAAACTGAAAGCAGATCTGATTGTCAAGTTAGTGCAAATATTTCCAAATACACAACAAATAAAAGACAAGGTCATTCTTCCAGTGTTCTGACCAATATTCAACAATCACAATAAAACATAATCACTGTATTATCTCTTTCATTGGTCTTCATGGGGTCATGATGTGTTTTTTAACACATTACAGTGACCACTTTAAGTGTATATCATGTAACCCACTCTATGTATTCTTGCTATATTGTTTAACATGGAACTGGCCAGAGTGCCTGTCTTTGTGAAGAAACCCATTGCAAGAATGGTGTCCTTCACTGTAAGCTTTCCTTTTATATAATAAATTACTTCTGTTAGTTTGAATTACTGTGTATTTTTCCAGTATCTTAGATTGGGAGAGATACTGAGACACCATGTTTATCTCCAACAATAACTACACTCAAGAAATACTTCATTGGCTGTAAAGCACTGAAACATACTGAACTCCTGAAAATGCCATGTTTTCAGGTTCATTGTTACAGTTTGGTTTTTTTACACTAGATTTGTGGCCTTCAAAAAGATCAATGGGATATTTTGCATAATATTTCAGTATTTTTATAAGCCTCTCCAACATTGTAATTTTGCTGTTTTCTTTATCAACTCTATCAAAACAAATGTGAGCACATCTTGTGCTGAGATCTGTTTAAGAAAGAACTGCAGATGCTGGTAAATCAAAGGTAGATACAAAACGCTGGAGTAACTCAATGGGTGAGGCAGCGTCTATGGAGAGAAGGAATTGGCAATGTTTCGGGTCAAGACCCTTCTTCAGACTGATGAACCCATAAAGGGCAATTCCCAAGCATAGACTGAAGTGCAGCAGAGGAACAGCCTTGCACCATGTGAGGTGGAGTCCAGGTGTCTCTCAGCCTATCCCACTGAGTTACTCCAGCATCTTGTGTCTATCTCAGTGGGAAAGCTGCCTATCGATCAGACCTGGTGGATGTACAGCAGGCCATTGAAGAGAGTGGGAGAATTTCACCTGAGAGAAATGTAAACAAATGTTATTTTATCTGATTTTCTTAATGTGCTTTAAAGAGCTGTCCCACTGCGGCAACCTAATTCACGAGTTCAGACGAGTTTGCCTTCAACTCACACTGGCAGCATGGTCGACACAAGGTCCTAGGAGGTCTTTGTAACTCTCCTTCATGCTCGAGAGTAGACCCTGCTGTAGTCCCCGCATGTCGAAAAATGCATGCGAGTAAAAAAAAGGTCGCCATGGAAAAAATAGATATTTTTTTACTTGCGGGTTTAGAAGAGGTAGGTCGTAGTAGGTCATAATGCTATTTTTAGGTAGTCGAAGTCAATCAAAGTTAATCGAAGATAATCGAAGGGTCGAAGGTAAAGCTCGTTGATAAAAAAAAGGTTAGAATGCCCGCTAAACTTTATTAAACGTTGTCTGGCTTCCTCAAAGTGTGTCCACTCCTTCACCCCCCCTTCTCTCCGCTTCTCTTCCCCACTCTCCTCTTCTCTTCCACCCCTTCTCCGCGCTCTTTAAAGGACTTACCATGACTGTGCCAGCCGTCTTTTACATTCCTGTTCATCGCGGGTGTGAATTTCAGACAGCGCACCCCTTTTTCCATGGCCTTGCGGTGTGTGGTGGTGGTGTGTGTGTGTGTGTGTGTGTGTGTGTGTGTGTGTGTGTGTGTGTGTGTGTGTGTGTGTGTGTGTGTGTGTGTGTGTGTGTGTGTGTGTGTGTGTGTGTGTGTGTGTGTGTGTGTGTGTGTGTGTGTGTGTGTGTGTCCGATCCAGCTCGAGGGTTATCCAGGCGAGTGCCCTCGACTTGAAGGTCGAAGACAGTCGCTGTAAAGTCGCGTCAGTGGGACGGGCCTTTTATTTTCTCCATGTGCGATTGTTGCCATTTACTTATATTTTGTGGGTTAATTATGATTTTACCAATTACTTATTCAATGGTTTTGAATGTTTCTGGATGTCAATGATCCCTGGGCAATGGAGGACAGTTCCAATATTAAGTAAGATAACCCCATATATGGCCAAACCTGCAGTCCCTGGGCACAATGGCTTATTTTGAGGGCTGAACAAGTTGACCCCAGCCCCTTTCACACTGAACACAAGAGGTGGAGCAGCTATACGTACTCAAACCTTGTCCCCCCCAGACTACTGATATAATTTGACAGCTTGCCATCTGTCTCTGATAACTCAAGACATTTAATAACAAATAACATTCAAATCGATTTATATGATTATAAACAATTTTGAAAGAGAGCCAAAAATCTAAAAGCAATTAAAAAAGCAAAAAAAAAGCCAGAAAGTCAATAAAATGTATTAACTTTATGTATGGATTGTTGCAGTAAATTAGATACTAGCCTTCAGCCAGGACTTCAATGGATTGCAAAAGAATCAGATGGTAGCAACACAAGCAGATAAAGTGTTATTGAAGGCATCTGGTATACTTGCTTACATTGGTTGGGACATTGAGTATAAGAGTCAGGAAGTTATGATGCATCTTTATTGGACTTTAGTTAGGCCACAGTATTGCATGCAGTTCTGGTCGCCCCATTACAGGAAGGATGTGGAAGCTTTGGAAAGAGTGCCAAAGAGGATTACCAGAATGTCGCCTGATTTGGGGGGTATTGGGTACAGTGGGAGGTTGGACAGACTTGGATTGTTTACGCCGGAATGCCAGAGGTTGTGGTGAGACCTGATTGAAGTACAGTAAAACCTCACAATGTCAGACCACACGGGGGAGATGGTGTCTGTTATTACTGATGATCCATTATAACTACATAATGGGGTTGGGTCCAGATCTCTAGCACTGTGGGGTGGTGGCACTGTGGCCAGTTGTGTTGCAGGCCTGCACGTCTTTACGGGAGGGGAAGGGGGGGGTGGGGGAAGCTTGGTGTCACAATGTCTTTGTCTTTGCAATGTGGAAGAAAAGATAGAACTCCAACCTACACACTGTGAATTGTCCCTAGTGTAGGGTAGAACTAGTGTATGAGTGATCGCTGATCAGCTCTGAGCCGGTGCTTCCACGCTGTATCTCTAAACTTAACTAAGTTCAAAAACACCCTTTGCTCCATCCACCTTGTGGTCATTCCATGAAACAACAAACTCGGACTACAGAAGTTTTGGTTCGCTGAAATTGAAGTCCATTATAAAGAGGTCCATAAAAACAAGGGTTAACTGTGTATTAAATTATGAGAAGCATAGATAGAATTGACACTCAGGATAGTTTTCCTAGGATAGAAATACAAATACTAAAGGGCATAGTTTATGGTGAGAAGAGCAAAGTTTAAAGAATTTGTGCAGGGCAAGTTTTTTTTATTCAGAGAGCAGTGGATGCCTGGAATTTGCTGCCAGGGCTGTTGCTGGGGGCAGATTCAATACTAGCATTTAAGAGGGTTTTAGGGAGACACATGGATATGCAGAGAATGTTGATATGGATTATGTGTAGGTAGATAAGAGATGGTCTTGGCATCATGTTAGGCACAGATCATGAGGTCATAAGGGATAGGGGCAGAATTAGGCCATTCAGCCCGTCAAATCTACTCCACCATTCAATCATGGCTGATCTATCTCTCCCTCCTAGCCCCATTCTCCTGCTATCTCCCCATAACCCCTGACATTATTATAGGCCAAAGGGTTTGTTGTGCTATGCTCTAACTCCCAAGGTTTTGACCATAATTTCCCCCATTCTTGATATGGTGACCCCTTCATGTCAAACTTTAACCCTACACAATCCGCGACTCTTTAGCTGCATTTACACAACCTCCAAATCCCTGTCCACCACTGATCTAGCTGACCATCATACACTGGATTAAAATATATAAAATTCATGCTATCACATTATTTGTCAACATAATATTACCATTATTATTACCATCATTACCATGACTGTGCTTATGAAAGTTTTTGCAGTAGATGACTTTTATGATATAAATTAAATGCAAGCATACTTCCCCAGCCATGAACATGTATGGTTAGGTTCATCACAGGATGTATGTTTCTCCAAATATAGGAGCAGAAAGGAACTGGAACTAGGCCACTGTCCATGCATCTCCATAATTACCTGACTGGATACATCTGGGAGGAGTTCTTTAACCACTGCACTGTTATTTCATTCATCTAATAACCTCCATTCAAACCCTTCTCAAAAATGTCATGGCTAATCATCTATTATCTCATGGGACAGGGATGTTTGAAAAGTTTTAACTGGAAGATGCAATGTTTCTGGATAACTGGCATTGTGGAGCAGATTAGAGAGAGAGGAGAATCATGGAAAGTTCTGAACAATTCTGTGTTGAATAGATGACAAATTTACATTCAAGATGTTGGTTGACTGCAAACCAACGTACGTATGTTCACTGGTCTCGACCCAAAACATCACCCAATCCTTCTCTCAGTGATACTGCCTGTCCTGCTGAGTTACTCCAGAATTTTGTGTCCATGTCCACTGGTGGCGGGTGAGCAGTTTTTAGTGCAGATTGAGCCATGGGAGCAGAGATTTGAAATTCAAAATGTCAGTAATTCAGAGTTGAAATGTAATGAGCTGAAAAGATTGGATGATAGCATGGAGAGTACTGGGATGGTTAGAAGAGGAGGTAGCAGAATTATGTGAGGGTTTCAGCAACAGAGCTACTGAGACACGCGTAAACAATGATAAGGACATGGAAGTTGGCATCTTTGAAATTAAATTGTAATTAATCTTCTCTGGTATATATACTATTCCTTTGAACTGGACTGGTGTTGTCTACAATTAATTAACAATGTGTCTTTAGAACAAACTATATTTTCAGTTCATGAGTCTGAACGTAATTGAAATTCAGGTCTCAGCAGCTGCGGGCCAGTATCTAATTTGCTGCAGCAACCAACTTCCTAGTTAGTCTTTTCAACCAAAAGCCTCTGAGGATTTTAAGCAGAAAGCTAACACTTTGAACCAGATTTTTCATGCAACGCTAACACAATGGGCAGTGTCAGGCTTTTTTCAGAGCTTTATTTGGAGCTCACAGCCAATACAATCTATTATAACCCAGAATTGTGTAAGAGGGTGAAGATGGGGCCCGGACTTGAACCATTAACTCGTTCTCTCTCCATAGTTCAATAAGCCTATCTGGGTGGAACTGAGTAATAAGAAGGGTATAATAGCATTATACTATCCCCCATTATACTATCCCCCCCAATAGGAAACAGAAATTAGAGGAACAAATGTGTAGGAGTATAGAGTAATAGAATCTTACAGCATGGAAAGAGATCCTTCGGCCCAACCAAGATGCCCTATCTAGACTTGTGCCACCTTTAGTTTAGTTTTGAAATACCGTGAGGAAACAGGCCCTTTCGGCCCACTGAGTCCACACCAACCAGCGATCCCTGCACACTTACACTATCCTACACACGCTAGGGACAATTTACAATTATAATTACACCGTCAATTAGCGTACAAACCTGTACATCTTTGGAGTGTGGGAGGAAACCAAAGCACCAAGAGAAAACTCATGCAGTTATGGGGAGATCGTACAAACTCCGTACAAACAGCATCTGTAGTCAGAATTGAATCTGAGTCTCTGCTGCTGTAAGGCAGCAATTCTACCGCTGCGTCACCGAGCAGCACTTTTGGTCTGTTGGCATTCTGCCCATATTCTTCTAAGCCTTTCCTAACCAATTACTTGTTAAGCATAGTAGAGTTTAAATAGATATCGATTGATTCCAGACATTGACTGGGACTGCTCTTCCTATACGATACCTAACCAACACAGCGGGTCCGATCCTTGTCTCTACTCGTCCAAGCCCTTCAGCCTCGTGTGAATAGACACCTCCAGATGGTCAACACAGTCCCAGAAGATGGACACCGATCCATGTGGTGTCCCTTTTTATATACTGTCCTAAGGTTGCTAAGAATCCGGTATGCTCTGAAGGAGTTCCGATCTGTTGTAGTCAAGTCAAATCAAGTCAAGTCTATTCGTCACATACACATGCGAGATGTGCAGTGAAATGAAAAGTGGCAATGCTTGCGGACTTTGTGCAAAAAGACAAACAAACAAACAACCGAACAAACTACAAACAGAATGGAACAGAATCACATATTATTTTACATTTTAAATATTGTGGGCAGAAGGAAAAAGGGAAAAAAACAGCAATTTAAAAAAAATATAATAAAAAAATATGCCCATATGTCTCTGGAGTCAGCGTGATACACATGCAGTGGTTCAAAGATAATCCACAAAGGACGCAGGTGATTTATTTCTGTCAGGTATTTTACTCAGTACTGCCATCATCTCATTAAGTTTCCAAGGGGTATATATATATATATATATATCAATGGTTTGGGGATTGTTTGCACCCACTGCGTTAGCCGGATCAAAGGCTGGATTGGGCATTTCCATAACTGGGATCTGCCGACGGGATACTTGCTCTGCTTTCATGATATTGGCTATATCTGGATCTCCCTCAGTATCCCCTGCAACTGTTTCATCCTCCGATATATCTGCCACTTTACTTGGGGGATTACGGTACTTCTTAAAGGCACATCTCTGATCTCTCGCTATTCGTCGTATTCTTCTAGGTTTAGGCTCATAAAATGGTTCTGGTGGTTGTGCTATGTCTCTAATAACCTCTCTCTCCCCTTAAACACAGGAGCTATCTTTGTTGTTTTACTCCTCGTACCATGCACTACTGGACTACCTGCCAGTAGTGGAGCGGTTGGAGTCAAATAACTCTACTCATGTTGCTGCTGTTTGAAAAGCAGGCTTTATTATGGAATCTGCAGGGGGTGTGGGCGGTGCTGCAGGCTCAGAGTGTCTCAAGAAGGAACTGCAGATGCTGGAAAATCGAAGGTACACAAAAATGCTGGAGAAACTCAGCAGGTGCAGCAGCATCTATGGAGCGAAGGAAATAGGCAACGTTTTGGGCCAAAACCCTTCTTCAGACTGATGGGAGGTGGGGGGAGGCGGGGAGAAGAAAGGAAAACGGAGGAGGAGGAGCTTGAGGGCTGAGGGAGAGCTAGGAAGGGAAGGAGACAGCAAGGGCTAACTGAATTGTGAGAATTCAATGTTCATGCCACCAGGATGCAGGCTCCCCAAGCGGAATATGAGGTGCTGCTCCTCCAATTTCCGGTGTTGCTCACTCTGGCCATGGAGGAGGCCCAGGACAGAGAGGTCCAATATGGAATGGGAGGGGAGTTGAAGTGCTGAGCCATCAGGAGGTCAGGTTGGTTAATGCGGACTGGGCGGAGGTGTTTGGCAAAATGATCGCCAAGCCTACGCTTGGTTTCACCAATGTAGATCAGCTGACATCTAGAGCAGCGGTTGCAATAGATGAGGTTGGAGGAGATGCAGGTGAACCCATGTCGCACCTGGAATGACTGCTTGGGTCCATGAATGGAGTCGAGGGGGGGAGGTAAAGCAACAAGTGTAGCATCTCTTGTGGTTGCAAGGGAAAGTGCCTGGGGAAGGGGTGGTGCGGGAGGGAAGGGAAGAATTGACAAGGGAGTTATGGAGGAAGCGGTCTTTGCGGAAGGCAGACAGGGGGGGAGATGGGAAGATGTGGCGAGTGGTGGGGTCACGTTGGAGGTGGCGAAACTGACGGAGGACTATTTGTAAGTGACGGCTAGTGGGGTGAAAGGTGAGGACCAGGGGGACTCTGCCCTTGTTACAAGTGGGAGGATGGGGAGAGAGAGCAGTGTTATGGGGTATTGAAGAGACCCTGGTGAGAGCCTCATCTATAGTTGGGGAGGGAACCCCCGTTCCCTGAAGAATGAGGGCATTTCCGATGCCCTGGTGTGGAACACCTAATCCTGGGAGCAGATGCGGCGTAGATGGAGGAATTGGGAGTAGGGGATGGAGTCCTTACAGGAAGCATGGTGGGAAAAAGAGTAGTCTAGATAGCTGTGGGTTTATAGTGGATGTCGGTCAGAAGTCTATCACCTGCAATGGAGATAGTGAGGTCAAGGAATGGTTGGGAAGTGTCGGAAATGGTCCAGTTGTATTTGAGTGCCGGATGGAAGTTAGTGGTGAAGCAGATGAAGTCAGTCAGTTGTGTGTGGGTGCAGGAGGTGGCACCAAAGCAATCATCGATGTAGCGGAGGTAGAGGTCGGGGATGGGGCCCTGGTATGCCTCGAACAAGGATTGTTCGACGTACCCAACAAAGAGGCAGGCATAGCTGGGGCCCATGCGCGTGCCCATAGCTACGCCTTGTATTTGGAGGAAATGGGAGGAGTCAAACGAGAAGTTATTGAGGGTAAGGACCAACTCCGCTAGGCGGAGGAGAGTATCAGTGGACGGGTATAGGGTATATGTACAAGGTGTTGGATTTGAAGGTGGAGTATGGGGAACGCAAGAGGAATAAGGTGGAGGTTGCAAACTTTTCCTAATTCTAATGCTTTCCCAATCTTCCAAATATTGATCGTCTCCCCCTTCAAAGCCAAAGCCAACCAACGGGTCCCTGAACTCTAAATCTACAATGCTGGTTTCCCTTCAGGAGTGTTCTTTTTCTCCTGTTCCTTATATTCTTTTATACATCCACATGCCTTTCTCAAGGTATTAGGAGGTCTGTCTCCTTCATTATCAGTCAATTATATTCTAAGCTTCCTGCTAATTTGCCATTCTCGCAGCCTTTCTACTTGCTTTCAGTTCTTGATAATATTTTATCCACAATCCAATAAGCTCCTGTGCTGCATCATTATTACTGCATTGCCAAATAATCTTTTCTATATAATTCACTCCCTTCAATGTTCCAACCCCTCTTTCGGGCCACAACTCACCTCCTAATTTTTTATTCAGCGCTCCTGAGAAGTATTTTAATCTCTCCGCTTTCTGTGGGAACTCGCTGCATACTGATTGTAGTGGGCTCTCTGGGTCCTCCATTGTATCACGTTCTACCTGGTTTCCCATTGTTGCCGACAATGGACACAATCCCTCAAATGAGTCACACAATATCTCAACAATTCACACTTCGCTCTCAACTTCCTCAGACTTAACATGTACGATCCCAAACAATGGCCAAAGATTTTCAGCACGCCTGTAAATCACTTGCACAATCAATCTCTCCTTTCAATCCGGGTACTCCATAAATTCTTTCACACAATCTCACACACAAAAATTCACACAAGCTTCCAATCCTGTAAACAATTTAAATTCTGTAAACGATCCTAAATCGGCAAACGATCTAAGGTGCTTTAATCTAAGGTGAAACAAAACAATCAAACACACGACAGCAACAAAACTCCTACACTTAAACACTTCAACCTAGACAAAGACAAATGAGCTCATAACACACAAGGAAAATTGTACTCAAAGAAGAAATTATACTACTTATCACTATCAAACAAAAACACACTCCAATATAGAACACAAGCATTCATCTAATATCACATTTGCTAACTGTACAGTCCTAAAACAAATCACAGTATTTTTAAACCCAAATCGTGTTGTTTTCAACCAACAGAACCTCTCCCTGGGATACAAGAGATTTTCCCTTCAAAGTACTTATTCACTTGGTGGTACTCTTCCCATCAAGATACACTTCTCGAACAAGTACTCGTTCCTCTCCCAAGTTATACTTGGTGGTACACTTCCCTTCAAGATACTCTTTTCTAACAGGTACTACTTCCGGAATAGATTAATGCCAGTCTGAAGAAGGGTTTCGGCCCGAAACGTCGCCTATTTTCTTCGCTCCATAGATGCTGCTGCACCTGCTGAGTTCCTTCAGCAACCTATAGATTAATGAAGGATCTCTTTACAATAGCCAGTCCTTCAATATGAAAGTGGCGGCGCTGCCTTGCAGTTGCGGCTCGCCTGCAGTCCGTTTGTCTTTTCTGTTTTTTGTTTTCTCTTGTCCCGTTTTTACAGTTTATTTCGGTTTATTTAGTTGTGTGTGTGTGGGGGGGTGGGTGTAACATGTTTTTTGACTCTTCCTTCAGGGGGGATGCGACCTTTCTTGCCGCATCCCCCGTCTACGTGTCTGTCTGCGCTGAGGCCTATCGCGGAGCTGGCGGCCTCCAACTGCGACCGACCTCGAGGCTGCGGAGGCAGAGCCAGGACTTACCAACGCGAAGCTGGCCGACCGGGGCTGTGGTTGCGTTGCGACCCAACTTCCGACCCGACTTTGGAGCCTCGGAGCCTCGAGTTCTGTTTCCGGAGCTCCTGCAACTACAGCTGCGTCCGCTGGACTGGCGGGCAGCAGCTTTGGCAGCTTCGACCGCCCCGGGCCGCGGAGTTCGAAACGGCCCGTTTGCGGAGCACGGATTCAGCCGTGGGACTTACCTACCATCACCCGGCAGGGTCACAACATCGGAGGCTTGGATTGCCTCAGCACAGAGGGAGAGCAAGGAGGGAAGAGACAATGACTTTGGGACTTTAAACTGTGTTGAGGGTTTGTTATTTATTCTATGTTATGACTGCAGGCTAAACCATTTTGTTGCACTGAAAAGTGCAATGACAATAAATTGAATCAAATCAAATCAAATCAAAATGAAGCCCTGAATTTGGTAGAATTTTTTTCGAAGAATTTAGACCTTTAACCCTACGTAATTATCCATTCCCACTATTTTAGCTCCTGTCCCACTAATCCTAATAATATAATAGATGCATCTCCCAATTCTAATCAATCTTCTGTGTAGCCTCCGAGTATTTTCAGCCAATTATACTCCAACACTGGGTTCCCAGTACCGTTATGGAGTCCTCGAACTTACCTGAATTTCTAATACTACTCACCACACAGGCGGGGCCTTCAACCCCCTCGGCTTCTCTCCTTCCAACCTGCTAGGTACTGGGCTTCAGCACGTGTCCACTTCGTGCTAGCTTTCAATGCTGCTCTTTAAAGTGTCCTTCCAATCGCACCCTCAGTACTTCTCCGCTTTGTACTGTTCCCTACTCAGCCCTGTCTCTTAAGATACCCCAGCCAATTCAGATATCCCAGTCTGAGCGGGGCCACCAACCCCAGAAATCTCTTTGGTGTCAGGCCAACTCAATAGTACCCGACCGCAACAGCTGTTGACTAACAAAGGTGAGGGGACTTTAACCCGCTAGAGAAAAGCCTTGTGAGCTTAACCCCCCACCATACCATTACGCAAGGACTCTCTATCTCTCCAAGCCCTCAGTGCTTGCCAGACTACTATTCTGGATCTCGTCAAGATTCCCAACACAAGCAGGCAAATGAATGATTTGTCCCGACAGGCGAAGCCGAAATACCGATGTGAAAACCGCACCGTGGCGCCAATTTTTCCTCTCGTAATCTGGAACGACTCAACTCCCTGATCGCAAACTTATGTCAGGGGCTCCGTTGAAATCCTGGACGAGCCCCCAATGTAATTATGCTCCTAATCTCACCCCGTTAGTCTGGTTCAGTAAAACACTGAGTCAAACACTGGATCAACTAAACTTCATTATTCTCAATCACAAACACACTTCCTATACGATACCTAACCAACACCGCGGGTCCGATCCTTGTCTTTACTCATCCAAGCCCTTCAGCCTAGTGCAAATAGACACCTCTAGATGGTCAGCACAGTCCCAAGTGCAACCCCAGAAGATTTACACCAATCCATGTGGTGACCCCTCTTATATACTGTATTGGACATGTGGCATGAAATTCATGGGGCTGGGGTGAGGGGCAAAGCTCAACTCTTTCTGCAAAACCCTCATATATATTAACAATTGAGGGGACATCTGGACATCACCCTCTGCTTAGCTTCCTCCCAGGACCCAGACATTCTGCAGTCATGAGCCTCATGGTTTTGCAGCTTTTGCACAAAAATGGCAAGCATGTTTTGCAAAGACAGAAATCCTCCATTTTGTCACATACTAAATTGACCAATATTACCAAGGTCTTCGATGGGGTGGAATTTGTTAAGTGCGTTCAGAAAAGGTTTCTCAGTCAATTTTCTCAACCAATAGCGAAGGGAGAAACTTGACTTTCTCTTGGGAAGCAAGACGGGTCCAATGACTTAAGTGTTGGTTGAGGAGTAGTTTGTGACCTGTGACCATAATTCTATTAGTTTTAATATAGTTATGAAAAAGGATAGAGGTGTTCCACAAGTTGAAGTCCTAAATTGAAACAAAGCCATTGTATTAAATGCAACTTTCCAAAATTGACTGGAGTAGCCTGTTTACATATAAAGGGATGTCTAGCAATTGGGAAGCTATCAAGCATGAGATAGCAATAATTCATGGCCAGCATGTTCCTGTTAGAATGGGCAAGGCTGGTAGTAAAAGAGGTAAATGTTAGGTAAAAAATCCCATAAAAAATGATTATTAAAAAGAATAAAAGTTTCAACTAAAATTACATTTAAAGTAGGTAGAAAGAGAGCCAGGAATGCATGTTTGAAAAGAAAAAAAAAGTTTTATGTCAAATTTTCAGGTAATTAAAGTTGAAAATATGCACCTTCATAAATAACCCAATTAAATGCAAAAGAGAGTAAAATAAAAACTGTAATATAATTAAGAAATCCTTATACCTTAAGGAGGAAATTAGGATGCAAACAGCAGACATGAGATACCTCTGGCAGACAAGGAGAATCCTAAGAGGTTCTACATTGAGTAAAAGGATAAGAAGAGAGAGAATAGGTCTCCTTATGGATTAATGTGATTGTCTATGTGTGGAACCACAGCATATGGATGTTAAAATAATGTTTCTCACCTGTATTTGCCATGGAATAAGTCATGGAGCCTAAGGAGAAAAATATAAATGAATAGTGATGAATTGGAATATAGCCACATTGCAAAAAAGTTGGTGTTGGTGATCTATTCTGAAGCATATTAAAGGGGATAAATATGTAGGGCTTGCTCAAGTATATCCTGGGGCATTGCTGGAAGAAGGGGGCTGGCAGAAATATTTGCATCACCTTTAGTTGTGGGTGAGATATGCAAAGACCGGAGGATGGCTAATGTGCCTTTATTTAAGAAAGGTTGCAATGGCAAGGCAGGAAACAACGGGATGGTGAGATTAACATCAGTGGTGACATAAACTACAGAGGGGCAGGATGTACAGTATAAGCATTTGGAATGGCAAGAACTTAATAGGAATAGTCAACTTGGCTTTGTGCTTGGGAAATTATGTCCCACAAATGAATCTGGGGTGAACGAGCCAATTGGATGCAAAATTGTCTTGAAGGTAAAACACAGAAAGTAGTGGTAGAAATATTTTTCAGACTGGAGGCCCATAATGAGTCAGTGCCGGGTCCACTACTTCTCATTATTTCTAATCAATGAATTGGACGTGAATGTAGGTGGTTAGCAAGTTTGCAGAGAACACTATAATTTGTGGTATGGTGGACAATAAAGAAGGTTATCAAAGACTACAATGAGATCTTGATCAATGTGCTCAATGGACTGAGGAACAGCAAATTCAATGTTACTTTATTGTCACAAGTACATAGTTACAGTGAAATTCTCTGTTTTTGCATACAATACACAAATTACACAAAGAGTCACCATGTTTCTGGATATAGAGTTTATCAGATAAATGTGAGGTGTTTTGCTCAAACAAACCAGGGCAGGATGGACCAGAGCAACCTAAGGATGCAGGTACATCGTTTCATGAAAGTGGGGACCAGTGCTTTTATTGTGCACAAACTGTTGCCCATTTAGCATTTAGTTCCTTGCTTTTTTTTGTCAATTGCAGATCATAGAAATAGGAAAGTTGTTTGAGGGTTTAGCTGCTTCAATTAATTAATAACATTTTATTTTTTTAAATCTTTAGTAATCCTTTTGTAATATAAAAAATCTAAATAATTAGAATTTACTTTATAACTTTTGGGATGTGCCAGTACCATATTGGTGGTAACGCACGTACTCAGGATGGCGAAGAAGGCATTTGGCTTCTAACATTCCATGGTTTTATTCCCCAACTTCAGTATTCCATTGCCATTGGTTTGGCTATTAATGATCATGATGCATTTTTTAAAATAAATGTCTTCCTTTTCATTATTACATATAAAATGTGTTCATGTATTTCACCATTACTTTTAGTCTGCTGGAGATAGTGCACGATCTTACCCACTCCAGCCCTGAAGATCAGATCGAGCTCCAGGCCTCGCTATCGCCATGGAGTGGAGTGGTCCCTGAGCAGCACCAAGCACCAAGCACATATTGGAGGCTCTGTCCTCAGATCATCTAGGGAGAGGTTTTAATGGTTTGTATTACCAAATGTCATTTTATAAACAAATACATTAAAAAAAAACTTAGAAAGATTTGAATATTTAAAGTTACTAACAATATAAGTAAAATATTGTGTCAGCACAAGAAGTTAGAGTGGTAAAGAAGGCACAAGGTATATGTCTGTGTTCATTCGTCAGGCCATTGAGTATAAGAGTCAGGAAGACATTATAGAGCTTTATAGGGATAGTCCACAGTTGGAGAACTGCTTGTAGTTCCAGTCATCTCATTACAGGAAGGATATGGAGGTTTTGGAATGGGTGCAGAAGAAGTTTACCAGAATACTGCCTGGTTTATAAGGTATTAGCTACAAGGAGAGGTTGGACAAACTTAGATTGTTGTCTCTTGAATGCTGGAGGTTGAGGGGAAATCTAATAACAATATCACAATATCAGGCATAGATAGGATAGACAGTCAGTACCATATTCCCAGGCTGGTACTATCAATAAGTAGAGGGCATAGGTTTAAAGTGAAAGGGGCAAAGTTTAAAGGAGATGTGTCAGGCAAGTTTTTTTTTTAATACTGAGAGTGGTGGGTGTGGAATGAATTGTGGGGTGGTGATGGAGGCAGATACGATAGTGGCCTATCTGCACATGGATATGCAGGGAATGGAGGGAAATGGATCATGTGCAGATAGATGAGATTAGTTTATCTTGGCATCATGTTTGGCACAGACATTGTGGACTGAATGGGCTGTTCCTGGGCTGTGCTGTACTGTTCTATGTTCTATGTAACATATGCCAGGCAATGCTGGTGGCCAGATGTAGTGGCCAGATGTAGTGTATCTGATCACATAGCTCAGTTCAACACGAGTGAGCTCTACATGAAAACAGCAGTGGTGCGGGAGGTCAGATGTGCAAAGGTCCGACTACCAGTAAGACCATGGTTCCTTCACTGCAGTTGCAGAACACAGGACGGTGCTGACCGGCACACTGTCAATTTCTAACTGCACTGCATGGAACCACCATCTAGTTCATCACAATCCAGCCCAATATTTCTGCAATGTTATGATTTATTAACATGTCATCAAAATTTATTAAACTGTTCCTCTAATTAGGAAGCCACCCATTTGCAACAATTGGTGACATTTACATGACAAAAACAAGCCCTTCAGCTCAACGCCCATCCCAATACTTTAACTCCAGTGACACCTCCTGCTCTTCATCTTAAATCAACACATTGTTCCTTTCTTTCTCCACCAAGTACTTAGCTAGCTCCTCTTTAAAAATGCACTGGATTAGAATCAATTACAGGAGATTGTTCTGGAAACCTACAGCAATATATGTCAGAATAGGCAGTCAATCCCTTTGTGAACATCACATGCTGCGCTACTTTGAGCTGTCAACCACAAGACTCCTTGAGGAACTGAAAATGCGACAACTTGAACATTAGTATCAGCACCGGAACTTGTCTATCATGTTTCATTTGTATCCTGGCTCCCTGTGGGGAAAATGTTCCTATTCACTGGTATAAAAATGGCACAAGCTTGTTAAAAAAATTGTAATATCCTAACAACATAAAACATGCTCACAAACTGTGTTTCTCGTTGAGCTTCGAGATGTAGAAACACATCAATCTTAATGAGCAGGAATATTATGATTTCATGGCTGTAATCTATTTTGAGCACTCACCTGGCTGTCAGGGACAATCCACATTTCATAGTTCATTAACATGGTTCCATTTGACCTTTTAAAATACCACAATTCAAACAAAATGAAGAGTTTATGTAAATGTACAGGCTCTCAGTCTGAAATCTATGCCTTTCACATTCCAACCCTGCAGAGATAATAAAGTTCAGATCAAATAATTGATTTTGTTCACAATAAACTGTACATTGAAATGTATTTTAAATTTCTGCTACCTTGGGGACATAATGCAACCTTATTGACTTCCTTATTTCATAGTCAATATTTTTGTGAAGTAATGAGCTTCAAACAAGCATGTTCCCACAGCACGCTATTTCTTGCTTTTCGGTTTAACTGTCAATGCAGTACCTTCAGATAGGTTATTTTTACCTGTGCTTCAATCGTCTTCTCATCCCTTTATGCATTGTATGCATGTTAATATTCACACGATACACAGCAACCACATTGTTCCTGCTTTCAACAAGAATAGTTACAACATCGAACATAGAAGAGTACAGTACAGGAGCGAGCCCTTTGGTTCACGATGTCTGTGCTGCTGACCATGATGCCAATTTTAAATGGACAACTGCTTGCCTATATCCCTCCCTAAATGTTGCTAGTGTATCTGCTTCCACCACCGCAACCCTGCCACCACATTCTAGGTACCAATCAATCCATCTAACAATCCTGTCTCGCAAATCTCCCTTTCACCTGAAAGCTATGCCCTTGAGCATTTGACATTTTGACCCTGACTATCTACCCTATCTGTATCTCTCTTAATTTTATACATTTGTATCAGATCTCTACTCTTGAAATTAAACAATGCTTGAAAGTAAACAATCCAAATTTGTCCAACCTCTCCTTATAGATAAACAAAAATCTAATTGAGCCAATATCTTTGTAAACTTCTTTTGCACCCTCTCCAAAACCTTCACAGCCTTCCCGTAATGGGATGGCCCAGATCAGAGCAAAATGCGCTAAATGCAGCGTAATCAAAATATTATATACTGTAACACGGGTTCCTCACTTTTATGCTCAGTGCCTAGAGCAATTAAGACAAGTGTCTTCTCTACCACCCTATCTACTTGTTTTTCTGCTTTCAGAGAACTATGCGCAGGCACCCCAAGTTCCGCAATCAATGATCCTACGGGTCATGTCATATCTATATAACTAAAAGTCTCATCTTGACTACTTCCTGTCTGCGCTGTATATTGATTTTAGAAACAAATGCTCCCATATATCGCTATGATTTTTGGCCATCTTACTCACAGTCATCCTCCCCAAAGATTTTTCCGATCGATGAAAAATAAAACAGTTATGAGTGTTTAAAAAATCTTGAGTTCAGCCGATTGGTCCTCTCACCTTCAATCACCACGATGAAGGTAACGCCCCTTCCTGGGGGGGGCAGGACTATATAACCCTGGGTGCCTGGACATGAGTCAGTCACTCCGGAAGATCGCGAGGGAAAGTCCACAACTGTGAGTCTAAGCTGTGAATCAACTGAACTGTGAGTCTGCAATGTACTTGCAATAACTGATTTGTTAGCCCTTAATGACAATGCAATGAGTTGTTTGGCAATTTTGTGGCCTGCATACCCATAATAACCAGCATATCCCTCCATGATCTCAATATCCTCCATGTCTTTCACTTTGATGAGTACTGATGTCATGTATATATCATTCACCTACTCTGGAACCTGGCATAAATTCACCCCTCTGTATTTAAATGTTTCTACCCTCTCCCAGGCAATTCTTTTGAGTTTAGAGATACAGCATGGAAACAGGCCCTCCGAGTCCACATCGACCACTGATCACCCATTCACATTAGTTCCATATTATCGCACTTTTTCATCCATACCCTACATGAGACCATTTTTATAGAGGCCAATTAACGTGCAAAACCCACACATTTTTGAGATGTGTGAAGAAACTTGAACACCCAGAGAAACCCACATGGTCACAGGGTGAACGTGCAAACTTCGCCTAGACAGCACCTCAGGTTGGATCAAACCAAGGTATCTGCCTCTGTGAGGCTCTTGCTTTTGATGCATGTATAAAATGCTTTAGGATTTCCTTAAACCTATTCACCAATAACATTTGATGGCCCCTTTTAGTCCTGCTTCCCTGTTCTGCTAAAACCCCTGTCCATGGTACGAGTTCATTCCAAGAGCTGTCCTGAGTTTGCCCTGATTCGAACTCGGAGATTTACGGTAATGGCCACTCGTCCGTACTCGGGGTTCTTGTGGACATTTTTCAACATGTTGAAAAATCTTCACGAGTCTTCCCGTGCTTACCTGCTATTAGCGAGTCTTCTTGAGTACCTGCCGTTAGTGTTACGAGCCACTAAGAGATGTCCCCAAGCTCTGACGTATCCGCTACATTAATTCTCCGTGCTTACCCAGAGTTTGATTTTTTTTTAAAACTCGGGAGAGCACTTGGAATGAACTCGTACCGTGGGACAGGACTATAAAATTTCCAGACGTGTTGTCTAACTCGCTGAGTTACTCCAGTGTTCTGTATCTATCTTTGGTTTAATCCAGCATCTGCAGTTCCTCCCTTCCCAATTGTCTGGGTTTGGCACATATCCTTTTTCATCCTTTCTGTCCATATGATACATGTCCAAATGCCTTTTAAACATTATCACTTACTTAATACCATTTTGCATGTATTTTTTTACCAAAACAAATCTCACCAAGAAGTAATGTAACCATCTCTTTAATGCTTATAATTTACTGAAAACCTTTCAATTGCAGAAAATATTACATTTTAAACCAAATGTGTACAGACAAAACAAATACATATTATTTGGCCTCTCAAAATATGCAAATTCCACCATGGAGTGGTAATCAACTGAACGTCCTGCCCTTTCCTCAATACCAATCTCATGAACAAGATTTAAAGATCTGGGCATCCTAGGTAACCTGCAGGCCCTTAGGCCCCACTCCAAGATGTCTAGCTAAACTATTCCCAATTGTCTGGAAGACAAGTACAGAAAGCTGGAGTAACTCAAAGGGTAGGCAGCATCTCTGGAGAAAAGTAATAGGAGACATTTTGGGTATCGATCCGAAACATCATCTATTCCTTTTTTCAAGATGTGTTGTCTAACTCGCTGAGTTACTCCACTGTTCTGTATCTATCTTTGGATTAATCCAGCATCTGCAGTTCCTCCCTTCCCAATTGTCTGGTTTGGCACATATCCTTTTTCATCTTTTCTGTCCATATGATACATGTCCAAATGCCTTTTAAACATTATAACTTACTTAACTCTATAGCTCCATTTGACAGCCTGTTCTTTATATCCATCACCTTCTGTGTGAAAAAGTTGCCTCTCTCGTCCCCTTTAAATGTTTTCACTCTCACCTTAAATCTATGCCTCTTGTTTTAGTCTTCACTCGGAAGTGGCGGCGCTGGTGAACGGCTGCGGCTCGCCTGCAGTCCGTTTGTTTTAACTTTTTTGTGTTGTTTTTTCGTCTTGTTTTAGTTAAGTTTTTGTTTTTTAGGTTTGTGGGTGGGGTGTGGGTGTGGGTGGGGGGTGGTGGGGGGTTGGGGGTTGAAACAGGGTTTTCTGTCTCTCCATTTGGGGGAATGCGACTTTCTTGTCGTATCCTACTTCTCTGCCTCCGTCTGCGCTGAGGCCTAATGGCGGAGCTGGCGACCCGAGGCTCCGGATGCAGAGCCTGTCATGACTCGCCCTGGGCTCGCCCCCGTGAGGGCGGCCCAGCTCGGGGCTGGAACAGCGCTCCCGTGAGGGGCTGAGACGTTCCCGTGAGGGCGGCCCGGCTCGAGGGTAATGGCGCTCCCATGAGGGCGGCCCGGCTCGAGGGTAACGGCGCTCCCGTGAGGGCAGCCCAGCTCTGGGCTGGAACAGCGCTCCCGTGAGGGGCTGAGACGTTCCCGTGAGGGCGGCCCGGCTCGAGGGTAATGGCGCTCCCGTGAGGGTGGCCTGGCTCGAGGGTAACGGCGCTCCCGTGAGGGTGGTCTGGCCCGAGGGTAACTGCGCTCCCGTGAGGGCGGCCCGGCTCGAGGTTCAACGACGCTCCCGTGAGGGTGGCCTGGCTCGAGGGTAACGGCGCTCCCATGAGGGCGGCCTGGCTCGAGGGTAATGGCGCTCCCGTGAGGGCGGCCCAGCTTGAGGGTAACGGCGCTCCCATGAGGGCGGCCTGGCGCGGGGCTGAGACGCTCCAGTGAGGGTGGAACGGCGCTCACATGAGGGCGACCCGGCTCGGGGCTGGAACGGTGCTCTGGTGGTTGAGACGGCGTTCTGGCAGCGGCGGCGGCCTGAGTCCGGGGTTCGGCCGTGGGCCAGTGGACAACATCATCAACAGCTGCGTCCGCTGGGCTGGAGGGCGGCAGCTTCGACCCCCCCCCCGGGCCGCGGAGTTTGAACCGGCCCATTCGTGGAGCTCGGTGAGCTGCGGGACTGACTTACCATCGCCCGGTGGGGTATCGCCTCAGTGCAGAGGGAGAAGAGGAGGGAAGAGACTGCAGCCCTAAGATATTTGCCGCCATCACAGTGAGGAGGTGCTTGGTGGACTCACTGTGGTGGATGTTAATTTGTGTTTACTGTCTGTTCTGTTGTTTATTATTGTATGTATGGCTGCAGGTGACGACATTTCGTTCAGACTGTAAGGTCTGAATGACAAATAAAGGATCTAATCTAATCTAACAACACTGAAACAAAAGGCATGACCTTTCACTTTAATCACGGCCCACCTTTCACTTTAACTACACCCCTCATGACTTTATATACCTCCATAAATTCTCTCTTAGCCGCCTGTGGTCCTGGGAATATAGTCCCAGTCTAGCCATCCTCTCCTTACTTGAAACATTTGTGTTTGTGTAATCTCACTGGTCAACCTACAGTACATGGTGTAAGGAACAGTAAAACTGTGAAACTTAAATAGCAATAGACTGCACACATTTGCATTTCATTTCCTTAAAAGGCAAAGAAACCAGTATATTTATTTGATTTGAAGGATCCAGTTTCCCAGCACAGATCTTTTTGACAGCAGCTTTAAATGAATTGAAAGACTTAAAAGTGATGTCTGGATCATCAATTTCATAATTCAAATTCTGAGCCAGATTTCACGTACCAAGATTTTACTTGCAGTGAGGAAAGGCAAATCATTATGCACATAGGTTAGATTTCATTCTCATGGATTAGCGTTCCTCTATTTATTTTACAAAATGAGGTTCCACTGAAAATAGCATGAAGATTGGAAATGTCTTTTTGTAAATGCATGGACGATCAAATCTTCAATGCCAGGATGACAGTTTGCTTTTGTCAGAAATATTTTATATGTCAGATTAGTGTCAACATGAAGTAATTTCACCAAGGCTAGATTTGCTAGGCTTCCTACATGACAGGTCACTGAAAGCACTGATACAATTAGGGGGATTTTTTATTGCACATTCTGGATGATGTTGTTTGCAGTTGTCACTGCATCAAAGTGTGTTACACTATTAGTAATTCTAGGGTTGAAACTGCATCTTTTATGCAGTTGAACCCATTAAATACAGTTCTGATTATAACTACTGCACAAGCAGTAAAACTGTCTACAGTTAACGCTAAATTTAACATTCAAATATACTGCCCTGAAAACTATCTTTAACTGGGGAGCAGCTTTTATTGAAAAATCCTTTACAATTTTGGCAGTTATGGCAAAATATGTGTTTCAGAAAGGCAATATCCATCTATAACAATCTCATGCTTTTTATTTTTATGAAATGTTTTATGAACAATTAAGATTTTTTTGTTCCAGAAACATTTATAAGAAAGGACAGAGCACAGGCATGTACAGAGTGAGCAAAGTGCCCAAGGTTGTCATAAAATAATTAATGGCACAGAACAACCAAAATCCAGAAACACATCATTGTGATAATTTAACACTAAAGACCAATCCAATTTATCCAATAATGTAAATGTCTGAAATGTTCAAGGCAATATCCAAAATGGCAACAAATGCTGAAGATTCATGATGTCTGAGCAATGTAATTTCATTTTCCGTTTCATCTTCCAGTGCATGTGAGGAGACTACTGTACTGAAATCTAACCACAAGGAATTACATTTATCCCATTTAAAATACAAATATGCATTAGAAATTGTCAGTATTACTATTTGCAAGTGCCTTCACTGAGTTTGGTTTAGTTTAATTTAGAAAAAGTATGGAAACAGGCCCTTCGTCCCCACCACCCATCAGTACCAACAGAACTATTCCTGCATAAACCCAAACCTCCTGACCCTCACTCTGACATCAACATCAATCCTGTAATGAAACCAGGTTCAGTGGGGAACATGGAAAAACATTCAAAGAACACCAGAAACACAACCTAAAAATAAAATCTCAACCCACCCATTACACAACATACTGTACAAAACACGCTGTTGAGGAAATTGACTTAAACGAAAAACGGAGACTAAAGGGCCTGTCCCACCAGCATGCAATTGCATGCGTCTAGCGCGACCAAACATGGTGGCCCGAGGCGTACGGCCTCGCGGGGCCGGTCCCACTTCCAACCGCGGAGCCGTCTGAAGTTGTGCAGGGCTAGTCCCGACATCATACTCACCAATCAGCTGGGCAGGAGGTGCGCCGACTGAATTTGGATGTCGCACGTCGTTCGGGCGGTTACGTCATTGCGCAATGGCACACTGGGCAGTGACGTAATTGCGCAATGCCACGCGCTAGGTGTACGCCCGTCGAGGCGCTGCGTATGGCTTCAATGTGGCTGCTGGCCGACAGGCCGTTGTCGCGCAGAATTTTTGAACAGTGTCAGTTTTTCAGAGCCCCGCGCGATGTCGGGACCAGCCCCGCACAACTCCATACAGCTCCGGCGATCGAAGTGGGACCGGCCCCGCGATGCCGTACAGCTCAAGCGACCACGTTAGGTCGCGCTAGCCGAATGCAGTCGCATGCTGGTGGGTCAGGCCTTTAGGGTTTCACTTCAAGAGGCTTTATTGCATGATATCATAGTGAGACTGAGGCAGTCCAACTGCTCATCAGTTCTCTGTGTTTGCAGCAGAATTATCCGATATTTATATAGTGCAATGAACAACATTTTTCTGATTAGGTACAATTATACGAAAATATCCTTTGTCCTTGACTCTATGTTTTCCTATTATTACCATCTACTACATGATTATTAATTATTCTATTTGCCATAATATACTTTTTGTTTATGTTAATCTTATTCAACTACAGATGGTTAATACAAATTGACCATAATCCAAGGACATCCTGACATTATTCTATCTCAACTTCCAAGAGTATTATCTGTCTCAAAGAAGACTTTGACCGGATGAGAAAACTTGTTTTGCAAGATTCTCATAATCTTCTCTGCAGCTGGTCAACAAAAGTTGCTAATGGCTACATCAGCAGACCCTTTCATCACCTTATTTAATTCTAACCTGGAATTCTACACATGCTAATCAGCAAATGGTGTACACATAGCTAAGGATCTCATATCTAATTGATCAAGTCAGTCCTACTAAAATATGTCTTAGAGAATTAAGCAAGGTGGCAAATGAAGGCTCCTGGATATACACCTCCCCACTGTTGACAAAGGAGTAATGATGAGATAAAAGTGCTTCCATCTTCAACCAGAACTGCTGAGTGAATGATCCACCTTGGCCTCCTCCAGAGGTCTCACTGGCACATAAACCAGCCAATCTGCTGCACTTTGCATGTTAACAAGAAACAGCTGAACACACTGGACATTCTAAACACAGTGGAAGTGTTTTTAGTATCCTGGCTTTAGTGCTGGGCACCTGCTTCGGTGCGAGCTGCAGCCAGGCTGTTCCTGTACAGAAACAGCAGAGGAACCTCCAGGGACATTGTGCTCATAAAAGTCAGAGCAAATCTCATTTGGTCATTAACTCCATCATTATTTTAACCTTAATCTGACTTGACTCAGCTATCAAGAACTCACCTATCAATTGCTTATCCATACCCATTCTGGGCTTTCTCAGGACCACACAGCACCAGGCTCCAGTAAAACCTTGGTTCAAGAATAGAGAAAAGGACAGTTCCAGAAGTGGCCTGGATACCGAAGTAGAATATAATCGTTGAGACAGTCCTGCTAAACACAACTACAAACAATTAAGCAATAAAATAATGTAATTAAAGAGCCTCAGTGAAATGCAAATACTGGGTATACCATCACACTCCTGACTTGGGGTTTGGGCAGTGAGTCACTGGTTACAGGATGTCAGATTCTGATTTGCTTATTTGTGTGAGTGGCCCTATAAAACAATCCAAATATGTTTTCATCATTGTTGCATGTTAGAGTGTCCTGGTGTATAACTCACAAAATGCCAGCTTTCAGGTCCAGCGCGGAGAAGTAAAACTAACATAATGTTATTGTTTAATACTATAGATACTGAAATACAATAGTTGGGATGTTATATTTCAGGTGTTTGGGTCATTGGTGAGACCATGTATGGAACTTTGCATGCTAAATTGGCTTCTTTATTTAAGGAAGGATATACACACACATGCACACACACATATATATACTGACCATTTTATTTAAAACTAGACCAAGTGGGACCCGTTGGGTCCCAGATTCACATGGGAGGGTTGGTCCCCCAATGCAATATTCCACAAGAATCCATCCGGAGGCCGAATGGCTCAGTCGCTCAAGCCTGGTGTGCTGGCAGCTCACTCACTCACGGCTGGTTGGCTGGCAGTTGACTCATGGCTATTCCTTGAAATTCCATTTCAAGCAGGGTGCAAGGCCACCATATTCAAGTGCAGTTTCATGCCACTTCAAGCAGGGTGCAAGGCCACCAAATTCAAGTGCAGTTTCATACCACTTCAAGCAGGGTGCAAGGCCACCAAATTCAAGTGCAGTTTCATACCACTTTAAGCAGGGTGCAAGGCCACCAAATGCAAGTGCAGTTTGATACCGTTTCATGCAGGGTGCAAGGCCACCAAATGCAAATGCATTTTCATACCATTTGATGCAAGGTGCAAGGCCACCAACCTCAAGTGCAGTTCCATACCGTTTCATGGAGGGTGCAAGGCCACCAACCTCAAGTGCAGTTTCATACCGTTTCAAGAAGGGCGCAAGGCTACCAACCTCTAGTGCAGTTTCATACCTTCTCAAGTAGGGTGCAAGGCCACTAAACTCAAGTGTAGTTTAATACCATTTCAAGCAGGGTGCAAGGCCACCAAACTCGTGCAGTTTCCTACCATTTCAAGCAGGGTGCAACGCCACCAAACTCAAGTGCAGTTTCCTATCATTTCGTGGCCTTCATGGTGTGATTGACAGGAGAGAGAATCTCTACATTTTTTAAACACTAATAACTCTAATATTTTTCATTGATGGGAAAATTCCCCAGCACCTGATGAGCGGAGGGAGACTCTGAGTAAGATTGCCAAAAATCACAGCCGTACGTCATAGCGTTTTCTCTAAAATCAATATACAGCGCAAACAGGAAGTGGTCAAGATTAGACTTTTGATTATATAGAAGGCAACACCACTTTTCAATCAGTTAACGGCAACACCACTTTTGAATAAGGCAAAGGCAACACCACTTTTGAATAAGGCAAAGGCAGCACCACTTTTCAATAAGGCAAAGTCAACACCATATTTCAATAAGGCAAATGCAACACCACTTTTCAATAAGGGCAAAGGCAACACCACTTTTCAATAAGGCAAAGGCAACATCACTTTTCAATAAGGCAAAGGCAAAGGCAACACCACTTTTCAATTAAACAAAGGCAACACCACTTTTGCAATAAGGCAATGGCAACACCACTTTTGCAATTTGCATTTTCAAACCAAACCACTTTTGCATTTTCAAACCAAACCACTTTAGCATTTTCAAACCAAACCACTTTAGCATTTTCAAACTCCATTTCCAAAATACATTAAGTGCACTTACAGGTCAGCAAAACCACTCACAGTTTAGTAGACATGTGTTCAGTGTTATTCATAGCTCGGACTGAGAGTTGTGACCTCTCGCTCCCCCATCTTGTAGAGTCTGAGGCAGTCTACACTTCCAGATCTTATAGTCCCTCCCCCCTCCCACCGGAAGGGGCACGCTCTTCATGGTGTGATTCACAGGAGAGAGAATTTCAACATTTCATAAACATTAATAAGTCTCTTATTGTTCATCAATGGGAAAAACCCTTTTGTCTTGCGCAGTGGAGGGGTACTCTGAGTAAGATGGCCAAAAATCAGAGCCGTAAGTGGTAGCGTTTTTTTCTAAAATCAATATGCAGTGCAAACAGGAAGTGGTCAAGATTTGAGTTTTAATTATATAAATATTGTTGACAGAGTACTATGTTTATATATTCTGTTGTGTTACTGTACATAAGAATTCAGTTTGAAGAAGGGTCTCAACCCAAAACATTACCCATTGTTTCTCTCCAGAGATGCGGCCTGTCCCTCTGAGTTACTCCAGCATTTTGTGTCAATCTAAGAATTTAGATTCTTAATGCAACAGGATCCCACCACTAGTCACATTTTCCCATCTCCACCCCTTTTCACCTTCCGCAGAGACCGTTCACTCCGCAACTCTCTGGTTAACTCATCCCTTCCCACCCATACCACCCCATCCCCAGGTATCTTCCTTTGTAACCGCAGAAGATGCAACATCTGTCACTATACCTCCTCCCTTGAATCGGTCCAGGGACCTTGACAGGCCTTTCAAGATATGCCGAGGTTCACTTGCACATCCTGCAACCTCATCTACTGTATCCGTTGTTCAAGATGTGGACTCATAGACATTGGCGAGACCAAACACAGTCTGGGCGATCATTTCGCGGAACACCTGAAATGTCACCCATTCCTTCTCTCCAGAGATGCTGCCTGGTGTCTATCTTCAGTTTAAACCAGCAGCTGCAGTTCCTTCTTACATACATATTGTTCTGTTTGGGGCATATGGCAATAAAACACTCTTGAAATATACAGTATTGTAAGCAGGTCAAAGCAGTATCACGAGCAATATTCTGAAAAGAAGGGTTGCCTGATAAGGAAAGTTTGGGTGAGCTACATTTGCACTGCTGGGGTTTAGAAGCAGGATAGAACACCACACTGAAACACACGAGTGGTCTTGACAGGGTGAATGTGGAAAGTATGTATCCAAATGTGGAAAAGATCGAGAGCAAGATGTTACTGTTTAAAAGTAAAGGCTTGTTCATTTAAGATGGAAGCGTTTGAACAATACCGAAGAATATCAACTTCATCCAAAGCAAAACAGCCTGCTTGTTTGGCAGGACATTCACCAAGCTAAACATTAATTTCCACAACCTAATTCTACAGTGACTGCTGTTGTTTACTCATTGCTGA
Source organism: Leucoraja erinaceus (assembly GCF_028641065.1). Taxonomy (NCBI): domain Eukaryota; kingdom Metazoa; phylum Chordata; class Chondrichthyes; order Rajiformes; family Rajidae; genus Leucoraja; species Leucoraja erinaceus. The sequence goes on from NC_073388.1 coordinate 34,913,907, forward strand.
GTTTAAATCTTGGAATTCTCTATTGTAGAAATCTTTGAATGTATTGTAAAAACACTTTCACCAGAAGGACTGCAGTAATTCAAGAAGGTGGCTCACCAACACATTCTCAAAGTAAAGAATGGATGAGCATCAAAAATGGCTGTGCTAGCAACATCCTCACTCTACAAATGTGTTTTGTATATGTCTAATGTAACCCTCTTTTCCACACAGTGATAGCGCATCATTAATACAATACAATAATACTTTATTAACCAAGTATGTTTTGCAACATATGGGAGGAATTTAATTGGCCGTCAGTCATACAAAAAGCAACAGAACACACAAAAAACATTTTAACATAAACATCCACCACAGTGACTCCTCCACATTCCTCACAGTGATGGAAAGTGAAAAAAGTTCAATCTCTTCCCTTCTTTGTCCTCCAGCGGTCGGGGGCCTCAAGCCTTCCGTTGACGGGATGATCTTATTCCCGTGGCCTTCCTCGTCAGGGCGGGAATTACAGATCCTGCATCGGGGGGGATTCTCAGCTCCCCGTGCCAGGCGATCTGACCTCGGGTCGGGGTTTGTCGAACGTCGTGCGGCTTCCAGAGCTTCCGGAAAAACAGTTGTTTGAAAGCTGCATTTGTTGCTGGTAATTGCATTTCCATATAATTGTTGGACCTGTAGGAAAGAAATACTTGGATAGGTGATGATTCAGATGATGTTTCACACTGAAGCAGGGTCCCGACCCAAAATGTCACCTATTCAAGTTCTCCAGGGATGCTGCCAGACCCGCTGAATTACTCCAGCATTTTGTGTCTTTCTTTGGTAAACCAGCATCTGCAGTTCCTTGTTTCTACATTCCACTCAACATGTGCCTTATATTTATAGGCAACACCTCATAAGCAGAAAGATATCTCAAAGCACTTTAAAGCCAGAAAGAAAGTCATCCATTTCAGCAAGTATAATTTCAAATGAACATTACTACTGTAATTGGATGCAAGATGAGTTTGCAACTCAAGAAACAGTGATCATCTGTCCTCATACTTATGATTTATTAATTGCTGTCAAGCTGGAATTATGAGATCTACATAGACATATTTAATTTAACTGTTATTTGTTATAAACTGTTAAGTCTTAACATTTTAATACCCTGTTAAATCATTGTGGCAAGATGGCAACTGGTTTTACTGCATGTAATTGTATTTTTAAGTCTAACTAATATCATATATTGCAAATTAAGGGCCAGCAATAATATAGAGTCATACAGAACAGAAGGAGGCACTTTGGCCTAACTTGTCTGTGCCAAAAGATGCCCTAACTAAGCTAGTTCCATTTACTATTATTTGGCCCAAAACATTTCTTATCCATGTATCTGTCCAAATGTCTTTTTTAATGTTGTAAAATCCTGCCTCAATAAATTCATCTAGCAGCTCATTCCATCTACCCACTACCCTCTGTGTGAAAATGCTGTCCCTTGGGTTCCTGTTAAATCTTTCTCCTTTCACCAGGTTCTTAAATCCCCTACCTTGGGAAAATGACACTGTATCTATTCCTATCTATTCCCCCTTATGGTTTTATACTCCCCTATATGATCCACTCAGCCTCCTGCACTCCAACAAAAAATGTTTAGGTTTATGTTTATTTTTGTCATGTGTACGAAGGGCCAAAGAAAAGTTTTGTTTTGCATGCTATCGAATCAAATCAGATGATACTATATATGAATGCAATCAAGCCAAACTCAAATATAATGCGTAGAGTAAAGAGAAAGATACAGAGTGCAATTATATATTTCTCAGCATAACTGTTCTAGAGATAAAGTTCAGTTTCCACAATTAGGTAGTTTGGAGAATCGTGACTGTACCCAAGCCAATGGAAGAACTATTCAGAGGTTTGATAACAAAGAGGAAGAAGCTGTTCCTGAGTCTCATGGTGCGTGCTTTCAAGCTCCTGCTACTCCGCCAAACAGGACCGGGAGAAGAAGGTGATGATCGGGGATGGGAAAGGTTTTTGATTCTGCTGGCTGCTTTCCTGAGGTAGTGTGAAGTGTAGATGTAGTCAACGGTGGGGAATCTGGATTGTGTGATAGATTGCCAAGGGGTGCCCTATGATTGCTGCATCGCCAACGGTCTGTCTCATCGTTTTCCTTCTTTGTGTTATTAGTTTGTTGTAAAATGTATGTTTTCATTTATCTTTATTTTTGTATTATGTGGGGGTGTTGGGGGGGAGGGGAGAAATATTTTAAAATCTTTCCTCGACGGAGATGTGAAATTTTCTGTGTCGTATCTCCGTCTGCACTGCTGCCTAACATCGTGGAGCTGGCGGCCTCTTGCTGGGACCCCGGAGCTCCAACCGCAGGAACCTGCGGACTTAACATTGTGTGCTGGCGATCCCTTTGCTAGGATCGACTTCGGGGCTCCAAAGGAATTTAACAATGTGGAGCTCGTTGTCCCTTGTTAGAGACCGACTTTGGGAACTCCAAACCGCGGGGGCTTTGACCGCCCCGACGCGAGAGTTTTGATCGCCCCGACGCGGGGGCTTTGATGTTGTCATAAAACCTCCATGGTCTACAAATATCCTTTGGTGAATAAAATCTTCCATTCTTATTGGGCTGTACTTATGTAACTCCAGGGGAACAATCTTGCAGTTGATACTACAGCTCCGACATAGCCCAGCAAGCCATCAGTCACATCAAATAATTAAAAATAAACAAGACAATCTACAAATTCAGAAAGTCAACTCAGATTAACACTACTTTCTTAAAGAAAATCAGGATTGGACAGACACAAGGAACTACAACTCCTTGAGCTAATCACAAAGTGCTGGAGTAACTCAGCAGGTCAGTAGCTGAATCTGCAAAGGGAATAGGCAAACAATTGTAATAGGGCACTGCTTGCCCTGCCAGTGATATCACATTCTGTAAATAAATCAATGAATGACCATCAAGTAATTCCTCCTGCAAGGGATTCCAGCGACCCCAAGGTGGCTCAAGCAGGGGTGGAGGTGAAAACTGGGAGGAAGTGGAGAGCCGGCGAAGCCATGCTGCAAGCAGAGTCCCGGATACACCACAGAGTCCTGGTGGGAGCAGTGACTCGGGGAAGAGCAGGCCTGGGAATCTTCCCATCTCCCCTGTTTGACAAGGCCAAGGGGAAGGAGAGGCGCAGGCTGGTGCAGGAGGAAGTGTTGGAGGAAGAGAGGTGTACCAGAGCAGTTGGATTGAGGCAGCAGGGAGCCTGGACAAGGTGGGAGCGGGCCATGGACTGAAAAGTCACATGGACTGAGCTCTGGCAGGCTGAACCACAGCGCATCAAGTTCCTGGTCCAGGCAGTGTATGATGTCCTGCCCAGCCCATCCAACCTCTTCATCTGGGGAAAAGCGGAATCTCCAGATTGCCCGCAATGCTCAGGCAAGGGGACATTGGAACACATCCTGAGCTGTTGCCCAAAGGCTCTTGGGCAGGGCCAGTTCACGACCAGGTTCTCAAATCCATTGCAGAAGCCATCAGCATGGGAATCAGCAGCTGCAGACGAGCACTCCCCACCACCCAGATGATCACCTTCGTGAAGGTCTAGTGCAGCTGCCAAGAACCACAGCAGCCAAGAATCCATCAGGAATCCTGGCGACTCCAAAGACATACAGGTATGTAGGTTAATTGGCTTGCTGTATGCGTAAATTGTCAGTGTAAGTGTGTGTATGTAGGTCGATAGTGTTAGTGCGTGGGGATCATTGGATGGTGCGGACTCGGTGCAGAATCGGTGGGCCGAAGGGACTGTTTCGTGCTGAATCTCTACACTAAAATAAGATTGAAGTTTCCATTTAAGATCTAACCTGGAGATTTATTTTCCATGAGGCTTATTGCTGATCCCAAATAAATAAATTGTTGGTTAATCCATTTAATTAAAAAAAACGATATCCATGAAAATTCAATAACTGCATATAAGCCATTTGACCTTTGTGACAGAGCCATGCTTAATTTATATTACTAAAATAAGCAGAATAGTAAACCCCTACTCAATTGCGCACTAAATTCCACGATTCACCAGCTAAGTTTTATTGCCAAAATTTATGTTTTAAAAGTAAAAACAGGCGTGGCTCAAAAGTGAGCAATGCGGCTGGAAGACCCTGTGCTTCACTGCTTCAGCAACCTGGGTTGAATACTAATCTCTGTTGTTGTCTTCATTGAATATGTGTCCAGTGAAAAATGTGGGTTTACGCCAGGTTTTCCAGGTTCTCCGCGCATCCCAAAGACATCAAAAACTGGTCTGTTAAATGGCCACTTTAAATTGCTTGTAGAGCATGTGTGGATCCTAGAATCTGGGAAGAGTAGATGGGAACATGGAGATAATAACTTACAGAGAAAGTTAGAGTTAGAGAGAGTTATCACAGGCTCATTGGGCTGAAACGGTGACCTACATCAAAAGCAAATGGGCACATTTGTTTTTGGTAAAACAAACTCCCGAATCGATATAATTTGTAAAGCAATAATTTTTACAAAACACTGCAGGAGGCAGGTTAATTCTAAGGTAAAAAACATCCATCATGCAGTAAATGTCTATTAAAAAGGATAAAAGTAGCTTTGAGCTACTAAAATTATATTTCAAGTAAGAAGAAAGATAGACAGGAATGGGTGTTTGAAAAAAGAATCAAACACTCTTTAACCAAATAGTTCAGTAAATGAAAGGAGAAGAAAATATGTATCTTCAATAAATAAACTAAATAAATGTAATAGTGTAAAATACAATCTGGAACACACATCAAGGATAAGTTAAAGGAGAGTGCTAAAATATGCTACTAGTACATTAAAAGCAGAATTATAAGATAAAAAGGTCCTATTAAGGATCAATGTGAGTGTCTGTGTGTGGAACCACAGGAGATGGGCAAAATATCAAAATTATTTTATTTCAACTGTATTTACAGTGTGGATGGTCATGGTGGCTAAGGAATTAAGAGGAATGATTAAGGGTGTATTGGAATACACCCACATTTCAAAAGAGGAGGTGTTGGAGGTGTTTAGGCATATTAAGGGGGATATACTCCAAGGGCCTGATCAAGTGTATCCAAGGACATGCAGGGATCTAGCAAATAAATTGCAGGAGTGTTGGCAGTGATATTGGTGTCACCTTTAGCAACAGTTGAGACACTTGAAAACTTTTGTGGCTTCATTTAAGAAAAGCTGCAAAGGCAAACCAGGGAACTGCAGGCTGTGAGCCAAATGTCAGCTGTGGGAAGGTGTAGGAAGGAACTGCAGATGCTGGTTTAAATCAAAGATAAACATGCTGGAGTAACTCAGTGGGCAGGCAGCATCACTGGTGAGAAGGAATGGGAAAATCTATTATGGGAAAATTACTGGAGGGAATTCTAAGGGATAGGATTTACCATCATTTGGCAAATCTATGATTAAGAATAGTTACACGTGGTATACGGATACCGTCTGGCCACAGAAGCGGCAGGCAGTAGAGGAGTCTGTGAACTGACTCAAAAAGAGATTGCATGGTACGGCTCCATGCAACATTCTCCACCCCAGGACCACATTGTAAAAGGAAGGACCCCCCATTTATAGAGACCACCAACCGGTGGTAGGAAATGTAGCCATGGCTCTCCCTCCTAATTACTGCCCCGCATCTTGTGGTGGAAGGTGTTAATATGTGTATGCTTTGTGAGAATAGATGTAGCCTTGGCATTATTGAATTCTTCAATTAACAAAGGAATGGCAGCAAGTGTTTGTGAGCACAAAGAGAAAATTGGTGAGAAAAATCATCACGATGGGAAACGGTTACGAATGCAAAAGATTTCTGGGCTAAAAACAGCACTGATGCCCAAACAATTTAATTTGAACAATAGCCTGATGACGTCATCAGGCTATTGGTGATCATTGGTGATCTTCAAGGCACTTATGCGACTTTTCAGCAACTGTCTTCAACCTTCAAGCTCGAGGGCACTCTCCTATAAAACCTCGAGCTGGATCGACCGTCAGCTATGAAACCGCGAGCTGGATCGACCACACACACACACACACACACACACACACACACACACACACACACACACACACACACACACACACACACACACCACACACACACACACACACACACACACACACACACACACACACACACACACACACACACACACACACACACACACACACACACCGCAAAGGTGGGGGCCAGGGAAAGCGAGGGAGTGCTGTCCGGGGGGGTGGGAGGAGAAAGGGAGAGAAGGGGAGAGAAGGGGAGAGAAGGGGAGAGAAGGGGAGAGAAGGGGAGAGAAGGGGAGAGAAATGGGGGAGAAATGGGGGAGAAATGGGGGAGAGGAGCGGAGACACTTTTAAGAAGCCAGACAACTTTTAATAAAGTTTAGCGGGCATTTAACATTACCAGTCGGTTTTCCTTGGTTCTGAAATCTCTAATGAGCCAATTAAAATGTCCGGTCAGCAAAGGAAATTGCCTTCTGCTACCTTGACTTCCTACAACTACATGGCAACCCCACTACCACTGCACTACAAGTTCAAAAGAACCATGAACCAATTTTTACTTGCAGGAAATTTATCAGCATGCTGAACATTTTTCCTCGGCCAATCTGAGGCAGCGAGTATGCTGGAACTTCCCTCGAGCATGAAGAAGAGTTACAGTGACCTCATAGGACCTCCTAGAACTACGTGTCAACCATGCTGCAAGTTTGAGTCAAGCGCAAACTCTTCTAAACTCGCAAATTAGGTCTCTGCAGTGGGACCTAATTTGCGAGTTTAGAAGAGTTTAGGACTGTTTAAAAAAGTGTCATGGTCTTGTTGTATCACCGAAGTAGAACACCTCCTATGACCTCCTTCGACTATGGAGGGAACCTCCTACGAATATGTAGAAGATCTTCTTCGACTATGTAGAAGACCTCCTTCGATTTCCTTCGACCTATTCGACTATGTGGAAGACTATCTTCGACTAGCTTTAGGAAAATTGGACACCGACCAGTGGAGAGTGAGGAGACCACCTTCGACCACCTTCGACTATAATAACACTATCTACGGCTACCTTCAACTACCTTTGATTACCTTAGACTACCTTTGATTAACTTTGATTGCCTTCGATTACCTACGAATAACATGCCGACCTACTACGATCTACTTCAACTAAGCCTACAAGTAAAAAAAATAGAGATTTTTTCCATGTCAACCAATTTTTACTCGCGGACAATTTTCATTATGCTAATACTCCTCGACCAAGCTGAGGCCTCGAGTATGCAGGAACTTTTCTCGAGCATGAAGGAGAGTTACATAGATCTCCTAGGACCACGTGTCGACCATGCTGCGAGTTTGAATCGAGCGTAAACTCTTCTAAACTCGCAAATTAGGTCCCCGTAGTGTGACAGGCCCTTTAGCAATGCATCAATTAACACATGTTTTCATCATAAGGCAAGATTTATTATTTTAAATTGGTTTATCAGTTATTTTAACATTCCAGCAGCGGAAATTCATGCAAATTTTCTGAATACCTGTCTTCTACAGCCAACAACTATTATATCTATTGTCTTGTTCGCAACGACTGTAGGACAAACCAAATTAGTTTTAAATATAATGATCTCACTAAGCTGACAACAATCATTTACTATTTGAGATGAGTTGCTAACAGCATATTTCTGCATTTATTGTAGTTATTATTACTTCTGGCTGAATACACTGTAAACAAAAAATTAGAAATGTCAACATAAGGTCTATTCAACTAGATTTAATTTAAAACATAGTTAATAATTAAACAGGAAAGGATATTCCTGAATTCACTGCCACCCTCCACTCAGCTAAAGGAATAGTGTAAATCTGCAATGCACAGAGCTCGTATTTCCCTGCCTCTCACCAAGCTCCATAATATCTTAATTATGATAGATACTCACTAATGATTTTCCTTTAGCAATTAAATGCTGCTATGTGAAAACATCTCATTTAAAATGTTGTGATTCTTTAGCAAATTAAAGTAAATGGGATCCTAATGGTGATCAAATTAGTACAAGAACTGCATGCGGTAAAGCTCTGATAATCCAGCATTTTTTGTTAGATATTTCACCGTAATGGGGCCATGGCAAATTGCAAGGGATTGTGGGAACTGGGACCCAGGTGAGTTGAAAGGGCATGTAGGAATTGGCACCCCAGTTTAAAGTGTGAGAATTAAGGAGCCAGGATCCCTGTGAGTTTTAATGGAGCACAACAAATAACAACTGCTGAACCAGATGACCAACCATTGGTATTTCCAAACTGTTAGACAGTGGATTTATTGGATTTTTATTAATTAAAGATATTTTTCTAATACAGAAGGTTTGATTTGGTAATGCTTGGTTAGGGAATACAGTTAAATAAATGAATTTGAAAAACTGGTGTCAAGCAGTCATCTTTGCAGACATTGTCCATTAATTTAACGCAGTTTTCCATGGAACCTTTCTAATTCAATTGAATAATGGCTTTTTTGTTCAAATTCATTTTCCTACCATTGTTCTATGTCCCTTAATATTAAGAAAAGTTTGATTTTTTTTAGTCTTCAAAGATTCATGGTATAAATATACAATTTAGGAGCAGAGATAAGCTGCTTGCTTCCTCAAGCCTGCGCCTCTATTCGATGAACAACTGCAGACGTCAATATTTCTGATAAGGCTGACTTTTATCATGCAGTTCTTTGCCATTCCAGAATGCAGGCAGATTCAGCCACATTAGCAAATCTGAACTCACATTTAAACAGATAAATTAATGACGACGGATCCTTTCTTGAAGGTCAGTAATAAGGCAGAAGAGATTATACACAACAATCAAGCAATTTTGAGACTACTAAATGTTGTAGACTTTTACATTCAGCCTTATGTGAATGTATGAATTTAAATTCCCATTTGCTAAGGAGTTAAACCTCCAACTCATGAATCCCCAATCATAGTCCATTCAATATCCAGTTAGCAACTTAATCCCATCACTACTTTCTTGACATGAGATTCAGGTAATTCTTCCAAATTCTAAATGAATTTACTTGCCATGCTCCTACCTCATGTTTTGAAGACTGGTGTGAAACTCTTCAGAGACTGTAAAGGCCCTGTCCCACTTACGTGTCCTTGACATGCAAATTACGCGACCTCGGCCACGCTTTGAGGCGCACGGGCATCGTGTGGCCGCGCAGGGCCAGTCCCACTGAGAAGCGCGGAGGGGTATGGAGTTTTGCGCGGTATCGTGCGGCGCTCCAAAATTTTGTAGCGAACAAAATCTTCGCTCGTCACCGGCCTGTCGCTTAACTGATGGCCAAAGTGGAACAGGCCCAAGACCCTGGCATGACGCAACATCTCACCTCCAACAGCAGCAGAAGCAGGCAAACGATTGGCGAGCTCGTCCTGGGGCTCACGGCCGTTGCGGTCTGGATCCGCCCCCACTTCTTTCAGACTGAAGAAGGGTCTCGACCCGAAGCATCACCCATTGCTTCTCTCCAGAGATGCTGCCGGTCCCGCTGAGTTACTCCTGCATTTTGTGTTCATCTTCAAATGACGTCATGTGCTCCAGACGGCTATGCGGACGCATGAAGTCGCATGCGACCTTCGCGGGATCGTCGTGCCTCAACGCGACCACAAGGTCGCGTAATTAGCGTGCCAAGAACACGTAAGTGGGACAGGGGCTTAAAGGCTGCATCCATGATCTTCTTAATGTTTCTAACATGGGCAGATGGTGTTACCAGTATATCACCTGAATTTACAGTTACACTACATAGACTTTCCATAAACAAGTTATGTATTTGAAAAGGTGATTTTTAAACATGATATCAATTTATTTTTAGTAAAATAAATTGTAACTGGCATGGATAATGTTACTGATTGGCTTTGATAGAGGTCAGATTCAGCATGTAACGTTTGCTCCCAAATAATCAAGGACTAATCCAAAAATCAAACACGTTGTACCACCTATTGATTATGATTCCAACTTGCCCCTTTTCTACCCCACTTCTTCTCCTGACTGATATTCCCATGTTGTGTACAGTTCTTGTATACATTTGATGTGCATCTGACAGTAGCAAGTCTACAAGGAGCTCTTGATTCATTTTGCATTGTTGGATGTATATCCCTTGTGTGAATACAACTAATAATAGTTTACATTAAATATCTGTAATTTTCCAAAATGCCAATGTTTGCAATTATGGATGGGAAATGTTTAGTGGGTTGCATTTATAGCCTATTTGTTATTCCAACTTGTTTCATTCAAATTACTGCTTAATTCTTATTAAGCACTAAATTAGCACTGCTGTGATGATTGTGTTGTATGATTCAAATAATTTAGGTTTTATTTGCTTTCAATCACTTTATCTTTATTTGAATTACAGACATTCAAAAGCTAAAATCTGATGAACATTTCCTGTTGCAAGTGGAGATCTTTGTAAAGTTATCAAGAAAGAAACAAACATTTACTCATAAACTGACATTTTATGATCAGCATCTTGTCAAATGATAAGAAAGATTCACCTGGCTCCAAAAAATCAATCTGTGCAATTGGAAAGTCAAGTTATCCCAGAGAAGTGCAATTTTTGTGCATAATTCTTGATGCCTTTGTCTCCTCATTTCTGAGTTGGCTACTTTGTCTCCATAGAATTTATTTTCTGGAACCAAACAACTCCAAATGATATCAGCAGCACAGAAATCACAACATTTTTTTTGTAGTGAGATTTTTAAACTGTGTCTCAAAAGCATAGAAACATAGCAAATAGGTGCAGGAGTAGGCTATCCGGCCCTTTGACCCTGCACCGCCATTCAATATGATCACGGCTGATCATCCAACTCAGTATCCTGTACACTAACTCAGTATCCTGTACAAAAGCAAATGTAATATTTACAGACGGAACAAATAGATATCACTAAACCTGAAACATTGCTGTTTGAAAGATTCAACACTTAATTAACATTCTATGCCCTCACCGTGATGGTTGCAAACTCAGTTTCCTCACACTACTGCAGTATAGAAGGCACTGAAGCTCTATTACATGGATAGGTGACTTTATCTACTGAAGCTCCATTACATGGACTTTATCTACTGAAGATAGACCCAAAAAGCTGGAGTAACTCAGCTGGACAGGCAGCATCTCTGGAGAGAAGGACTGGGTGATATTTTGGGTCAAGACCCTTCTTCCTTTTCCTGAAGCTTTTAGGAGCAGACAGAACATGGACATTTGCCTGCATTACACTTTTCCCCAAAATACAGGTGTAAAATAACCACATTTATGTCCTTGTCGAGATTTCCCAGCAACCTCCTGCCGGGACCACATAACTGTAGCCCTGGTTACATTGCACTCCCCCCTACTCACGTTAAAGCATCCATTCATTCTGGAGCAACACTCTGTGGTCACTGGAAGAGTTTTCCTTGCATTTAATATGGCCCTTTCAGAGCAGGTAAAGATCTGACTTGCTGTGACCACACTGGGAATAGTGAGAAGACAATATCAAGAGAATTATGTAGGAAAGAACTGCAGATGCTGGTTTACACCAAACATAGACAAAAAATGCTGGTGTATCTCAGGTAGCATCTCTGGAGAGAAGGAATGGCTGATGTTTCAGGTCGAAACCCTTCTTACTGTGCTTAAACGAACCTTGAAAGTTACATTGTAAAGCACAATACCATTCTGCATATCGCACAATTGATGTTCTTGCTCTTTATGTAATTTTTCCTAACAAAAATATGTAGCAATTTATAGGTCAATTGATCCAACTAAAGAATTGATTCAACTAATTCTTTCAGCTTTACATGTAAATTGTGACTCTTCAGGTTTTGCTAATTATTTGATTTTTGTTTTGACAAATCCCTTTACAAAGCAGTTTCTGAAAGTTTGTAATGTACAGCTGGGCTGGAAGAAAAAGTTCAATTTGTTGTATATTTTTACCCCAGCGGCACTTAGATTAAAAATTCCAAAAAGCAGCACCAGACACTTTTCATAACTGCATTAGCCAATTTTGGGATGGGGGCAAAAACCAATAACTGAACGCTTTGCTTTTAGCTCTAGGATTAATGTACCGAGCAATCCAGAGACCCAGCAGCAAGATAGTGGGAGATATTCCAAATGAAGTCATGGAGATTAATGCGGATAACCACCAAAAGTGAGTATGTTGATCGCATGAACTATCTCACATAAGCTGTCGAGTTGAGTGATTTAACATTTTTTAAATAATTTCCCATCAACCTTTATCCAGTGCTCAATTCATATTCGCTCACCAACCAACAAGCTCAATCAGGACTAAACTCTTTCATCCAATGCTTCTTATGCCTGTTAAAAGCTTCACAACCACAACCTGCCACTAGCACACATTGATAGCTGGTTAATCAAGACAGTCACAGACCTATTCGTGGGCACGTAGTGACATGGTCATGCAGAGACCAGGACTATTAATACAGATGTTCACATTTCACTGAAGCAGCTGTGGGATTCAATGGATGAACTGTAATGTGGGAAATAAAACAACTAACAAGTCATAGAAATGATGATGAGGGATAATTTATGGATTGGCTTTACGTCACCTAGTCTATGAATGCCCTTTGGGACAGTAACTCTCCTTTGTCTAGTCTATATGTGACTCCATACCTCCCCCCCCCCCTCTCTTAAATGCCCTCTGCAGTGGCATTGCCAACCACATGCTGTGCTGGTATTATGATATTTAAACAGAGAAATAATGTCATCCTTTATTACCAGAGGTAAGCAATTGCAATGGGCCTTGGTGAGCCTGTATCTGAAGTATTTTGTCATGTTTTGGTCTCCTTGCCTAAGGATACATATGCATGTCACAGAGAAAGTGCAACAAAGATTATCTGAACTGTTTCTGTTGGAGTTTGCTGTATGAGGTGAAATTAAGTAGCCTGAGAGAGAGGAGATTGAACATAAAACATAGAACAGAACAGCACAGGGATAGGCACTTTTGCCCATAATGCTTGTGCTGACATGATGCCTAATTAAACTGATCTTATCTACCTGTACATGACCAATATCCCCTACCATTGGGAAGAATGTATAGGACACTGAAAACAATGACCACCAAGTTCAAGAATAACCTCTTCTCAACAACCATTAGACTCTTGAACAATCACACAACACTAACCCATGAACTATGGACTGTCTTTGGCTGCACTACGAAATTAGGGCTTTCATTTTTCATTAATATTGCAGCTTTATGTCAATGAGTTTTGTTCTAGCTAACATACTCCAATCCAGACAGCATTCTGGTAAACTTCTCCTAGGCACTCCTCAATGCCTCCATGTCTTTCCTATAACATGGCAACCTGAACTACACACACTATTCTAAACGTAACTGAACCTGCTGAATATATCCCCTGTATTTTGCCTGTATTTTGCTGAAGGGCCTGTTTCCATGCTGTTCGACTATCACAGCCTGGAAGGAGCCAGACATTTGAAATATCGCATTTGCAAACCATATGATCTCACTTCTGATTTTGCTTCCGTTGTATTCACAGTAATCGGAGATGTCTGTCATAACATCAGCAAGGCGTAGAGTGGATGGCAGTCAGAAAAATTGCATTATTAGTGTCAGGTCATCATTGCGCAGTGAATTGCATCTAGGTCTGCATGCTGATGATGGTCATTAGTTCCCCATAAGCAGCAGCAAGCTCACATTCCTTACAGAAAATGCATGCATGCACAACATTAAGATACTTGACTACGCAACACCATAAAGGGATGCAGCCTATGTGATGCCATCTGATTGCAGTGTGAATGTTGGGAGGGGTGGAGTTTTCCTGTGGATGTAGTACAATAATTCCGTGGGTTTAAAACATTCACTGGTATAAGATGATCTCAAATATCTGTTCACTCTTTTTCTTTCCATTTGGATCTAGGCTTTGAAATAGAGAAAATCAGTTTAGTTCACACATAACTGAAACATGGCATGATCAAAGGCATGATCAAAGGCATGAGCTCAAAATAATCAAAAATATTACTCTCTGCTAACACCTCTGAGGCCTAGACAGTATTATCCAATACTTACTGCATGTCAGATAAACACTTTACCGCACACTAAGCAAATTTTATGAATTAGCTCATTTAGATTAAGTAAAAATATAGCAAATTATACTGATGTTGGAAGATATAAAATTTGTTACTATTAATAACACCATCTACTTTATTAAATGTTTAAGCTTGAAGCAACTATTTCCTTAAAATGTTCAAATCTCAATCACTAATTTTGATACACATTATAATAATAATAAATAATAAACTTTATTACCGACTCAAGGTCCAGACAAGGGGCAACATTACATAAAAAATGCATTGCATATCAAATATCATAAATACATATAAAATCTTGGTATATCACTTATAAAAACATCATAATTTATATTGTTTTAAAAAAAACACAATACATAAGTTAAAAATCCAGATTAAAAGATGATCAATGTCCTACAACGAGACAACGATACCAGTGTCTCCACAACTGGGATTCGTAGCATGTAGTGCTAACCCTTATGTTTGACAAGGCCACAACAAGCACATTTTTAGAGTCATTTATCCTGCAAATGAATTCATACATGTGGTGTCTTAGGATAGCTTCTAAAGTACTGACTCCTGCAGCCACAAACATATTACTGGCACTACACCATCTAGGTTGCCTTAGCAGTGTTCTCATGGCATCGTTATATGCCACCTTTAGTCTCTGCATACTAGTCTTTAAATAGTTTGACCACAGGTGCGCAGTGTAGAGTGGTGTGCAGTAGGCTCTAAATAGCGACATCTTCACCACATCTGCACTTGGACCAAATTTACGCAAGAGAATATTCGCCTGTACATACAGCATGCATCGTTGCCTATAAATATCCTCATCATCTGTCATTTGTTCTGTAATAATATGTCCTAGAGATTTTATCTCCATTGTCTCCTTACATTTAAATTATCTTTCCATTTGCAATTTTAATTTGTCCTTTATTAATTTATTTTACCCTCTTCGGAAGTGCTTTTTTACCTGATAATAAAGCACATTATTTCTTCCCTCTCTTACTTTCCCATCTGATTTGAAGTTCTTGCTGACAATGTGGCCACCATTTTCTCACTAATGGATAGATTTCACCATTCCTGAATCAATCAAATTATAGCATCAAAACTCAGCATTAAAATGCTCAACAAATATTCTCTGGTGTCTTGGACATAAATGTCCCTCCCCAAAAAATACAAAACTATTTTCATCTAATCAACAATTTCCCATTTCCAATAATTATAAGTAATGGCATAATTGTTTAAAATACTGAACAAAATATTTCTAAGAATTATTGTTTTTGTGCTACCAACACTTTAGGCCTATAATCTACAAATTATGAATAGAATGAATGGAAGGGCTGTGCCCATTTACTCAGGATATCCTAAAATTTCATAGGAGCATGATAAGAATTTCAATCCCTATGAAATATTTTGCTCAAAATTTTGGAACAATATTTTCATCATGTGTTTTTCCTCATCGGAGGAGAGAATTATTGGCAATCATTGCATTCTGCTCATTTTCCATTAACACCATTGCTAATTAAATACTTCATTCTTCATGCAGCCATATTCAAGGGCCAGTCAGCTTCAACTAACCAGAAACAATTAAAATTTGGAGACGACACAACCCTGATTGGACTGATCCAGGATGAGAAGGAATCCGCCTGCAGACAGGAAGTGACACAGCTGGCATTCTGGTTCCATCGCAACAAACTGGAGCTCAATGCTAATCTTAACTTCTTTACTTCTGTGTCACGGTGCGACTTTGAAATATCAACACTTGAAACATTCTTCCAATCTTGCCAATCTCAGCCAATTCTTCCCTAATGTATCTTCCAATTGCACTATGAACACTCTCTGTCCTGATATCTGTACATCTACCCCAGAGTGTGCATTCAGCAGGGTGATACATTCCTTCACTGTCATTCACTGAATTTTGTGAAATATGTTGATTTAATACAAGACTTTCAGCAGCATTATAAATTTATATGTCAATACATTGGTTGTTAATCAACATCATCAATACTGTCTTCAAAAATTCCTCCAAATTTGCTGGAAGCATGCACAGGCCAGTATCAGTATATTCTGCCAGGCCAACATACCCAATGTTGAGGTCAGTTGACTATGTTGGGCTTGTATGCTAATGCATGATTTTCTAAACAGTCACCCTATTCCGAGCTCTGTTGTGAAAGAAGATTACCACATAGAAATAAAACGGATTAAAGAGACACTTAAGTATTGCTTGAAAAAGTGAAACATTTCTACTAACACCAGGGAACCTTTGGCCCAGGATTGGTCAGAGGAGAAAGAGCTTTCAGGATGAAGTGTCTGCAACTCCCACTTTGGTCTCATTCGCCACTTCAGATCCATCCACTACTATCCATGCTAGTATCTTCCCTTTCCGTGGGTGCTCATCTTCCCTAGCAGACTGACGAAGGCCTTCTGAAAATCTTTGTAAACAACATCTATAGCCTTCCCCCTCTCAGTCCTGTTATTAACTTCCTCAAAGAGCTCCAGCAGATTCGTCAGGCAAGATCTTCCCTTCACAAAACCATGCTTACTGGCGTACTTTATTGTGAACTTATAAGAACTGCATAACCTCATCCTTTATAATTGACTCTAAAATCTTGCCAACCACTGAAGCTAACCGGTCTATAGTTTCCGCTCTTCTACTTCGCTCCCTTCTTGTACAATGGGGTGATATTCACAATTTTCTTATCTTCAGGAACCACTCCTAACTAGTGATTCTTGAAATGTCGCACCTAATGCCTCCACAATCTCTGAGGCCACCTCCTTCAGAACACTGGGGTGCAGTCCATCTGGTCCAGATGACATATCCACCCTCAGACCTTTCAATTTTCCTACCAACTTCTCCTTTGTAATCGCCACTCCACTAACTTCCACCCCCTGGCTCTTTGGGATTGCAGGCACACTGCTGGTGTCTTCCACCGTGAAGACTGATGCTAAAATGTTATTCAATTCCTCCGTAATTTCTTGATTTCCCGTTATCACTTTTCCTGCACTATTCTCAGGCGGCCCAATGTCCACTCTTGCCTCTTTTTTACTGTTTATATGTCCGTAGAAATTCATGCTATCCTCATTTATATTATTGGCTAGCTTACATTCGTACTTCATCTTTTCTCTCTGTAATGTCCTTTTAGTTATGTTTTTTTGTTCTTTAAAAAC
Organism: Leucoraja erinaceus; assembly: GCF_028641065.1. Classification (NCBI taxonomy): domain Eukaryota; kingdom Metazoa; phylum Chordata; class Chondrichthyes; order Rajiformes; family Rajidae; genus Leucoraja; species Leucoraja erinaceus. Next base: position 34,931,045 of record NC_073388.1, read on the forward strand.
ATCCCAATCTGGATGGGACATCCGAAAATCCCGAGGCTATGGAGGACGTCAGTGAATATTTTTAAGGCAGAGATAGATAAATTCTTGAATCGTACAGGTATGAGAGGTGGGGAGAAGGCAGGAGAATGGGGTTAGGAGGGAGAGATAGATCAGCCACTATTGAATGGTGGAGTACACTTAAAGGGCCAAATGGCTAATACTACTCCTATCCCTTATGACCAATCCTCTGATTTCCCAGTAATCTTTGCAATGGGCTGGTGTGGCTTAATCTGTATCTTTTTTTTAATACCTAACGGTTAAATTTAGGTTGATTTGGTTTGGAGATGCAGAATGGAAACAGACCCTTCGGCCCACTGAGTCCACATCAACTATCCATCATCCATTCACACTAGTTTTATGGTATCCCTCTTTCACAGCTACTTCATACACAGGGCAATTTACAGAGGCCAATTAACCTGCAAGCCCACACGTCTTTGGAATGTGAGAGGTAATCAGAGCACCTGAAGAAAATCCATGTGGTCACAGGGAGAAAATGCAAACTATGTGCAGACAACACCAGAGATCAAGATCGAACCTGGGTCTCTGGGTCTCTGGCTCTGGTGAGGCAATACCACTACAAGCTGCACCTCTCTTCTGCCCTCCCTTAACTTAATCATATTATGTGAACAAATCAATTGAAAATATGACACACGTTTTGATATCTAATGAACAATTAGCTGACAGTGCTATGTACGGGAATGTTACAATTGGTACAAGAAAGTTTGTCCGAATAAATGAATTAAGATAAGTAACAAAGCAAAAATAAACATGAACAAAAACTGCGGTTGGAACCACTGGCAAAAAGCCAATCCAAATGCATGAGACAGAGATTGCAAACAGTTCCAGTAAACTTGTTAAAAATCTCCAGTGATGTATACAAGACATCCAAGAGTGAATCCTCAGCTAAGAAATTTGGATTTCAATGGCGATCCACTAGAACAGTAAGCCAATTATTTAAATGATTTTGTATGTCTATGAGGAAGATTGGGAAATTAGAATAAATTGCAATGTTTTGATTTAATTTAGTTTAACTAAAATGTTTTTTTGTGTGTTTTCAACCATTCATGAACCAACCATGAAAATATAAAAAAAAGATTTATTTAAAGTAAATAGTTCATTAATAGTTTTCAAATGTTTGTGAAAGTCACAGGCTGACAAAAATGCAAGCTCTTTGACATATAAATGAGCATTACATGGTCTGCTAATGAATTGGACAGCATACAAAGCACGTGGTAAGGAACAAATAGTGCCCAAACAGATACAATAATGACCATATACTTTTTGTCCTAGTATGATTTTTTTCTTATAAGTTATATAAGCTAATAACCAACATTTAAACCCTCATCAAAGAGCATAAGATTCTGAGAAAAATATCAATGACCTAAAAAAGTTTGTTAAAATGAAAATAAAGGACATCGGACTGAAAACCCACAGCCTAAAGCTTTAATTTAATCTGAAAAAAGATTACACATCTTCAATATTATTCCTGAGGTATTTACCTCAGAGCTCCAGATAGCTCATAAGTTTTCACTAAAATTTATTCTTCCATGCAATCTCCCAGTAGAGTGAAAGTAATTGAAAGAGAATTTTAAATCTATACGAGATACATCGAATGCTGGAAATGATCTTTATATTCTTTAATATACGTGCTAAATGGGTTCTGTGGTAAAGACCATAGTTCATCATTATCTTTGCAAGTCTCTTCTAAAATGGCATCTGTAACCGTCTGTTTCTCTTACCATATGTGCATGTGATTTGTGGCTTGTATGTTGCCTTTATTTTTATGTCTCTACTGCATAAATTTCTAGGTCCGCTGCATGCTCTGCAGTTTTCCACATTGGATATCAACTCTGAAACGTCTTCTGAAGTGACATTGACTTACAGATGAGGGAAACTATAAATGAACAGTGGAAGGTATTTTTGCCACTGTCGGCTGATGGTAACTTGGAAAGTAGAATAAATGAGAGCATGGTAATACTTGTCACATAATGAAAACAAACAAATAAAAAAAATATTATTTCTTACGGTAATAGGATGCCAGAAGGCTTGGTATTTAAGGTTCTAACTAGTAACCCTGTTAATGTACTGTTAAGTTGACACATATTGTCAGTATCCATTAGGTTTGCATTAATAACTGGAAGAGCAATCACAGTGTTTTCCTGAACACCTGCTCCCCAGTTCCCAAAGCTCCATCTGACAGCAGTCTTCCTGTCTTTTTTACCTAAGCAATTCCCAATGCTCTTTTTCTCTACACCTGCACAATTCCCAATGATTGGACTCAACACATCCACCCTAATTGAGCCTAATGAGCTACCTGATTTTCTTGGCCTTGTCTGACGTAAATATGTGGCAGAAACCTGATGACTAGTAATTCCCCGTCTATAAGGAAGTGCGAAATCAGCTGATTCAAATAGCTTTTGGTGCAAGGAGCTTCAGTGAATGATGCGATGGTTTACTGTAGCAGGGAAATTTCTAGCTGAATCACCAATCTGTATGATGAGGGCAAGATGCTCAATTGGGGACATTGAGAAAATAAGCCTGCCCCACCCAGTGCTATCCCCTGGTCATCGTTTAATTCAAGTATGTGCTAATGGTCTGAAACAAGAGGAGATTTTTTAGGCGACTACAGGAGACTAGGCTCTCGCTACATGGTCACCAGGGTGTCGCCTGGATGGTCGTGAGTCGTCTCCTCAGTCGCCCAAAGAGTTGTAGCATCTTTCTAGTCGTCTCTGAATTTTCAACATGTTGAAACATTTTCGGCGACAGTAGCGACCATGGCTTTGACGCCAATGAACGTAGCTTGACATAGGTGCTGTTGTCGCCAGGTGACGTAGGTTGTCACCAGGTTAACGTAGGTTGTCGCCAGGTGACGTAGGTTGTCGCTGGTGTTGACCGGTGAATTCCATTGTCGTATTCACCGGCAGTCACCTAAAAAATAACCTAAGTGGGACAGGCTCATTAATCCAGTCGCCGGTTTTTCGGTGACCTGCTATGACTATGACACTCGCCGACAGTTGCCTAAAAATTGCCAAAGTGGGACAGGCCCATTAGGCTCACAAGCAGAGGGAAAATAAGGTGGCTGGGACTTACCAGGGACATCTGAATACAGCAAATAGGTGTAGGAATGGTAGTGGACCCCCCTGCCTTAAACCATTGAATGTGGATCATGTTTGATCTGACGGTAACTAAAATCCTGCAATTGCATTTACCTGTGGTAATATTTCACCTCTTGCTCATTATGTATCTAACTACCTCCACCTCAAAACCATTCAAGGAATCTGCTTCCAGCCACCTTTGATGAACAGTGTTCCAATGACTTGTGATGTTAACAGACAAACAAAACACTTCATCTCCATTTTAATTGATTAACCCTTTATTTTGATCAGTGGATCCAAACTTCTAGATTGTCCCACCAAAGTAATCACCTTCTCCATAATCAACCCATTGAGTGCTTTACTATCCTTTCTGAAAGTCACCTCCCATTTGTTTCAACTCCAGCAGATGCAAGCCTAGCCTTGTCTCATACCCAGTCACAAGTAACTCTTTCCAGGTGTTATTATTCCAGTAAATATTTCTTCCACTGCTGTCAATATATTAACATAATTCTTTAAATAAAAAGACCAAATGTCCTAATATCAATACTCTATATCTAAAGCAAAACCTCCTTAAATTTCCACAAATAAATTCTTTTAACTTCCTTAATAATTTTGTGTGCATTTTTGTGGAAATATCACCGTCAGAACCAGGGCCTGTCCCACTTACGCAATTTTTTTTTTAGCGACTTGCCCGTCACAGTCACAACAGGTCGTCAAAAATATTCAAAATGTTGAAAATCCACCGGCGACCAGAAAAGGTACGACTCTTTGGGCGAATACTCAAGACCAAACTAACGTCAACCTGCGACATTTTAACATTTTGGCGACTTGCCAGGTGCCGGCAAGTCACCAAGAACATTGCGTAAGTGGGACAGGCCCTATTTGTCACTTTTCAGCCAATGACCAAACATTGACCAGCTTTATTTGCTTATGCAACTGAATACTTCAACATTTCAATTCAATTCAATTCAATTCAACTTTAATGTCATCGCACAAATACAAGTATCAGTACAACAAAATGCAGTTTTGCGTCAGTCCGTAGTAGTTGTACATAAAGAAAAACAAAAAAAATAGAAAGAGGGAAGATACAGAATAATCAGGAAATACAGAATGATTAAACAAAGGGGACGGAGGGACCAGAGAAATCTATCGTCGGGACTCAGTGTGATTGTGTTGTTGTGTTGTCGACACGAGTTCAGCAGTGTGATTGTGTTGTTGTAGAAGCTTTTCCTCATCCTACTAGTACGTGACCTGAGGCTCCTGTACTGCCTCCCTGATGGGAGGAGGGCAAACAGTCCATGGTTGGGGTGTGAGGGGTCTTTGATGATCTTCCCAGCCCGTCTCAGACACCGTTTTCGGTGGAGGGCATCCATGGCAGGGAGCGGGGCACCGATGATGTGCTGCGCGGTTTTCACCACCCGTTGTAGTGCCTTCCTGTCCGCAGCAGTGCAGCTGCTGTACCATACCGTGAAGCAGGTGGTCAGGATACTCTCTATGGTACAGCGGTAAAAGTTGGTCAGGATCTGGGGGGACAGGTGGGCATCAATAGAATTACACAAGGAACAGAACATGGTGCAATCATCAAAGAATATAAATAGATAATCTGATGAAACTGTTGAAGATTGTTAGATCTATGAGTGCCCAGCAGTGATGACCTGGAGGTAATTGATCTCCAGTTGATAATTATGTTGTCTACACTTGGTAAGACTTCAGCCAGAGAAGAGTATCTCCCTCAGTCCTAATTTCCCATTTATTTCAATTTTAGTAGGATTTCTTGCTCTTGACATCAAGTCTGGCAACATTCACTTGACCTCTGGATTTAGATTTTTTCCACTCGCATCATCCACTGGTTCAGAAACCACCATTTTCAGATAACAGCTGGGAGGTTATTTAAAACCAATCTTAATTATATTGAATGTGCTTAGCAGTTTCTTGATATGAGATGAAGTGTACCAAATTGGCTGAATATTAGCATCTATAATGATGGGTAACAGGAGGAGGCCAAGATGGATCGACCATTTGTCACCTCTGGTTGAAATGATTGCTCAGAATTTAATTTCTTGTGAGTGGAGCCAAATGGCCCTGTTACTAAAATATAGTGTGTAGGGCAAAGCCGGCCAGGAATGACTTTCCAGGCATAAATATTAATCTACAGAGTAAAGAGAATGATGACTGTTGGAGCTATCTACTGGAAAGTTTCAATTTAACTTGAATTCTGCAGTTTTGTACTCTGTACTCTGCCTGGTGGAAACAAAGAATTTGGCTAAGCAGGCAGCACTTTATTTTAGGGTAGGTGCACACAAAACCCGCACCACCAGATACCTAAGCACAATGCAGAAGTCTTCTGCATTATTGGAGACCCAGCTTTTATGTTGAGGTGATAAAGCAATATTACATATGCTATACACAAAAACAAAACTTTTGAAGATGTACACATCAGTTGGTGCTTTGTCCACATTGCAACAGTGACTATATTTCAAAAGTTAGCCTATACTTGAAATACTAAGTAAATATATCTTAGTTATGATATTAATTACCAAATAAATAAAGGTTCTTTCACTTTTATTTAAGATTTACTACATGGTACCCAGATTATATTTATCCAGTCATAGCCCCCTCTCCTGCTCTCTGCACCCCTCTCTTCTTTCTCAATAATTGGTTCCATTTCTAACATTTTCCAGTTCTGATGAAAGCTCATCAACCTAAAACATTAGCTCTGTTTCTTTCTCTCTATGTATTGCCTAACCTGTTGAACACTTGCAGTCCCAGTTTCACTTGCTGCCCATTATGGAGGTAAAACAGTGGAAATTAGTTTGGTTTAGTTTAGTTGCGTTTAGAGATACAGCGTGGCCCGCTCAGTCTGCAATGATCAGCAATCCTCGCACACAAACACTATCCTACACACTGGAGCCAATTTACAATTATACCAAGTCAATTAACCTACAAACCTGTATTTCATTTGGTGTGGGAGGATATCGGAGATCCTGGCTAAAACCCATGCAGGTCATGGGGAGAACATAAAACTCTTTACAGAAAAGTACCTGTAGTCAAGATCGAACCTGAATCTCTGGTGCTGTTAGGCAGCAACACTATTGCTGTGGCGCTATCATGCCACCCATGTATTTCCTGATCATTTTCAAACTTACTCATATTAATGCTGGGGATTAACGTGAGGGTGGAAAAATAAATGGGGGAATAAAACTAATTGGAATGATCTGAGAGCTGACATTAACTTGATGGGCCAATTGTTTTCCACCATACAGTAGGAAGCCAATGAAAAAATGAAAATGCCAAAGTACTCCATTCTAAAAATGATAATCTCAGTGCTAATTTTATTGTTAAACTAGACCAAGTGCAGACCCGTTGGGTCTGTTCCCCCAACGTGTGGTTGTGGAGGGGGAGGCGGCATACAGCGTCACACACACTAACTATCTCCCCCCCCCCCCCCCCCCCCGCACTCACGCTAATTACCCCCCTTGATATTATACTAATATTATTAATTTGCTCGTTTTACCCCATAACCACCCAATCTACTGACGCATGGCCCCCAACTTGCAATCAATCTAGAGAGGGAGGGGGGGGGGGGAGGGTCTTGGGGGGTAGAGAGGGAGGGCTAAAGGGGGTAACAAAGAGAGGGAGAAAAGCAGCATACCGGGGGGGAGGGAGAGGAGAGAGGAGGGGGGGGGAAGGGCTTAATTAGAAGAAGAAGAAGGGGAGGGGGGGAGGGGGGGAAGAGGATCTGAGGAAAGGAGAGGGGGAGGGGAGAGGACTGGAGGGGGGGAGAGGAGAGGCAGGAAAAGAGGAGAGTGATCATGGGGAACCAGGATATGGGGAAGAGGAGGGGGGAGGGGGGGGAAGAAGAGAGAGGGGGCGGGTCAAAGAGGGGGAGGACTGGGAGAGACCAGAGAGGGGGGGAGGAGTGGAGAGGGGGTGAGATTGAAGGAGAAAGGGGGGAACAGAGGGGCAGTTTTTCCCAGAGAGAGGAGAGAGTAGCTCCAGAAGAGGGATGCATTAGGCGAAGGGGGAGAGGAGAGAGGGGGGATTGGCGAGAGGAAGAGGGGGGGAGGAGAAGGGGGGAAGAAGGAGAGGGGAAGGGGGGATCCAGTTAGGAGGAGAGGGGGAAAGGAGAGGGGGGAGATGGGATAGCAGGGGGGTGGTGGGGAGAATGGGGGAGAGTGGAGAGGGGGGTGAGAGAGGAGAGGGGGGAGAGGGGGTGAGAGAGGAGAGAGAAAACAGGTTGAATTCCAGACCAAGGGGGAGAGAGGAGAGGGGGGAGAGGAGAGAAGAGGGGAGGAGAGAAGAGGGGGGAGGAGAGAAAAGGGAGGAGAAAGAGGGGGAGGAGGAGGGGGGGAGAGAGGAGAAGGGGGGAGGAGAAGAGGGGGAGAGGAGAGAAGAGGGGGGGAGAGGAGAAGGGGGCGAGGACGATGGCATTGAGGGGTCAGAGAGATGTGGAGAGAGAGGGGAGACAGGAAGCAAAGAGTAGGAGGGGGGAGAGGAGAGTGGGGGGGAGATGGGAGAGGGGGGGGGAGAGGAAGGGGGTTTGGGGGACTAAGCTGGGGGGGTGTTAGGTGTGAGGAGGATGCTAGGAGAGGGGGGGGATAGCCCTGGGGGTGGGAAAGAGAGAGCAGTTTAATGTGGATAAAAGGTTATCCATTTTGGTGGAACAACCATTTGCATTTTCTTTCAAACTAACCATGACCATATTTTAATTTTCAAACCAAATTAAGGGTACTTACTCACAGCTGTGTAGACATTTGTTCAGTCATTCAGAGCTCAGACCTCCATGTTGTAGAGACTGATTGGGGCACACCACTTCCTGGTTTTATAGTCTCTCCCCATCCCACCAGCAGGAGCAGCAGCGAAAATGGGGAATTTTGTAAAATCATTAATATCTCTTTCATATTTCATGGACGGGAAAAATCCTCAGCACACATGCGGCGGAGGGGGGCTCTGAGCGAGGTGGCCAAAAATGACGGCCGTAGGTGGCGGCGTTCTCTCGGAAATCACAGCACAGAAAGCCAAAACCAGTCAAGAACAGAGTTTTAGTAATATAGATGGTTTATTTCGAAGTTAACTCATCTGCAGCTTATTCCTTTTAAATATGGGTTACCAGCTTTTAATGAGAAAAGATTTGAAAATTAATAACATTATCAGATTTGTCAATATATCTTATGGTTTGGTGGCTGAAGCTTTCTCGGAGTTGCTTGCACTGCTAGTTACTTTTGCTATAATGGTCAAATTAGCTGCTGAGATCCATCAAACTACCCTGTGCCAACTGAGGTTGCAGAAAATAAGTATGGAACAATTGCAAAATCTCTCCCAATGATCACCGCCAACATCCCCACCTGCAACTTCCCTGCAATTTACATCATGGATATCACACTGAATTACACAGATTTTTTTGCAAGCCATTTCAATTGACACCACTGACATTCAGCTGTTCCCTCTCAAATTAGTCCCAGATTTCCACACAAATGTCTAGCTCCTTGAAGTCTGGGTCGTGATGTGGGTAAATGGGATTAGTGCTGATAGGTACAACAGGTGCCATGGAAATAGAAGAGCCACATATCCTGATTCTGTCCTGTAAGACCATATGGCAGACTCAAAAGATTAGATATGGCACATGATTTGAGTTCCCATTAATTCATATGAAGATTGTGTGGCAATATGGACAATAAAAGGGAAGGGTCAGAGATTAGAGAATATTCCAGTGAAGCTATTTAAGTAGAACTTAGAAATGGAAACGGAATGATCACCTTGATGAGATTGTATTACAGATCTACCAAAATAGCTAGGGTTAATAGTTGGGCAGCACACTGGCACAGTTGGTAGAGCTGAGTATAAAAGTGAGATTGATCGATTGACCAAATGGTGCCAGCACAACAACCTCCTCTCAATATCAGTAAAACCACGAACTGATTGTCGACTTTGGAAGGGGAAGGATGAGGACCCATAATCCTGTTTATATCAATGGGACGATGGTGGAGAGAATCAAAAACTTCAAATTCCTGGGCGTGCATATTTCCGAAGATCTTTCCTGAACCCAGAACACTGATGCAATTACAAGGAAAGCACATTGGCACCTCTACTTCCTGAGAAGATAACAGAGATTTGGTATATCAGAGGATTCTCTTGAACTTCTACAGGTGCACAGTAGAGAACATATTGACTGGTTGCATCATTGTGTGGTTTGACTCAGTGCTTCTGTGGACAGCAGCAAAGAGAAGCAGGAAAAAACAGTGATTGGCTCTACCCCGAGAGGGGGGTTAGAAGTGAGTCAGAGGGAGATAACAGTTTAAAAAGAGAGGCAAAGCAGACAGACTTAACTCAGAGCTTCCGTGGATTTTGAAGAAACAGCAGCAAAGAGAAGCAGGAAAAAGCAGTGATTGGCTAGCGCGTGGGAGGAGAGTTAGAAGTGTCAGAGGGGAAAACAGTTTAAAACTGAGGAATTTGGTTTGTAAATCGGTAAACTGGTAAATTAGGCAATTTATCAGTCAATATAAGCAAGGCGGCTCTTAGAGGAGCGGCCTTGTGAGTAAAGTGTGAGTCTTTGGTGCCTTGTGCGTAAAGTGTGAGTTTTTGGCTTGGGAATCTTTGGTGAGGAGGCTTAGGAGAGGAGGCTACGCATAAAGCTCGAGAGGACGGAACGTGGTGAACATATGTCGGGGTAGATGAGACAGTGTGAGGCTTGCTGAATGTGGGAGCCCAGGGACACAGATGGAGCCTCTGGCTGCTACAACTGTGGCAAGTGTGTCCAGCTTCAGCTCCTAAAGGACCGTGTTGGGGCACTGGAGAAGCAGCTGGATGACAGAACTTACAGTGAGGTAGTCACGCCGAGAATACGGGAAGAACCAAGGTGTGTGACGGAGAGAAAAGGTGGAAATCGTGGAGTGCAGAAGACCCAGGTGGCTGTGCATAATGAAAACAGATACGTCCTCTTGAGAACTGTCCGGGGAGATGATGTTTCCAGTTCAAGCGGCGGACACATCGGTGGCTCCAACCCTAGTGATGGGACTCGAACGGCGAGACCGACATCGGGCAGAGCCCTAGTGCTGGGTGACTCCATTGTCCGAGGAGCGGACAGGAGATTCTGTGGCAGCAGACGAGACGCGAGGATGGTCTGTTGCCTCCCTGGTGCCAGGGTTCAGGGTGTCACGAGCCGAATTCAGAACATCCTCGAGAGCGAAGGTGAACAGCCGGCAGTAGTTGTACATGTAGGCACAAATGACACCGGGAAGAAGAGGAAGGAGGTTCTCCAACATGAGTTCAGAGAGTTGGGAAGTAGACTGAAATGCCGGATTTCTAGGGTGGTTATCTCTGGATTGCTTCCAGTACCTCATGCTAGTGAGGACAGGAACAGGGAGATAGGGGATCTGAATGGGTGGCTGAGAGGCTGGAGCAGGGAGCAAGGAATTAGATTTATAGACCACTGGGATCTCTTCTGGGGTAGGGGTGACCTGTACAAAAGGGACAGGTTACACCTTAACAGGAGGGGGACTTACATTCCGGCAGGCAGGTTTGCTCGCGCTACATGTGCAGGTTTAAACTAAATAGTAGGGGGGAGGGATTGACAAATTGGGAGTATAAAGATAGTTAAAGGGGAAGTGATTATAGGAAAAATTACAAAAGATTCTCAAATTAATGGGAAGGAAAGTTTGAGAAGGACAACAGAGTAAGGTCAGGGCCAATTGCAAGCGGTGCAATGGGGGAAGTGAATACGGAGGTCAAAGTGCTGTATATGAATGCGCAAAGTATAAGGAATAAAGTGGATGAGCTTGAGGCTCAGTTAGAAACTCAAGTATGATGTTGTGGGAATTACTGACACATGGCTGCAAGATGGCCAGGGCTGGGAACTGAATATTCAAGGGTATAGCTCCTATCGAAAAGACAGGCAGGTGGGCAGAGGGGGTGGGGTTGCCCTGTTGGTGAGGAATGAAATTAGGAGTTAGAACGGGCATGTAGCATAAGTAATGCTGTAGTTGTTATGGGAGATTTCAACATGCAGGTAGACTGGGAAAATCAGGTTGGTATTGGACCCCAAGAAAGGGACTTTGTTGGTACTGGACCCCCAAGAAAGGGCTTGTATTGGAGCCTACCAGGGAGAAGGCAATTCTGGATTTAGCGTTATGCAATGAACCGGATTTGATATAGGACCTTGAGGTTAATGAGCCATTAGGAGGCAGTGACCATAACATGGTCAGGTTTAATCTACAATTGGAGAGGGAGAAGGGTAGATCGGAGGTGTCAGTGTTGTAGTTGAATAAAGAGGACTATGGGGCCATGAGGGAGGAGCTGGCCAAAGTTGACGGGAAAGATACAATAGCAGGGATGAACAAAAATGGCAGGTATTTCTAGGAATAATACAGAAGGTGCAGGATCAGTTCATTCCTAGGAGGAAGAAAGATTCCAAGGCAAGAAAGGGATGACCATGGCTGACAAGGGACATCAGGAACAGTATAAAAATTAAAGCGAAGAAGTACAATGTAGCAAAGATGAGCAGGAAGCAAGAGGATTGGGTAATGTTTAAAGAACAACAGAAGATTACCAAAAATACAGGAAGAAAAGATGAGGTACAAAGATAAGCTAGCCAAGAATATAAAGCAGGATAGTAAAAGCTTCTTTAGGTATGTGAAGAGGAAAAAAATAGTTAAGACCAAAGTTGGACCATTGAACGCCGAAAAAGGTGAATTTATTATGGAGAAGAAGGAAATGGCAGATGAGTTGAAAAGGTATTTTGGATTTGTCTTCACTAAGGAGGACACAAACAATCTTCCTGATATAGTAGTGGCCAGAGGAACTGGGGTGACGAAGGAACTGAAGGAAATCCACATTAGGCAGGAAATGGTGTTGGATAGACTGATGGGACTGAAGGCTGCTAAATCCCCAGGGCCTGATGGTCTGCATCCCAGGGTACTTAAGGAAGTGACTCTAGAAATTGTGGATGACAATTTTCCAACGTTCTATAGACTCAGGATCAGTTCCTGTGGATTGGAGAGTAGCTAACGTTATCCCACTTTTTAAGAAAGGTGGGAGAGAGAAAACAGGGAATTATAGACCAGTTAGCCTGACATCGGTGGTGGGGAAGATGCTGGAGTCAATTATAAAAGATGAGATAGCCGAACATTTGCATAGCAGTAACAGGATCGAACTGAGTCAGCATGGATTTACGAAGAGGAAATCATGCTTGACTAATCTTCTGGAGTTTTTGAAGATGTAACTATGAAAATGGACAAGGGAGAGCCAGTGGATGTAGTGTACCTGGACTTTCAGAAAGCATTTGATAAGGTCCCACATAGGAGATTAGTGGGCAAAATTAGGACACATGGTATTGGGGGCAGAGTGCTGACATGGACAGAGAAGTGGTTGGCAGACAGGAAACAAAGAGTAGGGATTAACGGGTCCCTTTCAGAATGGTTAGTGACTAGTGGGGTACCACAAGGCTCGGTGCTGGGACCGCAGCTATTTCCAATATACATCAATGATTTGGGTGAAGGGATTCAAAGTAACATTAGCAAATTTGCAGATGACACAAAGCTGGGTGGCAGTGTGAACTGTGAGGAGGATGCTATGAGAATGCAGGGTGACTTGGACAGTTTGGGGGGGGTGGGCAGATGCATGGCAGATGAAGATATTAATGCGGATAAATGTGAGGTTATCCACTTTGGTAGCAAAAACAGGGAGGCAGATTACTATCTAAATTGTGTCAAGTTGGGGAAAGGGATCTGGGGGGTCCTTGTACATCAGTCTATGAAAGTAAGCATGCAGGTACAGCAGGCAGCGAAGAAAGTGAATGGCATGTTGGCCTTTATAACAAGAGGAATCGAATATAGGAGCAAAGAGGTCCTTCTGCAGTTGTACAGAGCCCTAGTGAGATCACACCTGGAGTAGTGTGTGCAGTTTTGGTTCCCTAATTTGAGGAAGGACATTCTTGCTATTGCGGGAGTGCAGCGTAGATTTACAAGGTTAATTCCCGGGATGGCGGGGCTGTCATATGCTGAGAGAACGGAGCAGCTGGGCTTGTACACTCTGGAGCTTAGAAGGATGAGAGGATATCTCATTGAAACATATAAGGTTGTTACGGTTTTGGAAACGTTCCCGATGTTGGGGGAGTCCAGAACTAGGGGCCACAGTTTAAGAATAAGGAGTAAGCCGTTTTGAACGGGGACGAGGAAACACTTTTTCTCACAGAGAGTGGTGAGTCTGTGGAATTGTCTGCCTCAGGGGGTGGTGGTGGTGGGTTCTCTGGATGCTTTCAAGAGAGAGCTGGATAGGGCTCTTAAAAATATTGGAGTCAGGGGATATGGGGAGAAGGCAGGAACGGGGTACTGATTGGGGATGATCAGCCATGATCACATTGAATGCTGGCTTGAAGGGCCAAATGGCCTACTGAAATGAAAATGAATGATTCAATTTATTGTCATTGTCAGTGTACAGTACAGAGACAACGAAATGCATTTTTAGCATCTCCCTTGAAAGGGAGACACAGGGCGTCGCGGTGTGCCCGCGCTGCACCTATTGTCTATTGTCTATTGCAACTTGAACGTCTGGGAGCAGAAAAGACTGCAAAAAGTTGTGAACACTGCCCAGTCCATCTGACCTCCCCACCATCGAAAAAATTATTTAACAAGGGGAACAAAAACAAGCCATGGGTCCACTGTTGTTTGTCATATATATCAATGATCTGGATGATGGTGTGGTAAATTGGATTAGTAAGTATGCAGATGATACTAATATAGGTGGTGTTGTGGATAATGAAGTAGATTTGCAAAGGCTACATAGAGATTTAAGCTATTTGGAAGAGTGGGCTGAAAGATGGCAGATGGAGTTTAATGCTGATAAGTGTGAGGTGCTGCATCTTGACAGGACAAATCAAAATAGGACGTACATGGTAAATGGTAGTGAATTGAGGAATGCAGTTGAACAGAGGGATCTAGGATCTAGGAACTGTGCATAGTTCCCTAAAGGTGGAACCTCATGTAGATAGGGTGGTAAAGGATGCTTTCCGTGTACTGGCCTTTTATAAATCAGAGCATTGAGTATGGAAGTTGGGATGTAATGTTAAATTTGTACAAGGCATTGGTGAGGCCAATTCTGGAGTATGGTGTACAATTTTGGTTGCCAAATTATAGGAAAGATTTCAACAATTTAGAGAGAGTACAGAGGCGATTTACTAGAATGTTGCCTGGGTTTCAGCACCTTAGTTACAGAGAAAGGTTGAACAAGATAGGTCTTTATTCTTTGGAGCGCAGAAGGTTAAGGGGGGACTTGATAGAGGTCTTTAAAATTATGAGAGGGATAGACAGAGTTGACGTGGATAAGCTTTTTCCATTGAGAGTATGGAAGATTCAAACAAGAGGACATGATTTGAGAATTAAGGGACAAAAGTTTAGGGATAACATGAGGGGGTACTTCTTTACTCAGAGAGTGGTAGCTGTGTGGAATGAGCTTCCAGTGGAAGTGGTGGAAGCAGGTTCGATTTTATCAGTTAAAAATAGATTGGATAGGTATACGGACGGGAAAGGAGTGAGGGTTATGGTCTGAGTGCAGGTAGATGGGATTAGGTGAGAGTAAGTGTTCGGCATGGACTAGCAGGACCGAGATGGCCTGTTTCCGTGCTGTAATCGTTATATGGTTATAATTCCAGACCAGTGAGCCCGACATTAGCGATGGGAAAATAGTTGGAGGGGATTCTTGGGGACTGGATCTACCCTGACAAATATAATTTAGGCCATATTTTTTGTTCAATGTCAAGATATGTGAATTAAAAGTGATCCTCCAAACAGTAAGAAAAAAATTAAACAGTTCTCTGCTATAACATCAAAGGATGTAGGGGATATATCAAAAACCACCTAAAGTACAAAACTTCCTTAATGAAAGCAATTTATTGAACCACAATGAATTTCTGTAAACAGGGCCAGTGGGAGCTTTCTACCTAGGAGAGCATCCTTATATTTCATGTAATAGCTAATTACTTAATGCCTTACCTCTTGATCATAACCTTTATTGTTCTATTAAAAAACAGAAAGGATTAGAGCAGATTTAATTACATAGATGCAAGTAATCCTTATCTGGGTTTTGGTCAGTTGCAAGCTTAAGGCCAATGACAGGTCATGATAGTCACTTTAAAATTAAATAGACAATTTGCTCACTAATATTGCATTCATACAAGGAGGAAAGATCACCAGGGGAATTGAACATCAATGAAAGTTTATGATAGAAGGAATGGGTGACGTTTTTGGTTGAGGCAGTCTCTCCAGAAATGCTGCCTGTTCCACTGAGTTACTCCAGCTTATTTGTGTCTATCTTTGGTTTAAACCAGCATATGCAGTTTATTTCTACACATGAAAGTTTAAGGTTCTATCAACAGAGAGTATTATATTTTAAAATACTTACCTGTACGGTTCACAACCACTTTTAGCCAGCAGTGTTTTGTCTCAGATCCCACATAAACGCTCCATTATTTCTAATAGCCATTCTCAATTTATTCAATCCATTTCATGTGATATCAAGGAACAGTTGAACATGCTGACAATAGCTGAGAGCATGCTCCAATATAATCTCTAATCTCTTGTCCTGAAGAGATGTTATCCAATGAGTGATTGTCTTTAATAACAAGATGGCATTTGATCTAAAGTGACATCAATAAATTGCAGTAAACTTGGTCAAGAGGGGAATTATTACTGGCTAATGTAATATGAGCTATAGATGATTTAGAGGGGATTTGAATAAATATTATTTTACCCAGGGGGATTTGGAATCTGGAACACTCTACCCAAAGTTGCTGTGGAGGTACTGTAGTTATTCTCACAAAATGTGATTATTTAGATAAGTGCTTGAAACACAGTGGCATTGAATGCCAAGGACAATGGGCCTGTTATAGATGGGGACAATGACTGGCATGGCCATAGTGTGTCAAGGGACCTGATTCTGTGCCGCATGACTCTATAAATCCATGGCATGTCTTAAGAAGTAGAACTAGAATATATCTCCATACTGCCCTCATCCAGGCTGATCACTGGACACAAGAATGAAGGCTTTCTTGGCCAATATGGAGCAATCATTCATGTGCGCCAGTACAAGAAAAAGACACAAAATGTTAAATATTGCTAAATTTTCACATGCCTGGGATTTGGAATGTGTAGTTGAATTATTCAAGTCAAATTTTGTACTTGACTGCCGCCAGTGGGAGCTAAACTTAAAAACTCTGAATTAAACCATAATCCCTCTCTTCCAATATATTCTTTGGACTAAAGCTTTTATAAATCAATATATGTGGAGCTTGTAAGTAAGTAAGCCTGCAGTGTAGATGGTTTGCTCCATGTGCAATAAATGGTTTAGTTATCTACACATCTGAAAAACATACATACAATGAAATAGAACTTCTTCAGTGGGCATATTTTGAGGAGATTTCACAATAATAATAATAATAATAATAATAATAATAATAATAATAACTTTATTTATAAAGCGCTTTTAGACAACATCAGTTACCACAAAGTGCTGTACATGGGAAGTCAACAAAAAGTTATTACAAACTACTAAAACCATTAAGACGACAGGACTATAAAAACAGTAAAAATTAAAAGACATTAAAAGCACTAAAACAGGAACAATGTCTCAGCCAGTGTCGAAAGCCAGTGAATAAAAGTGAGTTTTTAGGGAGGATTTAAAGATGGACAGTGAAGGGGCCTGTCTGATCTGCAGCGGCAAGGTGTTCCAGAGTGCCGGGGCAGCAACAGAAAAGGCTCTATCCCCTCTGAGCTTCCACTTAGACCTTGGTACCTCAAGGAGAAGCTGATCCGCTGACCTGAGGCACCGGGTAGGAGCATATAGGTGGAGCAGCTCAGAGAGGTAAGGCGGGGCGAGGCCATTCAAAAATTTAAAAACAAATAAAAGAATTTTAAAATGAACTCGAAAGTGCACTGGGAGCCAGTGAAGGGAGGCCAAAATTGGCGTAATGTGCTCCCTCTTTCGAGTTCCGGTTAAAAGGCGAGCGGCAGCATTTTGGACCAACTGGAGACGAGCCAACGAAGCTCGTGAGACTCCAGAGTAGAGCGCGTTACAGTAATCCAGCCGAGATGAAATAAAGGCGTGAATTACTGTTTCAAAATGCTGCCGCTCGAGAATGGGCTTCACCTTTGCCAGCTTCCTTAGGTGAAAGAAGCTGGACTTAACCACTGCGCCTATTTGTTTATCTAATTTAAAATCACCGACCATCATAAAACCCAGGCTTAAAACTGTTGGCTTTACGAACACTGCAAGTGGACCCAAGTCAACAGAGGGAGGTTCACGGCAGCCATTAGGGCCGAACAAAATCACTTCTGTCTTTTTTTCGTTAAGTCCCAGAAAGTTTAAGGCCATCCAGGACTTAATGTCCTCAAGACAAGACAGAAGTGATTTTAGGGAATAATTATCTTCTTTCCTGAGTGGCATGTACAACTGGCTATCATCCGCGTAAAAGTGAAAGGAGATGCCATGCCTTCTTAAAATTGAGCCCAGTGGAAGTAGATAAAGGGAGAAAAGCAGGGGCCCCAAAATTGAGCCCTGTGGAACCCCATATGCCAAGGGAGCAGAGGGGGATTCAAGGCCACCAAGGCTTACACGCATGGTTCTATCTGCCAGATAGGACCTGAACCATCCCAGGGCACTGCCACAGATGCCCACTTGTTGCTGTAATAGGGAAATTAATATTCCATGGTCCACAGTGTCGAAGGCGGCAGATAGGTCCAGCGATAAAATGGTCCACAATAAAATGGAGACACAAGAGACATCAGTCTGAAGGATCCCAACCTTAAATGTTGACTGTTCATTTCTCTCCACAGATACTGCCTGTCTCTGAGTTCCCCCAGCAGTTGTTTTTCTGACGACTTTGAAGGATGGTTCCAACCTGAAATGTCAATTGTCCATTTCTCTCCATAAATGCTGCTTGACCTGCTTTTTGAGTTCCTTTAACAGTCTTCTTTCTGCATTAGGTTTGAATTCCAGCACCTGTGTCTCTGCATTGGATATATATATATATATTTTGTGTTGAACTGGATATAACAAGCACTTAAAAATTGTTGACTTCAAAACAAAAAGGAAATTAATTTAAAATTCCGTGTGAGAATGAATGGATGAGTGAACTGAAAAATTCTATTTTATGCTTAGTAAGATTTCAAATCTGTTCATTTCCCCACTTCAACAGTTGAGGCAGGTTTAGATTGTATCAGCCAAGTCAGTAGGTACACATCAGCACCAAATTCACAATTTTGATCAAGATGCTAATAAAAATAAGAGGAAGAAATTAAAATGCCCAGAATGGGTGTATCAAGGATAATTATTGAGGACTAACTTTTCCAATTTATGGGATTAACAGATATTAATACAGTTGATTGCTTTTCATCAATCCAAATGAGCTGCTTTAAAATAGTCCCTTTGCATACACTAATTTGTAATTCTGTTTTAAGATACCTCAGAAATAAGATTATATTAATAAAAGGCATTCCATTCTATTCTATTCTATATCTCATGTAAATGCCATGCACCACTTTATATTTACTGCTGTGAATATGGAAAAGCAAAATGGGGAATAGGATTTTTATTTAGAGTTGGTATGGAGCGAAGAATTCCATGGCCAACCCACAATCAGCTCCTTTTCCATAGTCCTTTACAACCACCCTCCTATCGAACCAAATGAGGTTTACCAAGATAGACACCAAATGCTGGAGTAACTCAGCAGGACAGGCAGCATCTCTGGAGAGAAGGAATGGGTGATGTTTCAGGTCGAGACATTTCTTGTTTACCAGGAGGCAGCTGATGAAGTAAAAAGTATAAATTGAATTTTAGAAATGGGCATGGTGTCTTCTGAGATGGAACAAGCATGGGAGCTCACCGAAAATATAGACATAATGTGTGCAGGAAATAAGGGATTGCAGATGCTGGTTTACAAAAAAAAAAATCACAAAATGCTGAATTACCTCTATAGTTCAGGCAGCAGCTCTGGAAGACATAGATGGGTGACATTTTGGATCTCCATCATTTTCTCTTTTTGTTTTTAAAATTAAGAGTGGCTGAGTCACATTCTATTGTTAAAGTGGTCAAATAAAGGCAAAACCATTTGAACATTTTATTGAATGTTGATTCTATATAGTCATTCTTTCTAACTTGATTGCCAATCTTACTCCAAGATCCAAAGTGCCTCCAAGCTGAAAACTCAATGTAGTACTAAAGTAGTGTCATCTTATTTTCATTATGCAGAACCGATTATTACTCCTTTTTTTCAGTTGTGGCTCATAGTAATAAGGAAGAGCAGGAACCTCTCCAGACATTTGTCTGCTATTCATTCCTCAACCACTGCCACCAAAGACAGATCAAAGAATTATTAACAATTCACAGCCTGTGGACCTTCCTATGTCCAATTAGCTGTTATGTTTACTCATATAACAACAATGCAATGACAATTAAATCCTTAACTCTTATGTTGTCCATTTTCTCTCTATTTAATCAGCCAGGTTAAATGAATGTGTGTTTTTCCACAAATAAGGGTACCAATCTGTGACATGGGTGGCCAAATTTGAAAGTTATTAAATCATAATGAAATACCACAGCATTAAAAATGGGCCTACCTGTGATCCTTTTGAGCTAATTTGTGATCGAAATAGATCAAAATTTGACCAAAATTCACTACACGGTACCATCAAAATTAAAAAAAATAGAGAATTTTATTTTACTGATTTGAAGGCTCCATTCCAAAATGTGGGCACATAACCCACCATGAGGTCAGTATCCAATCTGTGGCCATTTATATTAGGTCTCTGTTTAGGTATAATTACTCTTTTAAATATTCAAGCAATGTAAACAGTGTATTTCAGATGTGGTGTTTGTTCAATAGAAGAACATGGGAATCAATATTGTGGGAGACCTCTATCAGAAGGGGACTTTCTCCTCTTTTCAAGAACTACAGGAGAAATATGACTTGAATGCCAATAATTTTTTGAGATATCTTCAAATCCGAGATTATGCGAAAATATATACACAAGACAATATATACACAAAATATATACACAAATATATACACACTCTTATGGGTACCAGATATATTAGACAATTGTTTGAATAGACATGCCGATACAAGTAAATTGATATCTTACATTTATAACACTTTCTAAATATTGACACCTCACCCTCTGAGATTTATAGGCGAGCATGGGCGGACAAGTTGGGTTTACCCATTTCGAAACATATATGGGAGGAAAGCCTACAATACATACACTACTGTTCTTTATATGCCAGGCATTGCCTGATACAATTTAAATATTGCATAGGTTATACCACTCAAAGACTAAATTGAACAAGATCTTCCCAACTGTCTCCCCTCTTTGTGATAAATGTCACTTTCAAGAAGCCACCCTAACTCATTATTTTGTATCCTGTATAAAAATACAAAACTTCCGGATGGAAATAGTCAATATTATTTCTAAAACACTTAAAACTCAATTGGAGCCAGATTCAAAACTAATAATATTAGGAATATCAGAGGGCTAACCTAATCTAATGATATCTCAAGGACGTTTCCTTGACAATGGTTTAATAACTGCGACAAAACTTCTGGGAAAAGATAACAGTCCCCACAGTGAAGATGTGGATCACAGAAATGACCGAGACACTACATCTAGCAAAAATAAGGCTTGTCTTGACTGACAAACCAGATCAATTTTCCAAAATATGGTCTCCTAGTTGAACACAGTCAAAACCGACGCTGGGGTCGTGTGACCAGGCATATGGAAGGGCGGTGGGATATATCTCCGTTTCTTTCACTCCTTTGTTAGCTCTGGGATTTTCCATTTTTTCTTTTCGTGTTTTTCTTGAAATTCTTTCTTTTCTTCTTTTCTTCTTTCGTTCCCTTTTTTCCTTTTTCTTTTTTTTCCGATTAGTTATTTGTTTATAAAATGTTAAAACTGAAGCAGTACGAAAATTGTATGACTCTTATGTCGATTATTATCTCTTTGTACAATTGCTCCTAATAAAAATAAATATTAAAAATATATATATATATATATATATATATATTCAAGCAATGAAAAGTGATCAACCAATTTGTTTTATTCCTTGAGTCCACATCTATCAAATGAAACATGTTGAAGTTTCAAGTTTATCACCCACAAAAGTGCTGTAACTTAATCACAAGTTTTAAAGTTAAGGAGTGACTATTTTATAATTTACAAGTAATATGTTACATTCCATATGAATAGTTCCACCTTTTAAACTGGAATCTGCCCATTTTTTTGTTACAAATGTTACAACTTAGTAGTCATGATCCTTGCATCCTTTCTTCACCTTATTGCCCCGTATATCTAAAAATTAAAATAAACACTGAAGTGTGAGATGTTTATAATATAATTAAATGTTAATGTCAAGATGTTCAAGGTTTTATATTCATGAAATTCTTTCCTTCCAGTTTGCATGTGTCAAAGATTTATCATAATGTGCCAACATATGTTGACTCTTCAGTTTTTCAACACATAGTGCAACAAAGAAGATAGTTCCTGCTCTACAATTAGACATATGGCAGCATGTGTTCATTCATTATGCATATTCTGTCTGTGTACCATTTGCCCACAGTCCTAATCTGTGTTCAAACGCTCATTATATGCAATTGTCGAAATAAAATCACTTGTATGCGACTTTTGGTTGAATGAATCAAGGCAAGTTATATGAGCAATCAACAACAGCTTCCATCTGAGTTGGAAGGATGAATGATCACTGAAAACTCCAACACAGGGGTCAAAAGACATAGTGACTGAATCTGCAGCTGAGTAAATAAGGGCATTCAAGGCCAAATCTACCAGAAACATAATATCCAGTATTGCTGTCCACATGAGCAGACAACGGTGAGCGTTTATCAACATTTGTAAGCTAACATAGAATAAGATTTTAGCCACACATACCAATTGTGGAAGCGACCGTGGCAATCTTCTTAAATAAATCATGAAATGCAAGAAGCATTTGGCGGATCTGACAGCAAACACAGTTAACGTTTCACATCAAAGATGCCTTATCAGCAACATGGTCTGATGAAGGGGCTTTGACCTGAAATGTTAAATTATTCTCTTTCCTCAGATGTTGCCAGATCTGCTGAGTGTTTATAACATTTCCTGTTTTTATAGGCAATGCATCTGCAGTTATCTGATTTTCATAGGCAATGCTATTTTTCAATGTTATTTGATTATTCAAAATTAAAGGAGCACATATCTAAGGTTAGAAACAGAGGGTTTATTTTGTTGCCAGTCCTAAGCAGGGTATCTAACCCTGGTAACATCCTTGTAAGAGGGGGAGTTTATGGGAGAGAAAGGAGGAAGGGGGGTGTTTGGTATAGTTTACCTAAAGTTGGAGAATTAGGGGCCTGTCCCACTTGGGCGACCTAATATGCGAGTTCTGGCGAGTTTTCCCTCGACTCATACACGCAGCATGGTCGACACGAGGTCGTAGGTGGTCTTCGTAACTCTCCTTCATGCTCGAGAGTGGTCTCCGCGTACTAGAGGCCTCGGCTAGGTCGCGGCGTATTGTTTCAATATGTTAAAAAATGCCCGCGAGTATAAAAAGGTCGCCATGTATTAAATTGATACTTGTTTTACTCGTATGTTTAGTCGTAGTAGGTCATAGTAGGTTGGCATGTTAGTAGTAAGTAATCGAGGGTAGTCAAAGGTAGTCGAAGGTAGTCGTAGGTAGTCTTCAGAACAGTTGAAGGAAGGTCGAAGATGGCGGCGGCGTGGGCACATCGCGACGCCCTGTGTCTCACAAGAATCAGTGAACTAGCAATAATTTACTTACTTGTTTCAAGTCTGTTCACACGGAGCAGTCTTGCGTTCCTATCGTACAGCCGACAGGAACTTCTGAACATCGGTTCCTGCAGCTGAAACAACTTTTTGGTCAAACTCCGTCTCGCCCCTGAACTAGCCAGAACAGCAGAGAGTACCAAGCCAGCTCGGCCGACCGGAAGCACCGATAGCCATGCGACACGTACGCAAACACCGCCATGGATGTCGAGGTGGGTTAAAGGCTAGGTTAGGGTTAACCCCACACAGGCTATCGATTCCTAGCCTTTTCCTCTCCAACGTACGCTCACTGGCGAACAAAATGGATAAACTCTGGCTACAGATTACCTCCCACAACTGGATTAAAGATTGCAGCATCATGATCTTCACAGAAACATGGCTTAACATCGACGTTCCTGACAGTACCATCGAGCTAACGGGGCGTCATATACTCCGAGCGGACAGAACAACAGACTCAGGTACGACCAGAGGTGAGGGTCTGTGCATTTATGTAAATAAAGCTTGGTGCATGGACACTACCATCATCGAGAGTCACTGCTCAGCTAACCTCGAGTTTCTCATGGTTAAATGCAGACCATTCTTTCTTCCCAGAGAGTTTACTTCCACTGTTGTGACTGCAGCCTATATTCCTCCGGATGCTAAAGCTAAGCTTGCAATGAAAGAACTGCATACTGCCATTAGCAAACAACAGACTCACAACCCCGAGGCAGCCTTCATTGTTGCGGGTGACTTCAATCACTCCAACTTGAAGAATGTACTCCCCAAATTCCACCAACATGTCTCCTTCGCCACTAGAGAAGACAAGATACTGGACAAAGTTTACACAAACATGGCTGAAGCTTACAAAGCCGTCCTCCTCCTTGGACAGTCTGATCACCTCTCATTGTTCCTGCTCCCAAAGTACTCTCCACTCATCAAACGTGTTAAACCCACAGTGAGGACAGTTAAAGTTTGGTCAGAAGGAGCGGACTCCACACTTCAGCAGCGTTTTGGAAACACTGACTAGAATGTGTTTGCAGCCCAGGCCACCCTTGACTCCCACACGGCCATTGACTCATATACCTCCTCTGTTTTGGACTTTATCAACTCCACCATTAACAGTGTCACCTCCCTCAAACGGATTACCATATTCCCAAATCAGAAGCCATGGATGAACAGAGAGGTCAGGCTACTGCTGAAGGCACGTGACACCACTTTCAGGTCAGGCGATGATCGAGCCTACAGTTCATCCAGGGCTAACCTGAAGAGGGTCATCAAGAAGGCCAAGCACAGGTACAAGCTAAGGATCGAGGAGCACTTTAAGAACACTGGACCCCTATCAGTTTTGCCTACCGCAAGAACAGGAGTACGGAGGATGCCATCTCCACGGCACTTCACTCCGCCCTCTCCCACCTCGACAACAGAGACACCTACGTGAGAATGCTCAGCATTTAACACCATTATCCCGTCCAAACTGATCACCAAACTCATCGACCTGGGCATTGACCCCTCCCTCTGCAACTGGATACTGGACTTTCTAACCAACAGCCTGTTAGGTCAGACAACCACACCTCTTCAACCCTCACCCTGAACACCAGTGTTGCACAGGGCTGTGTGCTGAGCCCTCTCCTCTACTCCCTCTTCACCTACAACTGCACACCTGTACATGGTACTAACACCATCATCAAGTATGCAGATGATACAACGGTGATTGGCCTCATCAGCGACAACAATCAGTTGGCCTATAGTGAGGAGGTCCAGCTCCTAGCAGCATGGTGCGCTGACAACAACCTGGCCCTTAACACCAAGAAGACCAAGGAGCTCATTGTGGACTATAGAAGGTCTAGGGGTGGCACGCACACCTCCAACCATATTAACGGGACAGAGGTGGAGCGTGTTTACAGCTTCAGGTTTCTGGGGGTCAACATCTCCGATGACCACTCTTGGACCCACAATACCTCAACTCTGGTCAAGAAGGCTCACCAGCGTCTCTTCTTCCTGAGGAGACTAAAGAAGGTCCATCTGTCTCCTCACATTCTGGTGAACTTCTACCGCTGCGCCATCGAGAGCATCCTTACTAAATGTATCACAGTATGGTATGGCAACTGCTCTGTCTCCGACCGGAAAGCACTGCAGAGGGTGGTGAAAACTGCCCAATGCATCACCGGTTCCTCACTCCCCTCCATTGAGCTGTCCAGAGCAAGCGATGTCGGTGAGGGGTGCACAGCATCGTCAAGGACTGCTCTCGGCCCAACCACCGACTGTTTACCTTCCTCCCACCTGGGAGGCGCTACAGGTCTCTCCGTTGCCGGACCAGCAGGTTCAGGAACAGCTTCTTCCCTGCGGCTGTTACCCTACTCAACTTTGCACCTTGGTGACTGCCAGTCACCCCCCTTGGACACCCCTTCGCCCAGTGAATGATCTCCCCCCCACCCGAAAATTGCACTACTGCTACTGTATATACATATATATATTTTACTGTTCCATTATACTGTGTTCGCACTTCTGGGTGATATGCTAACTGCATTTCGTTGTCTCTGAACTTGTACACTGCACAATGACAATAAAGTTTGAATCTGAATCTGAATCTGAAGGAGATCGAAGGAGGTCGTCTTCACTCTCCACTTTTCGGTGTCCAATTTTCCCGAAGTTAGTCGTAGCTAGTCGTAGCTAGTCAAAGCTGGTCTTAAACATAGTCGAAGGAGGTTGAAGGAGGTCTTCCTCATGTCATTTTTTCAAACTCTTCTAAACTCGCCAATTAAGTTGCCCAAGTGGGATAGCCCCTTATATTGTTCATACAGTTGGGTTGTAGGCTACCAAAGCAGTATACGAGGTGCTGATCCTCCAGTTTGCATGTGGTCTGACTCTGGTAATGGAGGAGGCCCAGGATGGAAAAGTCAGCAAGGGAATTGGAAGGGGAGTTAAAATGTTTAGCAACCAGGAGATTCTGAAGGCCTTGGCGGAACGAGCGCATATGCTCGACGAAACAGTCGCTGAGTCCACGCTTGGTCTTGCTGATCTACTGGAGGCCATGTCAGGAACACCGGATGCAGTGGATGAGTTTGGAGGAGGTCCATGTGAACCTCGGTCCAACTGAACGGCTGTAGGAATCCCTGGATGGAGGCAAGGGAAATAGTATAGATTCAGGTGTTATATCTCCTGTGGTTGCAAGGGAAAGTAACTGATGAAAGGGTGTTCTGGGTGGGAAGGGTTGAGTGAACCTAGGAGTTGTAGAGGGGGCAGTCTAAGTGGGAGGTAGAAAGGGGTGGAATGGGAAAAGGGACAGGTGGTTGGATCACATTGGAAGTGCCAGAAATGTTGGTGGGTGATGTATTGGATGTGGAGACGGGTGGGGTGAAAGGAAGGCCAGGGGAACTCTATTTTTGTTGTTTCAGGGGGGTGGGGGAGTGAGAGCAGAGCAACTCGACACATAGGAGATGTGAGTGAGGGATCCATCTATAACAGAAAGGGTGCAACCATGTTTACTAAAGGAAGAAGAGATCTTGAATATCCTTGAATGGGAAACCTCATCTTGGCAGCAGATGTGGTGGAGATGGAAACATTGAGAATAGGGGATAGCATCTTTGCAAGAGGCAGGGTGGGAGGAAGTATAGTCCTGATAACTGTGGGTGCTGGTAGGCATGCAATAGATGTTAGTCGACAGTCTGCCCCCTGCGATGGAGACAGAGGGCTCAAAAAGGGAGGCTGGTGATGGAGATAGATCAAGAAAGGGGACTGGATGGGAGTACGTCAGATGGGGCATCGTGGTTGGAATGATGAGTTAGGCTGAAAGGCCTGATTCCATTCTAAATGATACTATGACTAAGAACATGGAATAATTTCAGAACAAAGGTGTGAATTTTAAAATCAAGGCAATGTATGGGATGGGTGCAAGGTAAATCAGCAGGAACGGAGCTGGTAGATGCATCAAACTTATTGCACATTACAACATAAACAACAAAGTTTTAGTTGACCTGGTGTTTACACAAGATTATCTTGAGGAGCCAGTGAAGCAGGGACGTGCGGTCAGGGGAGGCGGGGGAGGCAGAGCCTCACATGTCATACTCCCAATGAAAATAGTTGTTAAGAAAAGTAAAGAAAAATAATAATAAAATAAAATAAATATAAAGATCTGTTTCCACTGATCTGTTATAAATGTCATTTCTATCTAATCATTTTTTATAGTCAATATCGCCAAATTTGCGCAGCTCCGCTGAAAATATAGGGAGGGACGAGAGGTGAGGCAGTGACGAGCTGAGCCTCCCCTCTGATTGCGCAACCCCTCAGAAACTGGATGAAGCGCGGGCAATAAGCGTGTGCCTGTTACTATCTCTCTCTGAATGTCACCAATGTAATGTTTGTAAACCCCTTCATTACATGGCATTACCTTCCATAGTCCAGGAAACTTATTTCATGTATAAATATATTAAATTTGTGCTCGCTGGTCTCATCATAAAACCGCAATGAAAAAGCACCAGGGGAGGAAGGGGGTGTGCCTTGTGTTCAGTGGAGGAAGAGCGAGCGTCAATTACATAGGTTCAGCCCACGTAATTGTCGCTGCCTCACTCTCCCTCCACGTTCGCAAGCTTCAGGAGTCGGGGAACGCGGCCAGGGGCTGCTCTTAGTGTTGTTATCGGTTAGATCCCTCGAATTGTCAGAGCCGAGACATCACAGGGCCGCCGTGAAGAAGGGTGCGGTGGGGAGTTCGGCAGTGGACAGAATGGGATGGCTGCGGGTTACAACATGCCATCGTTCCTCTCTCCCTTCTCTCTCTCTCTCTCTCCCTTTTTTTTTTTAATTTTAAATTTCAGACTTTATTCAACACATCAAATATACAACAGATCAAGTCATACACAAAACGAACTTACATTATATCAAGTGTCATTATAGTACAACGTTACAATCATTATTCACAATACTCTCAACCCCACGTAGTGACCAGCGCCCACGGAATACCTCCAAAGTCCCCGTGAACACCGCATGTTCCCTCTCCAGGGACACACGTGCATGGACATAGGCCCGAAAGAGGGGCAAGCAGCCGACTCTTGCCTGACCATCCATTGCCTGCTGCCTGGACCCATCGTATGGCCATCTTGGCCAGGCCCAGGAGTAGACCGACAGGTAGGTCCCACCCTCCCACTTGGCTCTCCCCACACCCTGCCTTGGGTCCAAACACAAGAATCGTAGGACTAAAATGTAACCAGAACTTTAGGAACAACCCCTTCAGATATTGATACAGAGGCAGTAGCC
The DNA here is from genome assembly GCF_028641065.1 of Leucoraja erinaceus. Taxonomy (NCBI): domain Eukaryota; kingdom Metazoa; phylum Chordata; class Chondrichthyes; order Rajiformes; family Rajidae; genus Leucoraja; species Leucoraja erinaceus. Next base: position 34,959,222 of record NC_073388.1, read on the forward strand.
TCACACACTCCATAGAAATGTGGAACACGGTCTCTTCCACGCCACAGAAAATACAGGCAGCGGACGAGTCCGTGAACCGACTCAAAAGTTTGTTACACGCCACCGCTCTGTGCCGCACTCTCCACCCCAGGTCCCCCATGTAAAGGGGGACAACTCCCTTGTAGAGGGACCCCCAATGGGGACTTTCCCCTCCTTCAGGTGGTAACACCGTCCGCCATGATGTGTCGGGACGGGAGACAAAGGCAAGGAGATGCAGAATGTGCAGGAACATTCTATACAATGAGCATCTCTTCGCGTCACGAAACGGCACGCTAATCATCTCCGAAAGGCGGCTCAGGTTGTGTGGAGCCGGAGCTTGAGATATATCCCGGAACCGAGGCCTGATGAGCAGATCTGACGGAGCGGGTAAGAGCTCCTTCAAAACCACTCTAGGCGCACGCCTCTCCTCGACACCCGCCATGACTGGTTGAGGACCTGCCACTCCCGCAGCCGCAACATCCCCCTCCCCTCGTGGAGCAACACGCTGGCTGAAAACAACCAGATTCCTCACTCTTAACACGTCCCAGTAGAAAACAGGCAAGCCCCTTAGGGCGGGTCGACTGATGCCCGCCACCGGGAGCCGCAAGACCACCCTTAGACAACAACCCCGTCGGAAAAAATACGTGGCCAAAACGTGCCATCTGGGGGGGTTCTCTATATACATATACCTCCTCAGAGTCCTGAGGCGGAGAGCCGCCACCTGGGTACGCATGCATACCAAGGACTGGCCACCCTCCTCTAACGGGAGACTCAGGACAGCTGCGGAAACCCAGTGCTTCCTATTTCCCCAAAAGAAGTCCACCAGCTTCTTCTGTAAAGCATTTACAAAAGTGGGAGGCGGGACAAGAGTAGCCAGCCGGTACCATAACATGGAGGCCACCAGCTGGTTTATGACCAACACCCTCCCCTGAAAAGAAAGAACTCCAAGCAGGCCTGACCAGCGCCCCAGCCTGGCAACCACTTTCGTCTCCAACTCCTGCCAATTTGCCGGCCAAGCATCCTCAGTGGGACTCAGGTACACCCCCAGATAGAGGAGGTGCGTGGTGCTCCACGCAAACATTGCCATCTCCTCTGGCAGGGAGTCCACCTGCCACTGACCCACTAAAAGTCCAGAGCACTTGCTCCAATTAATCCTGGCAGAAGATGCATCCGAGAAAATCTTCTGGCAATCACGCATCCTCCGCAGGTCACCAGGATCGGTGAACATAAGGAGTACATCATCGGCATAGGCCGAAAGAACCAACTCCACCCCCGGGCCCGGTAGGGCCAGGCCTGTCAACCTCCTCCGAAGAAGACACAGGAATGGCTCCACACAGACAACTGACCTGACGTGGGGCACCCCTGACGGACCCCCCTCCCAAAATGAAAGGGAGCCAACAAAGCACCATTAACCTTCACAAGGCACTCCGCTGCAGCATACAAGAGGCGGACCCGGGCAACAAAATGCGGTCCAAGTCCAAATGCTTGCAACGTTCCGAAAAGGTATTCATGCTCTAACCTATCAAAAGCCTTCTCCTGATCCAGAGACAGAAACGCAGCTGACTGACCAGTTCCCTGTACTAGATGAATCAGGTCCCTAACCAGGTGGATGTTATCCTGGGTTACACAAAAAAGCTGGAGAAACTCAGCGGGTGCAGCAGCATCTACGGAGCGAAGGAAATAGGCAACGTTTCGGGCTGAAACCCTTCTTCAGACTGATCGGGGGCGGGGGTGGGCGGGGACAAGAAGGGGAAAAGGAGGAGGAGCCCGAAGGCTGGGGGATGGGAGGAGACAGCAGGGGGGCTGAGGAAGGGGAGGAGACAGCAAGGACTAACAAAATTGGGAGAATTCGATGTTCATGCCCCCGGGATGCAGACTCCCCAAACGGATATGAGGTGCTGTTCCTCCAATTTCCGGTGCTGCTCGCTGTGGCCATGGAGGAGACCCAGGACAGAGAGGTCAGAGACGGAGTGGGAGGGGGAGTTGAAGTGCTGAGCCACAGGGAGGTCAGCTTGGTTATTACGGACCGAGCAGAGGTGTTCGGCGAAACGATCGCCCAACCTCCGCTTGGTCTCACCGATATAGATCTGCTGACATCTAGAGCAGCGGACGCAATAGATGAGGTTGGAAGAGATGCAGGTAAACCTCTGTCGTACCTGGAACGATTGCTTGGGTCCTTGAACGGAGTCGAGGGGGGAGGTAAAGGGACAAGTGTTGCATCTCTTGCGGTTGCAAGGGAAAGTGCCCGGGGAGGGGGTGGTATGAGAGGGAAGGGAAGAATTGACAAGGGAGTTATGGAGGGAGCGGTCTTTGCGGAAGGCAGATATGGGGGGAGATGGGAAGATGTGGCGAGTGGTGGGGTCAACTCCAACAGTGACCTCCCGGTGGCTCAGCACTTCAACTCCCCCTCCCACTCCGTCTCCGACCTCTCTGTCCTGGGTCTCCTCCATGGCCACAGCGAGCAGCACCGGAAATTGGAGGAACAGCACCTCATATTCCGTTTGGGGAGTCTGCATCCCGGGGGCATGAACATCGAATTCTCCCAATTTTGTTAGTCCTTGCTGTCTCCTTCCCTTCCTCAGCCCCCCTGCTGTCTCCTCCCATCCCCCAGCCTTCGGGCTCCTCCTCCTTTTCCCTCTCTTGTCCCCGCCCACCCCCGCCCCCGATCTGCCCGAAACGTTGCCTATTTCCTTCGCTCCATAGATGCTGCTGCACCCGCTGAGTTTCTCCAGCTTTTTTGTGTAACCTTCGATTCTCCAGCATCTGCAGTTCCCTCTTAAACACTGGATGTTATCCTGAATGGACCGACCAGGGACTGTGTAGGACTGGTCATGGTGAATCAACTGAGACAGCACAGAGCCCAGGCGATTTGCCATCGCCCGTGCAAAAACTTTATACTCTGTGCATAGCAGAGAGACCGGGCGCCAGTTTTTCAGCAGGCGGAGTTCCCCCTTCTTGGGCAGCAACTGCTCTACGCCACGAGAAGGGCATCTCCCCGGTCGCCAGGCTCTCCCCCAGAACCAACATGTAATCACCCCCCAGGATACCCCAGAAGGCTCTTACAAACTCTACCGTCAGCCCATCCAGCCAGGGGGACTTACCCCTCCAGAGCTGATGCAGTGCACGAGTCAACTCCTCCAAAGATAAAGGGCCATCAAGAAGATCGGCCACCTCCCTATCTATAATCGGTAGACTCTCCCACAGGTCCTGCTGAGCTTCCCCGCTGATTCCACCGGCGGAGAACAGGGAACCATAAAAGGACCTGACCAAGGCACTAATCCTCTCTGGATCCGTGACAGCGGAGCCATCATCTGCGAGCAGCTCCACGAGCTGTTTGTGGGCTCCCGCCCCTTCTCCAGAGAGAAAAAGAAAGGCGAAGCTCGATCCAGATTGTGCAGCATCTGGACCCGCGCCCTCACGTAAGCGCCTCGGGACCGCTCAAGTTGCAGGTTCCTCAAGGCTTCCTTCTTCTCATGAAACACACCCCATTCGCAAGATTCACCTCCAACCTGACCCAGGCGAGACTCTGCTTCCATCAGCTCCCTCTCAAGTTTCTCAACCGCTGAGTCCCACCGCCCGGTCGACCCCCACGTGTATTCCTTACAAAAAATACGGATGTGAGCTTTCCCCACATCCCACCACTGCCTTAAGGAAGGGAAGCACCTCTGCCTCTCTCTCCACCTCACCCAAAACCGACTGAATGACTCCCGGAAACACCGATCCTCCAGCAGCCGGTTATTAAAGTGCCAATACGCAGACCCGGCCCGAGCGCGCGCTGGATTAAAATCCACACGCACCAGACAGTGGTCGGAGCATGGCACCAGCTGCATTGAGGCTGCTGAGACACGGGAAACAAACGCTCGGGGGATATATATTCGATCAATGCGGGAACCACCGCCCTCAGACCTCCGCGAAAAAGCAGTGGAGTCTGGGTTGAGGTCCCGCCACGCATCAACCAAATCAAAAGAATCAATCAACCCTCTCAGCTTCTTCGCTACAGCAGGGGCACACTGAGCACCAGAACTATCTCGCACCTCAAGAGTGCAGTTAAAGTCCCCCCCAAGGAAGACACACTCTCCCCGATCAATAGTGCTCAACAGAGCACTCACCTCCTGAATTAGGCTGGCCTGCATCATGCCGGAGCTGGGGGCATACACGTTAATGAAATGCAACGGCATGCCATCCAGGCTCACGACCAGATGGAGCAAACGTCCTGGCACAACTTCTTGCACTTTTATAATATTGGGCAGGAAATTCTGAGCCAACAGAATGGCCACCCCACTCGAATTTGAGCTAAGATGACTCATATAGACCTCACCTTCCCACTCCAACCTCCAGGTGGGTTCATCACTTACAACAGTATGCGTCTCCTGCAGAAATCACACTGCAAATTTCCCCTCCCTAAGGACCGATAAAAGCTGGAATCTGCGAAAACTCGCTCTACTCCCGTTTAAGTTTAGGATAGCTAACGTACATGCTCTGGGACATTAAATTGAAATCCTCACACTTCTCTTCCTGGGCTCTGTAGCCCTCTCTCTTTTTAGGAACTCCAAAAAGTCCCTAAATTGGCACTGCACAGAGCCAGGAAGATCACTATCCTTGGTGGCACGGTTAGCATCGAGAGTTTTAACTAAGGACGACAGATCAGCCCACCGTCTCTTAGCAGCATCAATCTTTGTCCTGCTGGTATGGCTTGTTTTTAAAAACTCCCGCACCTCACAGATAACAATTGCATGAGACTCGTCCTTGGTTCCTGGGCTATCGTCCAAGTTACTCGCACCTGACACAACACGCTCAGCATCACCAAGGTCATTTTCAGAAGTTGAAAGACCAGAGCTCTCTGGAATTTCGCTAACCCCTCCACACAAGCTGGCCCCATCACTCTCCCCCTCCTCCGACATGACACCACCCCCAGGATCAATGCCGGGGAAGGATCCAGAAGCCCCTATCCGCATCACGCAGCCCACTAACTGGCTGGGCTCCTGCGCTTTACCCCCACCCTCTACATCTGGGCCTGGGGAAGAAAAAACAAGAGGCACCCCCAGGGTCTGTGGTAAACTAGCACCCCCAGAATCTGAAAGAGGATCACTGCCTGAAATAGCTCCGACCTCCACAGCACCTAAAGCACCCCCTCCACTGGCAACACCCAGAGGCTCTCCACTTGCTTTTTTACTCTCCCCTGCCAACTCAGCCGGCAGTACAATAGAACAACAGCACCTCCATTGGCTCTAATGTTGAGCACAGATTGGTACACCATTCCCCCCACCGCCCCCCCACCCCCCCCCCCCCCCCCCCCCCCCCCCCTCGGGCTGACTCTGCTCTCCCCCCGTCTCAGGGTCTGCACTACCAGGGGAGCTTACCCACCCTCTAGCGTGCCAACACCCTCAGTAGGCCTCTGAAATGATGGGTCCTCCTCTGACCCAGAGGACACACCCCCAGGGGAGCCAAGCTCAACACGCGATGAGATAACTCCCTCGGAGGGCCCCTGAGACGAAAGGACATCCCCCCGCCCAGAGGACACAGCTCCAGAGGGGTCTACCGCATCACCTGATCTTGTGGTACCCTCGAGAGATCCCTGAAGTTGAGGCTCAACCTCCAACCCAGAAGACGTCGTTTCCTGACCTCCAACCACATCGGTGGTGGAAGATCTGGAAAAATCCACCCCCCTAACTTTGGACTCACGTCCTTGCTCTTCCTCGCCAGGCCCAATCCTCCTTTTTGTCCCACTAGCATGCGGCGGTGTGGTAACCCCCATAATGAAAGGTTCTTCCTCCTCCACACTACCCCCAGCCACTTTACCACCTGCACGTTTTACCTTCCCTACCCCCGTCAGAGCCACCTCAGCTCCTTGCTGGGCCATGGCAGTTGCACTCTGGACCTCACTGGAGCTGACAGGCGCCCCTTGGGTGATCTCCGCACTCGGCAGTTGCACACCCGCCTGCTTCTGACTCGCTTGGGTGATCTTTTTCTGATTTTTGTTCTTCTTCTTCTGCTGCTCCCATTTCTCTCCACCCTCCCCCTGTGCCTCACTTTCAGCCACCCCCACAGGTTCAGGATGTAGGGGGCGGGGGCCCTCACTGGCCCAGGTCCCCAAGGCGGAACTTGCAGACCCAGAAGAGCTATCTCCGCCGACCCGGATGACCGAGGCAGAGCCGGCAGCCCCAGCCAGGTCAGCTATTCCACCCAGCCCCACCAAGGCATAACGAGCCCCCCCTGATGGGCCAGCAGTGCATTCCTGGGCCGCTGCGCTAGAAGTTCTAGCAGCGACTCCGTGATTAGGACATTCCCTACGGAGATGTCCATAACCACCGCACGCATGACACCGTGCCTTTCCCCAACTCCAACGCACGGTTCTAGGGAGACCCCTACACTCCACCTCGAAACTCCCCTCATCACCTTCCCCCTCCCCCACCTTCACAAACACCCTCCTCTTGAAACTGAGAATCCCTTTTTCCTCCGGGTCCCCCCCAGGGTGCATGAGCCTAAAGCACTTAGACCGCACCTCCCCAATCTGAGACAGGTACGGAATGAGTGTCGCATCCGGAATACATGTAGGGCAACTCCGCAGGAGAACCAGTCTCACCCTGGACACCCATGGGTCCACCTGTATATGGACCCCCCCCCCACTGAAATCCCCCTCTCCAACACTTTGGCCACATCCTCCCGGGTCTTCAATATCATCTCAACCTTTCCCCTCTCGAGCTCGGAAGAGACAATAGCCCCCCTCCCAAGAAGGGCATTCATAGCCTTCGTAATTACTCCCCTTGACATCTGGGGCCCAGTTTGAACCGAGATACCAAAACTGTCCCAGTCCAAGTCAACATGAGGCTCATATTCCGATGGCCTCACTTCCGCTGCTGATGTCACTGCTGCATAGCTCCTCCCCTTCGGCCGAGCCCCCGCCATCGCCATCCGGACAAAGGCACAAACCAGCTCCCGGCACCCCAGCAGCTCAGCAAATTAATTCCCAGGGACAGTCACAGTCCAAAGCAATCCTCAAAAAACCCAAAGTCCTCCAGCTGAAGAAAGAAAATTCCCAAACTCGTCCACATCAGAAACAGCTCGCCCTGTCTTGCCGAACGCAAAAGCACCTTCTTCACATTAAGCCAGGCAGCCGCACTGTGCAAAATGACTTTAGGGCAGAGAAACAGTGCCAAAAACACGACAAAGGCACCAAAACACTTCAAACCCTCGATGTCCAGGCACTCTTCGCAGTCCGCCAATGGCAGCCGCACCCTGCTCCCTCGACAATGTAGAGACTTCTTTGGGAATTTTCAAAGTAAATGGAGGAATTTTTAAAGCAGTGGAAAGTTTCAACAGTCCAACAATAAGTTAAACTATGAAGCCCCTCTGCCTCTGTTCCTTTCCCATCGACAGAATCCTTGAAAGGCTGCTTAAAACTTCTCAGCCATTGGAGCTGAGAAAGACACAGCCCCTCTCTCTCTCACCCTCCCCTCCCCTCTCCCTCCCCTGTCTGATAATCCCCCATTCCCCCTCTCACATCGCCCCTCTTTCTCCCTCCCTCCCCCTCTCTCTCCCTCCCATGCAGCGAGGCTCAGATTCCGCACCGCAGACACCACAGCCACCCCCCCCACCCCCCCACCCCCCCCCCCCCCCCCCCCGGAACCCCCCCCCCCCCCCCGGCCCGGAGAAACGGGCGCTCCTGCAATGCAATATTCCACTACTTACCTGGAGTAGACAGGTCTTTGGTAGACACGAGGCATCGAGGTGATTGTGTGGCGTGCAAATGGAGATTTCAACTACCAAGACAGATGTGTACAGCAATTCAGTCTTCTCCCACACAATTAAAGCATGGAATAATCTTTACCCTACCATAGTTACCCAACCAGATGCAACTAAATTTAAGGTAGCTCTTTCTTCCCAAAAACCCTTTCTGGCATAAGTCCTCCCTCCACCACCTCCAGTTTAAATTCCATTTGCAATATTTTTGAGGACCAAGAAACCAAGAAAACCAAGCGATCTGAACCCACCCGGGTCCACTGAACCCACCCGGGTCTTTGCAAATAACTGTAACTGAACAGAATTGGGAATGATTGCGACACTGAGGAGCGCTGACCGATCATTGTGATCTCCTTATTCTGTCAAGATCTGAGAATACAAAACAAACCCGTTTAAACATCACTGTCCTGGTTAAATTATTATTTGGACTCATTTTGGTTTTGAAACGTTGTGCAAAGATTTTGCCTCCTAACAGTGAAATGGTCCAATAGAGGTGTTAATGATGGAATTTGTAAACAAGTTGGCACTTCTTCACAATGCAAGTGCAATCTAGCCTAGAAATAAATTAGAAATTGTAAACTCGCTGTGAAACACAGACTGTTTGCTGCACAGTTAAGAACTACGTGGTCTAATCAGCTACAGTCCTGAAATCCAGGTCCCTCACCTCACGGTTGACCTAATCAATCATGAGATCTGTATTTGGAAAACATTTAATGTTTATGTATGAATGTTTAAACAGTGAATTACAAAGTGAGAATTACAATACAAATGTTGAAAAGTTCATTGATTTTTCGAACTGATTAATTCTTTCCTCTCTTATGTGAATTACTGAATTTTAACTTTTTATGTGAAGGAAGTTTAAAAGACACATTGTTGTGAAGGATTTCAAAAGCTTGGAATGAGCTAGGAGAAGTTCCAGAGTGGAGCACAAACTAGGATGGATACATCATACAAATGTACACCACTGAATGAGATAATAACTGATGTCATTAAACTTGACATTCCCATCTACCCGGCTATGGCACAGACATTATGGGCTGAAAGGCCTCTTCCTGCTTTGACCTGTTTTCATAAATTCATATGTTATGTGAACAGAATAAGGCCATTCGGCCAATCGATTCTACTCCACCATTCAATCATGGCTGATCTATCTTTCCCTCTCAATCACACTCTCCAGTCTTCTCCCCATAACCCGTGACACCTATATCAATCAAGAAAATATGCTGATCAATCACTATCTACAACTTTTTTTTCCATTCCAAGGACTTTATTCGACAATTGCATATTACAATGTACCAAAAGTACATAAACGTTCAATGGTCACAATACATCAAGCAGTCATTATTGTACAATGGTGCACTCTTTATCTACAATGCTCTCGACCCCCTGCAGTAACCAACATTCACGGAAGGCCTTCACCACTATCTACAGCTCTTGTAAACATATTTAAAGGCTCTGCTTTCACTGTCCTTTAAAGAATTGAGCACAAATGGAGACATCATGCCTTACTTACATGGGGTTCTCTGTTTTATATTGGTAATTCTATCATTTTTAACTGTGACCACAAGTTCTAGATACTCCCACAAGAGGAAACATCATGTGTATTGTCACCCTCAGACTCCTCAGGATCTTAAATGTTTCAATCGGGTATGCTCATATTCTTCCACACTCCACCAGATACCAGGCTAGTCTAACAAATCTTTCCTCTTCAGACATAAGACAAACCTTTCCTCATGTCATAGTCATCGGGTCAAATAGAACAAAATAGTGTCAAGCTGAAAAGGGTACAGAGAAGATTTATGTGGATGTTGCCAGGACTAGAGAGTCAGAGCTATAGGGAGAGGTTGAGTAGGCTGGGACTCTATTTCTTGGAGCACAGGAGGATGAGGGGTGATCTTATATTGGTGTATAAAATCATGAGAGGAATAGATCGGAAAGATGCATAGAGTCTCTTGCCCAGAGTAGGTGAATCGAGGACAAGCAAACATAAGTTTAAGGTGAAGGGGAAAAGATGGTGTGTAGTTGCTACGCCTTAACTACTTAGGTAAAACCAAGTGTAGACTAGCCACTATTTTACACAGACTTGTATTATACAGGTAGCAACCATATTCTCACTCCCGCACTGGCCAGTCTGTCTCTGACCATTGCTACAGAGAGACCAAATACAAACTGGAATAATAATGCATCATATTTACTTGGGTAGCTTACATCCCAATGGTGTGAATTTTGAAAGTTCCAATATCAGATAACCCACGCCTCTAATGTCCTCTTCCCAGTCACATCACCCGGCCACTGAGTTTTCTTCTCCCTTCATTCACTTCCATTCCACATTCCCTCATCTGACTTCATCTGCTCATCATCCCCTTCCCATCTGGTTCTACCTCTCACCCCCCTGCCTCTATCCTCACACCATCCTCCTCCCCATACTGCTATACACTGCCAAACTTTCCTCTTGCCTCTCAGTTCTAATGCAGGGTTGCAACCCAAAACATGAAGTCATATATTTTGCCTCCACAGATGCTGCTTGATCTGCTGAGTTCTTCTTGCATTTTTGTTTATTCCAGATTCCAGCTCCTCTCTTTTGTCTTCACAATCTCCCTACTTTTTATTGACAATTCTCCCAGAAATAGGGAGAAATAGTTAGCTTTCCCAATTAATTGCAGTGTTCGCATACTCGCTTTTCATGAATCACGTACCAGACATCCAAATTTCTTGCAGCAATTATTCTCCATTTTGATAACATGCTTTTTTTTTATTTGTCTTGCCAAAAAGAACAATTTTACATTTTCCTAAATGAAGCTGTATTTGCCAGTTCTTGGCTCATTCATTTACACCATCTACATCCTTTTCCAGCCTAAGTTAGCCACACAATTTACTTTCTTGCCCATCACATTTGCTTGCAGTGCCTTCATCCAAGTAATTTATATAAATTGTAAAAAGTTGAAGCCCCAGCATCAAGCCTTTTGGCATATCACTTGTAACATATTTTCAACAAGAGAAAAAGCCATTTGTGCTTACTTTCTATTTCCTTTTAGGCAGCCAATCTTCTAGCTGAGCCAATACATTACCTCCTACACCATCAGCAGTTTTTTTTTTTTTTGCAATGACTATTGATGCAGTACCTTATTTAAATGTCTTCAAGAATGTAAGTGAAAGCCATCTACTGATGTCCCTTTCTCCATTGCACATGTTAGTTGTTGAGGCCAGAAGCTTGCAATATATCTACCCACTGGAAGGTATTGTAAACAATGAAAGGAAAGGATCATCAAATATTTTTTTTGGCAAAGTGTAGTTAGCAGAGTTTTGAATGAGAACACAATTACAGATAATAATTTACTCTATAAAATATAATCTGCAAAGGTAAGATGCCATTGGATTCAGTATTTTTAGAAATGGTTGGATGTTGATCTTCGTAGTAATAAAGTCAACTAGGGAAATTCATTGGGCAGAGACTGGAAAAATTGGGAATAATGTTGCAGTGCCAAAATAATGATCTTGATTGCAGCATGGACTCACGGAGAAAACACCCCTTAACTTCACCAATTGTATAACACGATAGACATCAGTATGATTAACATCTGAGCTTCGGTCAAAAACAGACACAATGTTTTAAAGTTGACCAATCACAATTTACATTATTTTAAACTCTGTGTTTACTTGAGGAACTCTATTTTTATTTTGAATGTATGTTGATGATTTGGACTTTCAAAGAGGAAAGATAGCATTTATAAAACTTTATAGAGTACTGTAGGGAAAGCACTCATCCTTGCATGGATTCTCAATTCTCAATTAGTTCAGCGTTATTTACCATTTCTTCAATCAGATTTATTGTACAACCATAACCAGCTTGGTGCAGCACGCATCCTTTTCTGGAAGTACAAGCATGCTTTGTAAGCAGGCCAGCTGAAACCGACGCAAGAAAGGTGCAATATTGAGACCCTTGTCAATGCATACAACCAATCAATTGCATGTTTTAACACAGCCTGAATGTGGAAATCTTTACAGGCAGCAGGAACATTAAGTCAATGTGCTTTCTGAACCTCAGTGAACGAGAATGGGTTTATCATAGCTGGCTATCTGTGAACCTGTTTGTGAACTGGATATCACCTTTCACCTCCATCATGGGTTTTTTTGGACTTCCAGAGGGATTCAGCAATTCACAACTCATTTGAGCAAGCAGTGAAATGTGTCAACACCATGTCAAATTATTCACCCACAACTCATTATTCTTCAAATCAGTTATTTGACTTGCTGCAAATTTTAGTAAATATTATCAATCACGATGATGACATTCTACAAATCAGTAGAATTTGACTATCTGCTAAATGTTCAGACCATTGCAGACTTCTGATGTTAATATGAGGAAGAATGTTTCAGACAGAATATATTACAGGATTGTTGCAAAAGATCAAAGCTTGACTAATACAACTTAAATCCACAAACTGTGGTGCATCAAAACTCACTTCACAACAACTACTTGATCTTGGAAACTGTCACAGTGATTTTATTAGTCCTGCACATTTGTAACACTGATTTCCTGAGACCGAAACTGCATCTTCAGATGGAACTTCTTCCTTCTAATTTGAACAGGCTATGACACAGGGAATGCTTGCTCAGTGAGCAAGGGATTAGAAAAATCTGCCAGAGGGCTTGTGTGTTACAGCTACTCATTAACAGACCAAGTATGCTGGAGCAGAGAAGTGAAAGACTTGATCTTTGTGACAAACTAGAGACACGTGACCTTGGTTCCAAATATAGAGATACTACTCTTGAAAAATATATACTTAACTACTAAAGATGCATTTGTTTCAGCCTACCTCACACTGACCCCTTGCCTAATATTGTAAGTTCAAACAGGGGACTTAACTTTAGGAAAAAAATTGGTAGAAGCAAGTGTTCCAGGGCATGTGTTCCAGCATGTGTTTAATTGTTCCTTCCAGGGTCTGGCAGCCTATGAGTACCTTTAGAAAGAGTTTCCCCATCAGTAAGCCTCATATTACACCTGGCATGAAGATCTTTATGAGAAGTAATATTAGTTGCTGTCATTGGGCAGTCAACCATTTGAATTTAGAAAATAGGCAATTATTTTTCTGACTTCTGATTCTAATGTGAGGAATATCAGTGACCCCACAAATAAAGCTCTGATCTGTGGTAGCTGCTTTGAAACACCTATTAGCAATGAAGGTTCCTATAATATTTTTTTCCCTTTGTTTATTAATGGCAGTTGAAACAAAAAATATATATTAATTATATTTCTAGGCTACTTGTTACCATATATTGTCATTAGTCAACAATATTTCCCATTACATGTTTCATTGAATTCTGGCATCTTGATCAGCCTATGGTGTAATGTTTAATGTGATTTTCTGGTTTTGAGTAGAATATTAGAAAACATTGTTGCAGCCCAATATTCCTACCATAATATCAATAAATTAGTATGGAACTCATCACTAACCAAAATGTGAGATCTTTGGTATTTAAAATGTATTTTAAAAATTATTGTGAATTTCTGCCAAATTATTTACATCTGTAGCAGTCATTAACATAACTGACCAAACATCAAACAAAAAGAATTGAACCTTACACAGTTCCTTACAATATCACCACATAATATTTAATTATGCCAATTGACTTAGCATAATGTTCATTAAATTCTCCCTTCTATCATATGCAGAAAAGTACAGGATCCAGAGAACAATTACTTCCAGGTTCAAGAATAGCTTCTTCTCATCAACCATCAGGCTCTTGAACCACATTTTACAATTCTAACCACAGCGCTACCTCAGCATTGAACTACTATGAACTTTGTACTTTGATGCATTATTATAGTCTGTTAATCTAACATAATTGATCATTTATTGTATTGTTTTTTTTCTTTTTTTTGTTGTGTAGTTATGTAAACGTGCCTTTATAGCTGTTGCAATTAAAATGTAATTTTTCCATTCAGGGTGCACTTGGCAATTAAGCACTGTTGACTCTTGACAATTAGCACTGAGAATATAGAACGTACTGTTTTGTGGAACAAAAGAAAGATAAAGCATTATTGCATTTATGATATTGCATTCATAAAGGCCATACAAGCGACATGCAGACATGTGAGAAAAGATAATCAGTGCCTGGGTATAAATTCTGATATTTTCCACTTAGGCTGAAGATTGTGTCCCTGTGCCACAGCTTATATGAAATTCTATGTAAAGCTGCTGACTAATGATACACAACTAATGCCCTGGTGTAAATGATTATTCCTGCCTTGATAGACTTGTACCTTGTACCTTGTACCTTGTACCTTCCGACGAGTCCACCAGGGACTATACTGGAATTGGACAATTTTATACCGGACAATTTTCACTTTTTTTTTATCAAGCCAATTTACCTGCAAACCTGTGCGTCTTTGGAATGTGGGAGGAAACCGAAGGTCTCGGAGAAAATACACGCAGGTCTCGGGGAGAACATACAAACTCCGTACAGTCAACGCCCATAGTCGGGATTGAACTTGGGTCTCCGGCGCAGCATTTTGCTGTAAGGCAGCAACTCTACCGCTGTGCCACCGTGACTGTCAATGTTTATAGAATCTCAGAATAGTTAAAAATAGGAACTGACACCAACCATCAAGCCCACACTAATGCAATTTTTATTCTCGACACATTTCAATCATATGTCCCTGGACTCCACCACTCACCAACATTCAGTGGCTAATTAATCAACCGGCTCTGCTCGGGAATTTATTTTACATTTTATATTGCCCAAATCCAGCATGGCTCCAAGTGAAGCAATTGACACACAGGAAGACACACAGTGCTAGAGTAACTCAGTGGGTCAGGCAGCATTTTTGGATCCGTCTTCAGACTGATTATGGCTGGGGTAGGGGGTAAAAATGCTGGAAGAGAGAAGATGCAGGGCGAAGCCTAGCAGGTAATAGGTTGATACGCGAGGAAGATTTTTTGAGAGACTGATGGATGGACAAAGGCCAGAGATGAAAAGAGACGAGGTGTGGGTTAAAAGGATTGAAGAGCTGCAAATTGTGAAGCTAGAGGAAGGAATGTAGGTGTCAGGGGAGTTTGAGGGGAGAAATAGTTGCATGTCCAGATGGGGAACAGGGGAGAGAGAAAGGAAGGGGGGATTTATAGGGACAAGTGGTACATTCATGCAGTTGCAGCAGAACGTACCTGGGGATGGAATGGTTTTAGTGGGAAAGGATGAGTGATCCAAGGAGTTGTGGAGGGAACGGTCTCTGTGGAAGATGGAAAGGGATGAAGATGGGAAGATGTAACTGATGGTGGGATCATGTTGTAGGAAATGTTGGAAGATGATTTCTTGGATATATATGATGGTGGGGGGTAGATGAGGGTCTGGGGAACTCTATCCTTGTTTTGTCTGGGAGGAGGGGGAGAGTAAGCAGAACTAAGTGACACAGAGGCTTTGTGTGTGAGGGATCCATCTATGATGGCAGGGGGAAACCACATTTTCTAAAGAAAGATGTCTTAGAACAGAATGTCTCATCTTGAGAACAGATAGAAACATAGAAACATAGAAATTAGGTGCAGGAGTAGGCCATTCGGCCCTTCGAGCCTGCACCGCCATTCAATATGATCATGGCTGATCATCCAACTCAGTATCCCGTACCTGCCTTCTCTCCATACCCCCTGATCCCCTTAGCCACAAGGGCCACATCTAACTCCCTCTTAAATATAGCCAATGAACTGGCCTCAACTACCCTCTGTGGCAGAGAGTTCCAGAGATTCACCACTCTCTGTGTGAAAAAACAGTTCTTCTCATCTCGGTTTTTAAAGGATTTCCCCCTTATCCTTAAGCTGTGACCCCTTGTCCTGGACTTCCCCAACATCGGGAACAATCTTCCTGCATCTAGCCTGTCCAACCCCTTAAGATGCAGCTGAGACAGAGATATTGAGAGTAGGGGATAGCATCTTTACAAGAGGCATGGTGGGAGGAAGCATATGTAGACATCAGTCAATAGCCTGTCCCCTGTAATTAAGGCAGAATGATCAAGAAAGGGGAGAGAAGTTTCAGAGATAGTACGTGAATTTGAGGGCAGGGTGGAATTTAGTGGCAAAGTTAATGAAATCAACACGTTCTGCATGGTTGCAGGAAGCAGCCGCAAAGCAATCATCGATGTGAGTGTTGGGGGTTGCTATCACTAACGTTTGGAACAAGGACTTTTTGAGGTAACCTGCAAAAATACTGCTATATCTGGGGCCCAGGCAAGTGCCCATGGCTACACCATAACTTGGAGAAAGTGAGAGTAGCAAAAGGAGAAGTTATGGAGCATAAATGTCCAGTTCCTTTAAACCACCATCCCCCACCCGAAAGATCTCAATGGCCTCAAATTCATCCTTGAACAGAGACACAATCAGTTTCCCTTTATCAACACTCTCCTCCGCCAACAGAGGGATGGGCTGTGGTCAGAGGGGGGCAGAGGGCAAAAGAGAAGCTCAAATTGAATTGAAACACAGGTGTTTCAGATTCAGATTCAGATTCAACTTTAATTGTCATTGTCAGTGTACAGTACAGAGACAACGAAATGCAGTTAGCATCTCCCTGGAAGAGCGACATAGAATATGATTTCAATAAATAAATCTATTTACATGTATACAGACATAGTGTTTTTCCTGTGGGAGGAGTATCCAGGGGGGGCGGGGGTGATTGGCTGTCACCGAGGTACATTGTTGAGTTGTGTGACAGCCGCAGGGAAGAAGCTGTTCCTGGACCTGCTGGTCTGGCAACGGAGAGACCTGTAGCGCCTCCTGGATGGTAGGAGGGTAAACAGCCCATGGTTGGGGTGAGAGTAGTCATTGGCGATGCTGAGCGCCCTCCGCAGACAGCGCTTGCTTTGGACAGACTCAATGGAGGGGAGCGTGGAACCGGTGATGCGTTGGGCAATTTTCACCACCCTCTGCAGTGCTTTTCCGGTCGGAGACAGAGCAGTTGCCATACCATACTGTGATGCAGTTGGTAAGGATGCTCTTAATGGTGCAGCGGTAGAAGTTCACCAGAATCTGAGGAGACAGATGGACCTTCTTCAGTCTCCTCCGGAAGAAGAGACGCTGGTGAGCCTTCTTGATCAGAGTTGAGGTATTGTGGGTCCAAGAGAGGTCATCGGAGATGTTGACCCCCAGGAACCTGAAGCTGGAAACACATTCCACCTCTGTCCCGTTGATGTGGATGGGGGTGTGCGTGCCGCCCCTAGACTTCCTGAAGTATACAATGAGCTCCTTGGTCTTCTTGGAGTTAAGGGCCAGGTTGTTGTCAGTGCACCATGCTGCTAGGAGCTGGACCTCCTCCCTATAGGCCGACTCATCGTTGTTGCTGATGAGGCCAATCACCGTTGTATCATCTACTTGATGCATGCTTGATGATGGTGTTAGTACCATGTACAGGTGTGCAGTCGTAGGTGAAGAGGGAGTAGAGGAGGGGGCTCAGCACACAGCCCTGTGGAACGCCGGTGTTCAGGGTGAGGGTTGAAGAGGTGTGCTTGTCTAACCTAACAGACTGGGATCTGTTGGTTAGAAAGTCCAGTATCCAGTTGCAGAGGGAGGGGTCGATGCCCAGGTTACCGAGTTTGGTGATCAGTTTAGAGGGTATAATGGTGTTGAATGCTGAGCTGTAATCGATGAACAGCATTCTTACGTAAGTGTCTCTGTTGTCGAGGTGGGAGAGGGTGGAGTGAAGTGCCGTTGAGATGGCATCCTCCGTACTCCTATTCTTGTGGTAGGAAAACTGATAGGGATCCAATGTGGGGGGTAGGCAGCTTTTGAGGTGTGCCAGGACCAGCCTCTCGAAGCACTTGATGATGATGGGGGTAAGTGCAACTGGGCGGAAGTCATTGAGGCTTGCCGCAGTGGAGTGTTTTGGCACCGGTGTTTGTTTACAAACAATGCATCATTACTAACCATTTTAACTCTCCTTCCCATTGCCACACTGATCTTTCTGCTCGGGGCCTCCTCCATTGCCAGAGTGAGGCCACCTGCAAACTGGAGAAACAGCGCCTCATATTCTGCTTGGGTAGCTTACAACCCAATAGTATTGACATTGAATTCTCCAATTTTAAGTAACACCTACTTTGCCCTCTCTTTTTCCTACATCAGTCTGAAGAATGGTTTCGGCCCAAAACGTTGCCTATATCCTTCGCTCCATAGATGCTGACGCACCCGCTGAGTTTCTCCAGCACATTTCTCTTCCTTCCAACTATATCCATCCCCCTGGCTTTACATTTCACTCCTCTTCTCTCCCTATCTGACATTATTTTGTCTCATTTTCATCTATAGTTTTTGTCCACCCATCTGCCAATTAAACCCTCCTCGCCAGTATGCACCTTTCACTTGCCAGGCTATTCTACAACCCCATTTCTTTCAAGGTTTCTACCCCCTACCACAATATCAGTCTGAAGAATGATCCTGACCTGAAACATGGTCTGTCCATTCCCTCCATAAATGCTGCTTGACCCAAATGAGTTACTTCAGCACTTCGTACTTTGCTCAAGATTCAAGCATCTGCAGTTCTATCATTGTGCTCATACCAGTTTCATTCGTGCTACATGAAAATCTATTGCCTGGTGACCAGCTCTCATAATAGTAAGAGTAGAGATCAATTAGTCTCTGGAGGTAGTGGGTGTTGACAAAGCATTTCTATGAGCAGTGAAATTCAATAAATAAAGGTGTGTCAAAACAATTTAATTCATTTTTTGGAGATGGCATACTGTTTTATGCAATCTCTCAGTGAGTAGTTGCAAGAATTTATATGATTGCTGTGCTTATTCAGGTGGGTAATGTTCCTGTGGATCAGGATATCTTAAACACATACAATACTGACGTGGAGATGTCTACCAGTACACCACGTATAACGTGCTGTAGAACTATCCTATTACGATGACCTTTGTGGTGCGGCATCCAGTTTAGCAGATCCAACAACTGAGAGCTATTCTCCTGAGCACATGGATGCCAAGCTTTAAGCTGCTGGAGCTGCAGCCAAGTTGGCAAACTCATAAAGGTTCAAAATTCAGTAGAGGGTGTCCTGTAAAGATAGGATTTTATCTTATAAACCATCCAACTAACACTGTCACACAGAGATGCAGGTGCAATGGAAGATTAGTGAGGAAATTGCCAGGTGGTTTGTAAGAGTAGGTATTTCTATATTTTGACTGATGGGAGAGTCTCAAATAAGCAGACATGGATTCAAGTTAAGGGGAAGTCACAGGAACAGGTCAGGGAGAGAATGGACGGGTGATGCTTTGGGTCGGGATCCTACTTGAGATTGTGGATTAATAATAGTTTATTTTCTTACAGAGAGGTGAATCTTTGAAATTCATTCCCCAGGGGGTTAGGGTATAGGAGGGAGGTACAGCGTCATAGAATCATAGGGTGATACAGTGTGGAAACAGGCCCTTCAGCCCAACTCGCCCACACTGGCCAACAATGTCCCAGCTACAGTAGTCCTACCTGCCTGCGCTTGGTCCATATCGCTCCAAACCTGTCCTATCCATGTACCTGTCTAACTGTTTCTTAAATTATGGGATAGTCCCAGCCTCAACTACCTCCTCTGGCATCTTGTTCCATACACCCACCACCCTTTGTGTGAAAAAGTTACACCTCAGATTCCTATTAAATCATTTTTCCTTCACCTTGAACTATGTCCTATGGTCCTCGATTCCCCTACTCTGGGCAAGAGACTCTGTGCATCTATCCGATCTATACCTTTCATGATTTTGTATATCTCTATAAGATCTCCCCTCATCCTCCTGCACTCCATGGATTACAGACCCAGTCTACTCAACCTTTTCATATACGTAGCTCACACCCTCTATCCTTGGCAACATCCTCGTAAATCTTTTCTGAACCCTTTCAAGCTTGACAATATCTTTCCTATAACATGGTGCGCAGAACTGAACACAATATTCTAAATGCGGTCTCACCAACGTCTTATACAACTGCAACATGACCTCCCAAATTCTGTACTCAGTACTCTGACTGATGAAGGCCCAAGTGCCAAAAGCCTTTTTGTCCACCTTATCTACTGCGACTCGACTTTCAAGGAACCATGCACATTTTTGTAAAAGGGTAAATTTAGGACCATGTGATACTGGAGTTGGAGGAGTTGGCATCCTGGCAGATTATGTATGATCATAATGAATGGCATGATAGGTTTGAAAGGCCAGGTGGCTATTCCTACTATTTTCTATTTTCTATTTTTTTATTTATCTCTCCTGTTGGTACCTGCATGACCTGTCTTTGACCATGTGTGGCAGCTGTGTCCTTCAGGCCCTTCAGTGGTGACCCTATGGTGCTACTGTTAGTGATGGACATTGTATCTCAGGCTTGTGACAGAAATAACTGGACAATAAGAATAAGGCAGGACTTTGTGAGAATGATAATGGTAGAAGGTTGCTTGACTAGTCTACAGGCCGGGCCCAAATCCCGCCATATTCTTAAATATTTTTTAGGAGAACTTTACATATCAACTTGACTGCTGTCATTATGGTTTGAAATAGAGATTTAGTACAATTTACTAGCTGTGAGGCTGGCGTCACATGAATCCTTGGCTTGATTCAGATGTAGATTTTTTTCTCCGGAGGAACAAGTGATATTTTACACCAATAGACATTCTGTGACTACCATTACTTTAAAATCTAGGATATCAAGGATATTAATTGAATGGAGTTGAAGTTCCACATGTGCTGCAGTAGGAATTGATCTTGTGTCTCTGGATATTCCTCCCAGTAACATAACCGCTCTGGTACCTTCATCTCATTCATGAACAACATCCCAGAAGATCTGTAGGAAGGGAACTGCAGATGCTGGTTTAAATCGAAAATATACAATGCTGGAGCAACTCAGTGGGACAGGCAGCTTCTCTGGAGAGAGGGAATGGGTGACGTTTCGGGTCATAGAAACATAGAAACATAGAAAATAGGTGCAGGAGGAGGCCATTCGACCCTTTGAGCCAGCACCGCCATTCATTGTGATCATGTCTGATTGTCCCAAATTAATAACCTGTGCCTGCCTTCTCCCCATATTCCTTGATTCCACCAGCCCCTAGAGCTCTATCTAACTCTCTCTTAAATCCATCCAGTGATTTGGCCTCCACGGCCCTCTGTGGCAGGGAATTCCACAAATTCACAACTCTCTGGGTGAAAAAGTTTTTTCTCACATCAGTCCTAAATGCCCCCCCCCCCCTTTATTCTAAGACTGTGGCCCCTGGTTCAGGACTCGTCCAACATTGGGAACATTTTTCCTGCATCTAGCCTGTCCAATCCTTTTATAATGTTATATGTTTCTATAAAATACGCCCTCATCCTTCTAAACTCCAGTGAATACAAGCCTAGTCTTTTCAATCTTTCCTGATATGACAGTCCCACCATCCCAGGGATTAATCTCGTGAACCTATGCTGCACAAGGATGTCCTTCCTCAAATTAGGAGACCAAAACTGTACACAATACTCCAGATGTGGTCTTACCAGAGTCCTATACAACTGCAGAAGAACCTCTCTACTCCTATAATGAAATCCTCTTGTTATGAAGGCCAACATTCCATTAGCTTTCTTCACTGCCTGCTGTACCTGCACGCCAACTTTCAGTGACCAGTATACAAGGACACCCAGGTCTCGCTGCACCTCCCCCTTACCTAACCTAACCCAATTGAGATAATAATCTGCCCCCTTGTTTTTGCCACCAAAGTGGATAACCTCACATGTATCTATATTATACTGCATCTGCCACGCATCTGTCCACTCACTCAACCTGTCCTGGTCACCTTGCAACTTCCTAACATCATCTTCACAGTTCAAACTGCCACCCAGCTTTGTGTCATCCGCAAACTAGCTAGTGTTGCTTCTAATTCCCTCTTCCAAATCATTAATATATATGGTAAACGGTTGCGGCCCCAACACGGAGCCTTGCGGCACTCCACTCGCCACTGCCTGCCATTCTGAAAAGGACCCGTTCACTCCTACTCTTTGCTTCCTGTCTGCCAACTAATTTTCTATCCATGTCAACACCCTACCCCCAATACCATGTGTTCTAATTTTAGTCACCAGTCTCCTGTGCGGGACCTTATCAAAGGATTCTGAAAACACTATATCCACTGGCTCCCCTTCATCCATTTTACTTGTCACTTTGTCAAAAAATTCCAGAAGATTAGTCAAGCATGATTTTCCTTTCATAAATCCATGTTGACTTGGACCCATTATTACCTCTTTAATAATTGACTCCAGCATCTTTCCCACCACCGGTCAGGCTAAATGGTCTGTAATCCCCCGTTTTCTCTCTTGCTCCTTTCTTGAAAAGTGGGATAACATTAGCTATCCTCCAATCCACAGAAACGGATCCTGAATCTATTGAACATTGGAAAATTATCACCAATGCGTCCACTATTTCTAGAGCCACCTCCCTGAGGACCCTGGGATGCAGACCATGAGGCCCAGGGGATTTATCATCCTTCAGTCCCATTAGCCTACCCAATACTATTTCTCGCCTAATGAAAATTTCTTTCCATTCCTCTACCCCCTTAGATCCTCTGTCCTCCAGTACTTCTGGGAGATTGTTTGTGTCTTCCTTAGCGAAGACAGATCCGAAGTACCTGTTCAACTTTTCTGCCATTTCCTTGTTCCCCATAATCATTTCACCCGTGTCTGCCTTCAAGGGACCCACATTTGACTTTACTATTCTTTTTCCCTTAACATATCTAAAGATGCTTTTACTGTCCTTCTTTATATTCCTGGCCAGCTTCCCCTTGTACTTCATCTTTTCAGCCCGTATTGCCCGTTTTGTTTCCTTCTGTTGTCCTTTAAAAGTTTCCCAATTTCCGGCTACTCTTTGCTGTGTTACACATCTTTTCTTTTACTTTTATTCTATCCCTAACTTCTCTTGTCGGCCACTGTCAAGACCCTTCTTCAGATCCCAGAAGATCTTCCCAATCAACAGTTTTAACTTTGGTGGGAATAAATGTTGAGAAGGTGGTGGGACTTCTATTGATCCAATGCTGTAGTTATGGGAGGGAATTTGTGGACAAATTTTGTGTAAGCATGCTAGGGAGGGCGAAACTACTCACAGGCTCTCCCTTTCCTGCAGGCCTCAATTAGAAGAGAGGAAATGTTGACTTCATTTTTCCTGTACCTTTAAATACGATCATCAACATTATTTTCACTTCCTGTAAACCATGCACTGGAGTCCCCCTTAGCTCCTTTACATTCCACTATTCTTGTTTATTCAATCATCTGAAATTTCCTGGATAATTTGTACAAAACCTACAAATCACTAAATCTGATTAGTGATTACAGTTCTACTTTCCTGTCATTTTGCCAGTGCTTTTTTACATTAAAATATTCTTGTTACATTTCAAAATTATTAACTATTTTACAATGAAAGAAATATGTCAATATTCATGGTCAATTCTTACTTTTGCTTTCAGCCAATTCATGGGCCAGCCAGTATATCTTTTGAAATGTGGGAGAAAACCTAAGCGGTCACACTGAGAAAGTACAAACTTCACACAGACATCAGAGGTCAATAATGCAATATTGTGGCATCCGAGATGTGAGGCAATATCTGTGCCACCCAGCTTGTTTGTGCTAAGCTTCTTTTGCAGAAATATAAGGTAGTTGGCCCAGTTGTTGGCATTCTGGAGCTGCATAGCTCAAATATGGGACATCAGCAGATCAGTGAGCACTCAACTAAATTCTGCCATAAACCCCATATCCTCCAACACCTGCTTTAAATGTAACACCACATTCCCCAGTCCCCACGACCTAACACTCCCAACCTGTGCTTGTCCCCTCTGCCCATCCAATGGTCTCCTGGCCTTCTATCTCTACCCCTCATGCCTACGTCTGGTGCTCAAGACATTTTGATTCATGCCCTCCATCCCACACCCTTCCAGCAGCGCAAGAAAAATCTTGATGGTCCCAGCCACATCCCAAAACTGCTCAAACACACACACAGGATTCTTGGCAAGTTCATGATCTATCACCTCAACCTAAACGTGGTCTGGACTGCGGTTTACGTCCGAGCCTTCCATGAACAGATGACAGAGGCCTGGGTCGAGTTTATCCTCTGAGATTGCCCCAAGGCAGAAGGGAGGCCTGGCCCAAGATATTGTACTTGATATTGTACCCCTGTCTAGGGGTACAAGATAATGTACCCCTGGACAGGAGGAGAGAGACCTGGGCCAAGATTAACCTCTGACCCTGCTCAGGAGGAACAAGTGGCACATTTTCACTCAAGTAAATGTGCAACTGGGCCTCAGTCACAAGTGGATATCAATGAGGTAAGACGATAATAAAACCCATTTTTGTCCAACCATAACTATTCAAACACATCCTTTGCACTGCACGGGAATTTCAAGCTCCGGCATTTTCCAGTGATGATCTGAACTCCCGGGGGTCAGGACACACTCCTCAACTATTAGTAGAGTAGAGGTAGAGCTGCTGTCTCACAGTGCCAGCAACCCAGATTAGATCCTGACCATGAGTGCTGCCTGTGTGAAGTTTGCACATCCTCTCTGTCATCACATGGATTTTCTCCGGGTGCTCCAGTTTCCTCCCACATTCCAATTATGTGTAGGTTTGTAGGTTAATGGCTTCTGTAAATTGCTCCTAGTGTGTATGACATAGAACTAGTGTATGGGTGATCGATGGTTGAGCCCTGTTTCCATGCTGTATCTTTAAAATAAAATAAACTATTACGTGAGATATTACCGAGAGACCTGCAAAACTGTAAAGGGTCAGTCCCACCAGCATGCGATTGCATGCATTTAGCGCGACCAAATGTGGTCGCTTGAGGCGTACGGCCTCACAGAGCTGGTCCCACTTCCAAGCGCGGAGGCGTATGGAGTTGTGCGGGGCTAGTCCCAACATCATACTAACCAATCAGCTGGGCAGGAGGCGGGCTGACTGAATTTGGACGTCGCACGGCATCGGGCGGTGACGTCATTACGCTGCGTACGCCCTCAATGCGCCTGCTGGTGGGACTGGCCCTTAACTGATAATGCAGGGTCAGGCCACCCTCCAGATAAGGAAGAGATAATGGTTCACTTTGTCAGACATTGTGATTCAGCAACAGGACAAATTGAGCAGGCTAAACCTATTTAATTTATCTCATGCAATTTCAGATAACTATCCCCTATTCAAACCTATTAAATCTTTACCTGTTCTGTTGGCATCCTCGTTCACTTGCATTATCCCCTTTTCTTATTCAGTCTCTCCTATCACATAATCTTTCTGTATTGTTTTCCTCCTCTCTCTCTTACTGCATCTTTAAACTTAAAAATACTTTAATCTCAGCTACCTCAAGTATTCACATGTTTTCTCCCTCCATAGTTGTTGCTTGACCCACTAAGTACTTTGAACATTTTTTTGAGTTCCTACACTGTAGTTATTTGACTACTCTGCCAGAATGCTTTACGCCCTGTAGATTGGTTACTTTATTTACTAACCAATGTAGTGCTTTATTATTATAAGCTCCGCCTAGTACTACACCATTCATATTATCGCAACCTGACATGTGCTGCTAGTTAGTATGGCTGCATGGTAAGAATAACATGCTGTAGTGTGTTGTATATGTTACTCAATAAATACTGTTATACTAGATCTGTGAGCATGTGTGATTACTCAACATCTCCCAACCAACCTCAAAACTGATGAGCTCATTATTGTCTCAGTTTTATTTAAATAACATTGTCAGTAAAAAAAAACTGCCCTTCATATTCCCCATATTTTGGAATTTGCAAAAACAAACACTAAATAAAAGCAATGGACCTGTTTGTGGGCACTTTCAACGTGCCTGACATACACAAAGGCCATCTGGAGCATGTTAGTGGTTACTTCTGGAGCATTAACAATCATTGGGAAACCTACCTCTCGCAAAGCCATAATCCACAATGGTGTCAGGTAAGCATCCAGAAGGTATCAAATATTCAGTTCCAACTTCCACATTTTCTGACTTAACTTGAGTTGTAAAGGTACAATCTATGTGTTTATTCTCACAAAAAAAAAGAAGCAAACCTTCAGCAAATCTTCAAGGAGACGTGATTTAAGGCTTCACTGCTCTTCCATCATGTAATGCAGTTTGCACCTGTCAGCCTCAGTTTTTATTCATCAGCGTATTTCTACCAGTAATGTTAGATATCCTATTATTTACAGCAATTTTACATAATTCACTCCCCAGATGTTTGCTGTAATCGCTGCCAGCATAATATGCCCAGGCTTTGGAATGGCATGGGATAACTCACAGCACAGTACACAATCATGGGCCTTAATTATTAGTGGGATTATGTTAGGGGCAGTGCACGGACAAACTAAAGTCACTCGTCCAACTCCCCTGCAAATCCCTCATTCCCATGGCAGCATTTCTTGTGGATGCTCCTGAACAGTCAGGCATAGGCAGAGGCCCTAGAAACCCTCCCTTGCTTCATAACAGGACAAGCATAGCAGCTGTGATCTTTGCTGACAGCTGCCACATGGAACAGCACAGATACACTTTTTGAAAATCTTTGAATATGAGTGAAAGCCACCCAAAGATGTTATAATTGTTTTTGTTTTGTCAATTTTCAATCCTTTCTGGGTCTCCTGTAAAATGTCTCCTGCCACATAATTAAAAAATAATAATTTGTGTGAAGGTGGAGACAGAAAGAGGATCAGGAACTACTATAGATATTAGAAGTTTGTGAAGGCTACATGAACCGTGCATTCAGACAGCAATGTTTTCTAATCCCCTTTCATTACCTACAGTAGATCTTCTCCCTTCTCCTGTTCCTGCAGAATGCTGTTTCACAGCTGCTGCCTAAAGGACACAGCAATCTGCAGAAATAATTTCCTGTGGTTACAAACCAACTGCTGTTGATGAACTGGGAGCTTTTTGTTGTAGAATCCTATTTGCAGATTTAATGCTCCATCCACTTCAAAATTCAGCTACATATTTTTAATTCACCTCTGATGTGCTCAACCTGCTAAATATTTTCTGACGCATTTAAAAATAAAATTATTGCAAATCTGGCACAATGCTCCTAATATATTAATTGTCCCTAATTTTAGATTCTGACAATTTTTCTTAACAAATTAGCGGCGGCATTGTGGCACAGTCCCACTTATCGCAATCTTTTCGGCGACTGCCGGCACCCGTCATAGGTCGCCGAAAATGTTCAACATGTTGAAAATTCAGTGGCGACCAGAAAGACGTTACGATTCTTTGGGTGACTAGGAGACCTCTCACGACCATACAGGCGACCCCTGGCAACCTCTCACGACCATACAGGCGACCCCCTGGCGATATGCCCCCTGGTGACGCCCCGTGACATGTCGCCAGGGGTCGCCTGTATGGTCGTGAGCGGTTTCCTAGTCACCCAAAGAGTCGTAGTGTCTTTCTGGTCGCTGCTTAATTTTCAACATGTTGAACATTTTCGGCGACTTATGATAGGTATGTTACAAAACCTACCTGAATCGTGGCTGAGCATCTGCCCCACCCCTTGTGTGTGATTTTGGCGCTGTTTAGAGGGGGCGGGTTTAAAACGCGATTTTTACTAGGCTGTTCCAATCGAAAATGTTCAGCCTAGTAAATCATTAACGGAAAATCGCTGAAAGACCCCGTCGCAAAAGGTATTATTAGTTTTTATGGCCTTGTATAATATTTATAGTAGTTTAAAAATCACTCTCTCACTCCGCAACCTCTCGCAGCCCCAGGGTTTTATAAAGCAAACAATTAAAGGTATGTACCTTATTTTTACATTAAATGGGGCTTGTATATAACCCTGTTATTAAAGTTTTCTATAGCGAGTAGTTCATTTTGGGCTCTTTATATCCCGCAGTATTTTTCTGGGCACTTGAGGGCACAAATCCAGCGCAATGTGAACGTTCTAAACCAGCGCGTTCACAGGAACCCACTAGAAAGCTGATTTAAATTGACTTTAATTTACAGCAAATGAACACTAAATTCCTTCCATTTGGCCTATAAATTGATGTAAATGAGATTTAAAAATCATGTTTTATTGTGAATTATTTGTGAATATTATTTGGACACTTGGGCTATTTAAAAATGTTAATCATTTATTAAGAAATGGATAGATGTTTAGTTCGGTAATTGAAGTTTGAAATTAGCTACAATTGGGTAACTAACTAATTATATGCTTTAATTTCAGGTCATCCAAGTAAGATTATTTTGTTTCAGAATGCTTCAATCTATGATAACTGAAAATTTCATTCAGTTCTCTTAATTTTTAAGAAGGTTATGGGCTTTTGACTGTCCACGATCACAGCTTTTTTGTTATGTCCATAGAAAATCAATAGGGAACAAGATGCTAATTTCCGAGTATGAAAATGGCCATAACATTTTTATTACTTGAGATATGAAAGTGAATTAGGTGTCAAATTAAACTTATTGTTATGCTTTATCTGATGGGATAAATTGCAGACTTGACTTTTTAAATCTCAAAATTTTGTAACATTGCTACTTATGACAGTCACCGAGAAAGTCACGTAAATGGATCAGACCCTCTACAGCACTTATGGCGCCGGAGACGCAGGTTTGATCCCGACTACTGTCTGTACGGAGTTTGAATGTTCTGTCTGTCTGTCGGGTGCTGTCTGTACGGCATTCGTACATTTTCCCCACGTGGGTTTTCTCCAAGATCTTCAGTTTCCTCCCACACTTCAAACACGTACTGGTTTGTAGGTTAATTGGCTTGGTATAAATGTAAATTGTCCCAAATGTGCGGGATCGCTGATCCATGCAGACTTGGTGGGCTGAAGGGCCTGTTTCCACACTGTATCTCTAAACTAAACTAAATGTTATGAATTCCTATTATTTGACAAAATAATCATTTCTGCAAAATGTGACTTGGTTCGGTTGTTAGATTTCATGAGCTAAATATATTTGGATCAGTTTTACTGTGATTTTCAAATTCTGCATTTCCTGCACCTTGCATTCCACCATTTCCCTATGGCCATAGACATCTCTGCTAATGTAAAATATTTTGCAGTCTCTACTCTATCATGGCCTCTCAATTTTGCATACTTTTATCACATCACTTCTCAAACGTTTCTACTGCAAAGAAAGAAAATACAGCCTCTCTCAGCAAACATTCGCCTCATAGCTGACAGACAACATCTCAGGCAACACCTGGACGAATCTTGCTGTAGTTTACTGGCAAATCCTCCACTGGATCATTGAACACATAAAGAAAGCGACCTTTGTATTTATGACGAAACAATATGAATATCAAGAATATAATGAATGTTGCTTAACATTTAGCCTTATGCAAATATAATGAAATGTTCCACATGTTCTTAAATGGATGAACCTACGTATGTAATTCAGGCTTGTGAATTTAATAATATTATAGGAGCTTGTCCATATTTACAGGTGTCCACAGGTGATGAGCTCCTATCAAGAGAACAGCCTGTATAATGCAACTTTAGTTTAGATTAGTTTAATTTTGAGGTATAGCATGAAAACAGGCCCTTCGTCCCCCTGTGTTCATGCCAATCAATGATTACCGGTACACTAGATCCATCTTTGACCCGTCTTGCATCTTACCCACTAGGCAATTTTACAGAGTTCAATTAGCCTACAAACACGCACGTCTTTGGGAGAATGTGCAAACTCCACAAAGACTGCACCCAATGTCAGTACCAAACTCTGGTCTCTGCCGCTGTGAAGCAGCAACTCTACTGCTGCACCACTGCTCCACAGTATTGTGTATATTAATTGCCTTCTTGAGTTCATATTTGTACAGAGAAACTTGTCCAGAGCTGTGTAATCAGAAATCCCAACATCACCCATGACAGATCAGACATTTTATTGGTAACATTACATGCCTTCCTAAATATACAGTACATTCTCTCTACAATTGGCAGACCACTATTGGCATGGCATGGCCAGCTGCAATACACTGCAACTACATTCCTAATCTACTCTGACAGAACCTACACATATCATTGACCGCTACCACTAAATAGGTCAATGATTTGGTGTGCAGGGGAGCACCACCACCTGTATGTTCTCACTAAAAGATTTTGTTTTGGAAAAATTATCTTCCTCTATCATCACTTGGTCTAAGTACTGTAATCGCTTCTCTAATAATGCAGAGAACATTTTCACCACAGGGACAGCAGCAGCTCAAAAATATTATTAGCCACCCTGTCTCATGATAATTAGGGATAGGCAATAAATGCTGCTCTTACCAGTGACGTCAGATCACATAAATGAATAAAAAATGACACTCCCGATGGCCTCACACTATCAGCTACTAATTTCATCATCTTTCTCTGCCCTTTATTCTCTTCCACTGGTATTTTGTATTCACTTTTAGCCCTCAGTATTAAACCTTCCACCAAATGAGCAAGAAAATTCAACAACTAATTTTCACACCTGGTTAGTAGCCGACACCATACATGCAAAATAATTCCAATGTCTCAATCCCCAAATCCTGTAATTAAATGGAATTAATGCATCCATGAAAATGTAAGCATACATTTTTCTATTTTTTTTACTGCAATGGTGACAATGTGATGTGCTTTAAAATTAATGCAAACTGATGTCTACACTTTTACTTTACTTACCTCCTTGCTGACTTCGATTTTTTTTAATGACTCCAGATAATCAAAATCACAAACTTCTAATCTTATCATTAAGAAATGAATCAATTTAATTGTAGGATGCTGACTTAAAACTAACAATGTGATTTATATTACAAAGAGAAGCTTTCATATGACTGAAATTGAATGGATTATTTGATTATCTCACCAATGAGTTAGGCAGTGAAGCTCATTTAGGCAGTTCTTGATACTGAATGGGTGGCTATCAGGTGGGATGGGAGGTAGAATATCATAGCAATGGGATTTAATTATGAAGAAAGATCCACTTTTTTCATTTAGCAGTACCTTGTTCTGATCTTGCTCTGCTGGCCTTCATCATGGACTCATAGAGACATTCAGCATGGAAACACGCCCACCAAGTTCATGCTGACCATTAACCACCCATTTACACTAATCCTACATTGATCCCATTTTTGTAAATTTACTGGGCATTTCTTGAACTTAGATTCCATTACTCACATACACACCAGTGGCAATTTACAGTGGCCACTTACCCTGTCAACCCCTACATCTTTTTGATGTGGGACAAAACTGGAGGAAGAGCCAAGAAGGCACACAAACATCGCTCCTTCCTGGGATGATGAAGAAATTCAGCACGTCACCAATAAATTTTACAAACTTCTTCAGATGCACAATTGAAAGTCCCTCATGCAGACCAGGCTCTATCATAAATTCCATCCACATTTCATGCTGCCTCAGAAAAGCAGCCAACTTAATCAAGAATTGTCTCATCCTGGTTGTTCCTTTTTCTTATTGCTCCCATCCCGAAGAAGAAACAGAAACTTGAAAATGCACAAACCGAACTCAGGGGCATTTTCTTCTCCTCTGTTATTAGGCTAATGTATGGTCCTTCCAAGAATCAAGAGTGTTTTATTGTCATATGTCATATATACCAGATAGAACAATGAAATTCTTACTTGCAACAGTATAACAGAATATGTAAACATAGTACAGGTACAGTGTAAACAATATAATAAATGAGATAAAAGCAGAATATATATATATATACATAAAAAACAGACAATAATAGTTCAATAATAATATACATAAAAAACAGACAATAATAGTTCAATAATAATATCCATAAGCCAGGATACTATCTAATTCATCTACTGCATGTGAACTTTATCTATAGAACCGATGCAATACTAATGCTGAGAACTATATCTTTATTCTGTACAGCTGATCCTCGACCTACGATGGGGTTAATATAAACTGAGAATATCGCAAGTCGAAAACGCATTAAGTACATTGCGATCACGTGACCGGAAGTGAGTTGCAGCTCGCTGCTGTTGCCAAGCGTTTGCCGATCGTAATGTCGAAATATCGCAGGTCGAAGCATCGTAAATCGGGGAGCACCTGTATCTTACCCTTTTTTCTATCTATCATACTTGAATTTGACTTGATTGTAACAATGTATAGTATTATCTGATCGGAGAACAGGCAAAACAAAGCTTGTCACTGTAACATGTGACAATATTAAACTTAAACATAAACCTAAACAACACGGTTACAAAGAGAACATGTCATCTCCACATAGGCAGCACCTGAGATTAGAACTGAACCCTGGTCACTGGCATTGTGGAGCAGTAGCTCTACGAGCTGTGCTGGAAAGTGTTTGGTTATGCAGTGAGATGCGAGGTGGGCATTTAATAGTTTGGTTAATGTTTAACTTTTCATTTCTGTAAATAACAAAATGATCGTATGCCGACATTTTTTCCCAATTTAAATGCATACCTTTATATCCACTATTGCCTTTCACCATAAATCTCTCCCTGCACTGGAGACCCGACCTTTTCTCGTTGGGTTTCCGTTGTCGTTGGGGCCGCAACGAGGAGCGGCCTCCAACAGGAAGAAGCCGGGATTCTGGTGCTACGACTCACCGTCGCCGTCGCGGGGCTGGCCGAGTCCGGAGTGGGTGGAGCGGTGGAGGAGCGCTGCTGCTGCTGCTGCTACCGGAGAGTCGGAGGCTCCAACGGCAGGTCTGTGGACGGCGGCACCGGGAGCCCGCGGCTCCCTGGAGGGAGACCGCTTTTCAGGGCTCTCGCAACGGCGACTTCCCCCGCCCGAGTTACGGGGTTGAAGAGCTCCTGGAGCGGGGCCTAACATCACTGCCCCGCGCGGCTTGGAATGGCCGCGGGACTCTGTGAGCGCACGCCGGGGGCTCTAACACCAAGACCCGGTGTGCGACCTCGCACCACCCGGCGTGGCTTTAATGGCCGCGGGACAATCGCCATCGCCAGCCGGGGGCTTTGACTTTGACTCTGACATCGGGGGGGGGGGGGGGAGTGCAGTGGAGAGATAAGTTTATTAGGCCTTCCATCACAGCTATGTGATGGATGTTTATGTTAATTATGTTGTGTCTTGGGTCTATGTGTTTGTAATGTATGGCTGCAGAAACGGCATTTCGTTTGGACCTCAAGGGGTCCAAATGACAATTAAATGTATCTTGTATCTTGTATCTTGTAAAATACCCTGTATTTTTCTTTAATAACAAAAGCAACAATGTTCAAATTTGCCAGTAAACCATGTCATATGACAAGAATGAGACTGAAGTTACTCCTGCAAAAACATATTGAAATAAAAATTATCCCACAATATGAAGGAAATTGTGTTTATGAAGAATCATTCATTATGTTATACTTTGTTCCTTGTCTCATATGTAAAATAATTGAATCAGGGTATAATAGTGTGATTGTAGAATTGACATCTCTTTCTTTAATTTGCAATAAAAATAGCACATTGCAAATGCTTGCAATATTACTGAGGTTTGATCATAGATGTGAAACCTGGATTTGTGGAAGTCGTTCTTTCAGTGTAGCAAAATATGTTAACTGAATAATGTAACATAGAAACATAGAAAATATGTGCAGGAGGAGGCTATTTGGCCCTTTGAGCCAGCACCGCCATTCGTTGTGATCATGGCTGATCGTCCCCTATCAATAACCCGTGCCT
Source organism: Leucoraja erinaceus (assembly GCF_028641065.1). NCBI lineage: Eukaryota > Metazoa > Chordata > Chondrichthyes > Rajiformes > Rajidae > Leucoraja > Leucoraja erinaceus. The sequence continues at coordinate 34,992,532 of NC_073388.1, forward strand.
GCCTTCTCCCCATATCCCTTGACAGTACTAGCCCCTAGAGCTCTATCTAACTCTCTCTTAAATCCATCCAGTGATTTGGCCACCACTGCCTTCTGTGGCAGGGAATTTCATAAATTCACAACTCCCTGGGTGAAAATGTTCTTTCTCACCTCAGTCTTAAATGACCTCCCCTTTATTCTAAGACTGTGGCCCCTGGTTCTGGACTCGCCCAACATTGGGAACATTTTTCTTGCATCTAGCTTGTCCGGTCCTTTTATAATTTTATATGTTTCTATAAGAATCCCCTCATCCTTCTAAACTCCAGTGAATACAAGCCTAGTCTTTTCAATCTTTCCTTATATGACAGTCCAGATTAATAAAGGTAGACACAACATGCTGGAACAACTCAATGGGACAGGCAGCATATCTGGAGAGAAGGAATCAGTGACAATTTGAATCGAGACACTTCTTCAGTTTATGTATTTATAAAATATATATTAATAAAGATGGCAACAAGTAGCAGGCTGCTTGCTTTTTCTCAGAGATAAATCCACTACAGAAGGCTCTGACAATCAGATGTTGACTGCTGACTGAAACAATGTCAAGATCATTCAACCAGAGGAAGTTTATGCCTAGACTTGATCAACATCCACAGGTGGTCCTGTTCCATAAAGTGGAAAAGACATTGACATCTCTCACCCAATCCTCATCATTGGCAGACTGGCCTTCAAACCAAACCTCCATTCTACTAGGGGACATGAATAAAGCAGGTTTGTTCAAAAATTGTAGAACTGCCTTTTTCAGCATTATGTATATGATAGCAATAACAATTTTTAGTCAAATTATACCACTCCGGAATTTTGACCTGCACTACCTGTCACAGGTCATACTCATCCCTATCGGACATTTAGCCTATTACCTGGAAAAGTAGATAATGCTATTATGAAGCACGTTGATCATTTAGCATACTGAGCCCAATCAGATTTCAATAGCACTAATTGCAGTGGTGATATAACCATATAACAATTACAGCACGGAAACAGACCATCTCGGCCCTTCACGTCCGTGCTGAACAATTTTTTTTCCCCTTAGTCCCACCTGCCTGCACTCATACCATAACCCTCCATTCCCTTCTCATCCATATGCCTATCCAATTTATTTTTAAATGATATCAATGAAATTTGCAGGAAATATGCAGAGTCATGGAATAATGGAGTCACACAACACAGAAATCAACCCTTCAGTTCACGAACCTGCACTGATCATCAACCACTCATTTACATTAACCCTACCCTGATCACATTTTTGTTTATATGGCTCACATTCTCACCAACCTCCCCACAGCAAAGATTCTACCATTCATGATTACATGGGAAATGTATGATGACTGAATAACCTTCCACCCTGTATCCCTTTGTGATGCAGGGGGGAAAAAACAGAGCACCCAGAGGAAATCCAGAGGGAGAAAGCTAAAACTCCATATAGACCACACCTGAGGTCAGGATTGAAACCAGGTCTCTGGTGATATAAAGTGCCTGCCCCACTTACGTGACCTTTACAGGCGACTGCTGGCACCTGTGATAGGTCGCCGAAATTTTCAACATGTTGAAAATTCAGTGGCGTCCAGAATGAAGCTACGAGTATTTGGAGACCTCTCATGACCATAGGAGACCTCTCACGACCATACAGGCGACCCCTAGCGACATGTCACCGGTGTCCCCTCACGACCATAGGAGAGCTCTCATGACTAAACCGCCTGTATGGTCGTGAGAGGTCTCCTATGGCCGTGAGAGGGCTCCAAAGAGTCGTAGCATCTTTCTGGTCGCCACTGAATTTTCAACATGTTGAAAATGTTGGCGACCTATCACGGGTGCCAGCAGTCACCTGTAAAGGTCGTGTAAGTGGGATAGACCCTTAAGGCAGCAATTTGATCAGTAGCACATCTCCCTGTATTGCTCTCATCTGCCATCACCTCTCTCACTTTCCTTTCCTAACAAATGCTGGAGTTTTGTCTTTTGCTCCCTACCTTTCACTGCCCAGCCTCTGTCATCACTCCCATTCTCTCCTCGATGGAACCATTATCTGCCAGTCTATTTCTTCTCACCTGCATCCATTTATCGTTTGCTAGCTCTTGCCCCACACCTTAATCCTGGCTATTTGTCCACTCTTTGTCTAAACAAAGGGTATTGATCAGAATTGTTGACAGTCCATTTTCTTCCATAGATGCTGCCTAACATATTGAGTTGTTCTCATGTTCTCATGTATTTGCTAGATTCCAGCATCTGCACATGGTTGTGTCTTTCTCTAAGCATAAACACGAGAAGCAGGCAAAGCCTTTGTGGGATGCTAAATCTCTATTTTGAGCATCCATGGGTCAGATTTCCTTTATTTAGTGAAGTGAATTACAGAATGTCCTCGAAATGTTTTCTCTGATCTTCTGGAAATTTCTTGACAAGAAAGAACTGAGAGTAAAGTTCTTGCTTTTGTGTCTGTTGTCAGACAGACAGCATGGCTGGCCTACTAGGCAACCATATAATTTAGACTGACACAGAGCAATAGTTTAGTGCTATAGATCCTATCTGCTTTCTCAGTTGGATGCAAGTGATTTAATTAGGACACCAGGGAATATGTCTAATCTGATGCAAAATATCCTTAATTCATTCAAGATTACTAACTAATTAACTGCTCATTCATCTCATTTGTTATTTACATGATCTTGCTGTGTGAAAATTGGCTCCTGCAATTTTTTTATCAAAACTAAATTAGCTCAACTTTGAAACAAATTCAATGGATTTGAAGTTCATTGCGAAACCCGAGAGAAGCAATAAGTTGTAATGCAATTGAACTTCCTTTCTTTCCACCATGCTCAAAAGTCAAAAGTAATGCAAGCATCTTTAAATCTTAATTTCAAATGCCCAGCATGAATTCTGAATATGTCACAAGTCACCTTTACGGCTTGTTCTGTGTATATCCTTAAAGGAGTTTATTCAATGGATTGAAATGCAAAAGAAAACTACAGATGCAGGAATTCCAAAATATAAACAGAGAACATTGGAGATACTCAGCATTCGTGAAAAGTGAAGTGGAGGTAATACTTCAGGTCAATGTCACTATATGTTATCAGCTTCTGGATACATCTTAATTCAATGATTATTCAGCATCTTCTGTAATGCATGAGGCATAATGTAATTTTGTAATAGAAGGACGTTTTGGAATAGAAGGAAATATTATTCATTTATGCCACAGAATTCTCACTGATGGCAGATTCCTGCTACTTCAATTGTCTTTCCTCCATCCTAAAACTAGTTTAGTTAAGTACTCTGGCCACAAAAGAAGCTCAGAAGCTGGCTTTCCTAAACTTGTTCATTGTTTTCATGGTATGTCCAGAGTTTGCTAAAATACGCTTAATTTCCCAAGACTATTGAAATTCCAGAAAAACTCAAGAAGCCCCATACCATCCAGGACAAAGCATCCATACATCACGTTCAACTTCTAGTATGTTCTTTGTATAGCACATCGTAAGTGTGTGTGTGTACAAAACACAGTGCAGCAACTTAATAAGGCTTCTTTAGCAGCACCTTTAAAGTTTTACTGCCAATAAGGATACAAACAGGAAACATAGGTTTCCATTCAAATCACATGCCATTGACTTGGAAATATATTACGACTTCTTCCTCGTCTGTGGGTCAGAATCCTGCAAAGTATGTAGCAGCATTGTGTGAGTATCTCCAGAATAAGAGTTGCAACAACTCAAGGCAGATCCCCACCATTTTCTCAAGGGCAATTAAGACAAGAACATTAAATGGTAGCCTGGGATACTGCCTAAATCATAAAGAAAATTAGGGTATAAATTACTAATTAGGCTTAAACTGTACTTTTGTGCCCTTTAGTGCAGATCATAACAAAATGTCAAGGGTGTGAGGCATACACTGGAGATTAACTAAACCTACATCAGGGATAAAGAATGCAGCCATCTTGAGGCATTAGTGATTTGATTGTTCTCATTAGAGCAGAGAAAGTTAAAGTTTAAAAACAAAATAAAAACATTCAGAGTCATCAGGGGTTTACATTGCCTGAAAGCATTAAAGAAATGTAATGTCTGAAAGAGTGATAGAAGAAGGATCAATATCAATATAAGAGAGGATTTTAATATATATTTAAACTGTCGATTTCTAGGACTATCAGGAATATCTCGTGAAGTGGTAATAATTCGGGAGTCTTGCAGAGAACCAATACAATAATGATGGGCAAAATTATTTCTCTGTGTGCTTTTTATTTCGATGATTCAATGATTATAAAGCACTAAAATGAAACCCAAATTATAACAGTAACTTAGCAGAAGGTCCAAATAACCTCATGAATAAAGTGTTATACCTACCCATTTGAAACAGAAGATTAGATTGCATCCTTGAAATCGCAGCAAGGAAACTATTAGCTTTTATTTAATACAGAGCTTGAGATATAAGTGGAGCATTTCACACCATTTATTTGGTCAGAATTAGTAGTGGCAATGTTGGCTGCCAGATTTCTTATCCTCAATGTCCAATAATATTCTTGATTACTTTTTGATTGCCTTGTGCTCACTGAGAAATAATCTGGAGTTGATTGCCTGCAAATTCCATGGCTAATATCTATATTGTCAGGTTAATCTTTGCAATGAGGTATTTCTTTCACCACTGTAAACAAGTGTAGACAGCAATAGTGATCTAAAACTATCTTCCTGGAATACTTGCAATAAAAAAAGAGAGCACTCGCATTTCTTTAGTGATATGTATATCGGTATCACATCGCAAAGCTCCTTGCAGATTTCTGAAGTATTTTTCAAAATGTAGTCCCCGCTGTAATATGGAAAACGTGGGGCCCAATTTGATCACAAATTGTTGAACATTCAGAATTAAGATATGAGTTTTATTTTGGTGGTATTGGCTCATGCATAAAAATTTGCCTGAACATTTAAAGGTTCAAAGGGCCAATGGTCAGTTTATTGTCAAATGTAGCAATTAAGGTACTGTGAAACTGGAATTGCCATACATACTAAAAAAACCCAACAAGACACACAACTACATAAAGGATTCCCCACATTCCTCACTGTGATGTAAGGCAATAAAGGCCAATCTTCTTCCCTCTTTATTCTCCCGCGGTCGGGGCAGTCAAACCATTCACAGTCGGGGTGACCGAAGCTCCTGCAGCCGGCAATCGAAGTCCTCGCGTCAGGGCAATCGATGCCCCTGCGTCGGGGCGATTGAAGCCCTCTCGTCGGAGCGATTGAAGCCTTCGCATCAGGGCGATCAAAGCTCCTGCGTCGGGGCGCTTGAAACTCTTGTGGCTTAGCGCTCCCGAAGTCGGTTTCTAAGCAGGGACCACGAAATCCAGGATGTTAAAGTCTGCAGGCTCCTGCATTTTGAGCTCCGAGGTCAATCCCCGACAGGGATCGCCAGCTCCAAGATGTTATGTCCGTAGTCTCCAGCAGTCTCCAGCAGAGGCTGCCAGCTCCTTGATAAGACATTAAAAATAGTTTCCCGCACCCCACCTCCATCCCCCACATAAAACAAGCTAAAGAACACTAAAACATACATTTAACATATACTAAAAAACAACAAAGAAGGAAGGGATGAGACAGACTGATGGCGAGGCGGCCATTGCGGGTGCCACCCGGTGGTTATTGAGATCTTTTTAGTTATTTGACATATCAAAGTGGAAGATTTTATGACTGACCTGGAGGGCAAAGATGGCCTCAATGAAACATTTCTATCAGTAAATGCAACCCCAGACAATGCAACACTCACTCATTACATGACCAGATGTCAGCTTGGATTACATCCAAAAAATTGTTGTTTGTGGCATTTACATTTTTCAGCTGTCAGTCAAGCCTATTGATACATGGAAGTGAAGTTTTTAAACAAGATACTGCCTCCTGTTATTTGTGAGGCCTTGCAGAGTTCTCCTATCATATAGCTCATTGTCAGCATGAAATGTGGATGTTATGCTAGCCTGTGGCTATATCTTTAGATATCAATTTTATAAACTTCAATACTCTTGGGTTGTTGTTTAAAAAGGAACACCATCTCCACTAATGATCTCATTTACAGTGGAAGTTCTTCAAATATCATTCGTTAAGCTGAAGAGAATCCATTACACTAATAAAACAGTGTAATTATTATTTTTTAAACATTGGTAAAGAGCTGTTTGCATTTTTTTTTAAGCATTAACTATTTTGCAAGGCATAGGAAGATCTAAATATTTCAGTAAATACTATTGCCATGTTTGCAGGGCCTACAGGCAGTTGACTTTTGCACATAAATAAATTATTTTCCTGTCTTATTGCCGGAAGCAGGCTTTAGCTTAAGAAGAAGAAATGATATGAATGGGGATACCAAGTTTTAAGCAGCTGACAGTCATTAAGAAACTTAAGTGCAGAACACTACTAGGGGGGGGTTATTAGAATGTAAAGATTTCAGTCTACTACAGTTCTACCCTTGGATCAAAACGTTCACAGTCACTCTGCCTTATAATTTCAATAGTGCAGCAGAAGTACACAACTACCAGTTGAAGGTCTTGCCACACCACTGAAGGCAAGACTAGAATGTTAGTGGGAGAATGGGAGAGATGATTGACAGATTTAGCCAAGGGGAAAACCTTCCTGTTTAAAGAATTAATGGATGGCATTCTCCTGACTTCAAATCTCTGCCTAGTCATAGTGCATGTGTCTGTTTGGATTACATCTCTGCATTTGCATGCTACACAGGATGGAATTGTCATATGGAGGTGCACTGCACTCACCACTGAGTCCAGGTGCATTGCAACTTGTGCTGAGTTGAGGGGCCAGATACAGTAATATCGAGCCCTTTCACCTAATACCTGCTCAGAGCTGTTTTATTTAACAATCCCATTCACTTGAGTACAGTACCTTCAATTATTATTAATGTTTCCAGTTAATTTATATGTTTGATGTGACTTTTAGTGAGTTGTTCAATCTTTATTGTTTTTTAATCATTGGGGCATACATCAACTGTTACAAAAGGAGCTCTGATCACGAGTATACTAGGGAAGGCACAGTGGTGCAGCAATAGAGATGTTGCCTTAGAGCATCAGAGACCCGGGTTAGATGCTGACTACGGGTGCTGTCTGTACAAAAGTACATTCTCACTGTGACTGCATGGGTTTACCTGGGTGCTCTGGTTTCCTCCCACACTCCAAGGATGTGCTGCAGGTTAATTGACTTTGGTAAAATTGTAAATTGTTCATAGTGTGCAAGATGGTGCTAGTGTACGTGGTTCGCTGGTCGGCGCAGAATCGTTGGGCCGAAGGGCCTGTTTCCATGCTGTATCTCTGTTTCTTCACCTAAACACCAATTAGACTGGTACATGGATAGGATGGGTTTGGGGGCTATGGGCCAAACGCAAGCAGGTGGAACTGGTGTAGCTGGGACACATAAACTGGTGTGGGCAAACTAGGCCGAAGGAAGTAAAGTAAAGATGCAAAGGTCTTTGACTGAAGGGGAGCCAGTAGATCTTCAGGGTGGTCTGGAGATGGGGGCTTCCTATCTGTCATGTGTGACTAAATCATTGGCGGCAGTTGCCGTATTGACACTAGGAGGATGGTGGGAACCGAACAGACAGCATCGATACTTCTGACTGTGGGCATTGCAGATAATAGTCCTGAAATGAAGGTGACAATGCAGCTCAGCAACTTTTAGCAATTTGCTCCAGGCAAACATTCTGAATCATATATTTCTATAAATTGATAAAACCTGCCAAGCCAGATTAGCACTTTGAATTCTGTCATGCAGCCAGAGATTATGTGCATTTCACAATGCAATTTCATCAGAAACCTGTTAGCAAAATGTGATTACATACTCACTGTGTAGTTCCTATTGGAAGTCCAATTGGTTTTCTGCACATGATAATCAAATCAATGTAGATGCTGGAAATCTCAAATGTAAAAAAATGCTGGACTTCCGGTGGCACTATGCTGGAGTAGAAGCACGCGCCAGCTAGCTCCTCGCTGAAACCGAAAAAAACCGGGAGAAAATCGGGACTGACCTGCTGAAAACTTATTGGCAGCCTGTGTCGAGGGTGAGTGATGTCATCAGACCGCGACTCCGAAGGTTTAATGTCGATCCACACTCCCCCATAAGGACAGACAAAGAAACCCAGTAGGACTAAACTACCGGTGGAAGAAGTAGGCCTGAGTGAAGCCTCGGGCTCAATTTCAACGTCATCCCAAGAGGAAGTTTCAAAACAGATCCAGAAGGCAAAGACTAAAAAAACTGAAATGGAGGACCTTCGTACTTTTATTTCAAGAGAAATCTCAAGTATAAAAGAAGAACTGTAAAACTTCAAAGAAGAAGTTGCAGCCTCAGTTCAGACTGTTTGAGAAGTGTTGTTTACCTGGAAGGAAGAAATGTCTGAAAAATTAAATCAACAAATGGAAGATGTAAACATTAAACTTAATTTGATGGAATCTAACTTTAACTCTACATTGGATCCCGTTATCGATACAGTAAATCAGCACACTGCAGCTATAACTGAATTAGAGGCAATTGCCGATACAAGTGCTGAAACTACAAAAAGAATTCTCTCCGAGACTAAGCGTTTAACAGACTTATTGAATAAAGTGACTGAAAGATGTATTGACTTGGAGGGATGTCAGAAACGGCTGAATATAAGAATTGTTGGTGTTAAAGAGGGCAAAGAGGGAAATAAAAACCTCCGTGACTTTGCTGCAGATCTTTTACAAAAAGTTTTAAATTTAGAGAACAAGCCTCTATTAGGTCAGGCACACAGGGCATTGAGACCTCGTCCAAGTGCTAGCGCCCCCCAAAGACAACTGATACTGAAGGTGCAATATGACCATATTTTGGATGACATCATGACAAAAATTGCTGGCAACAGAAATCTTTCATTTGAAGGTGACAGGATCAGTATTTTCAGAGACAATCCTGTAGAGGTCGTTAAGAGGAGAGCGCTTTTCAATGATACAAGAGGAATCCTTAAGAAGATACCAAATTTGAGTATTGGACTGATGTACCCTGCAAAACTGAGTCACCTACAAGCAGAAGGAACATTTCTTCACCGATTACAAGAAAGCACAGGAGTTCGACCAGGATATTGAGAAATCGACTGATGATTGAATATTATTTCCATGGTGTCATCACCTTACAGAGAACAAATTGAACTTTAAATTGTTATACTCAAGGACTAATGATAGTTGATAATGATAGCTGGCAAGTTATCTTGCTATTGATTTACAACCTTTATAATTTAGTACTAATCACTACTAATTATTACTAACTATTATTCATTCAATTCAATTCATTTAAATCCAACTTTATTGTCATTGCGCAGATACAAGTATAGGTACAACGGAATGCAGTTCAGCGTCTGGTCATAGTCATAGTGCAAGACAGAAGAGGTAGAAAATAAAAATACAGAATAAGCATACAATAGAGTAAAAGAGCACTGGTTAACAATGTGTGGAATGTGGATGGATTAGAAAAAAAAACTGGTACATAGGCAAATACTGTATACAAATGGGAGAGACTAAAGATATCTAGCGACGGGACTCCGAGTTCAGCAGTGTAATAGTGTTGTTGAAAAAGCTGTTCCTCATCCTGCTTGTGCGAGACCTGAGGCAAGATACTTAGAATTAGTTATAAATAAGAAATATAAATAATATTTGATTTAGGTATTTTATTAATAAAATTTGATTTATTTAATATTTGACTAATATTTGACTAAAACTTTTTAGGAGAATACAAAATTCTCTACAATTGGATCACAAATTCTTGGGACCTAAAAATGTTTCCCCCCCACCTCCCTTTTATAAATTGCTTTTATTGAAATGTTCTTTTTTATTAAAGCATGGAGCTAGTATTATTTTTATAAGGCTATGGACGTCTTTAGAGGGTTAGCCATGCAAGTGTGGCTATCACTAACTACACTGATTGTAGATGTCGTTTTTTTCCTTTATTTGTATTCTTCTAACCATCTATTTTTCTACTTTTTTTACTTTTACAACTTTAATACTAAATTCAATTATAAGTTTTTTTAAGGAGATATGTTCGGAATGAAGACTTATTAAATCTAAAATTCATCTATCCTGTGTTCGGGTGAAATGTCGGGTTTACTGTGTTGAACCATTTGCTCTTTTATAGACCACCCTACCCATAAGATGCAAGATGTTAATATGAAAATTGGGCGTGAAGGAATTACATTTTGTAGCTGGAACGTCAAAGGTATTAATGAACCAATCAAGAGAGGTAAAGTATTAGCACACTTAAAATCACTCATAGCTGATATAATGTTTCTTCAAGAAACTCATCTTAAAAATGAAACGCAACATAGATTGAAAACAAAATGGATTGCCAAAACGTATCACTCCTCATTCTCTCATAAGTCTAGAGGGGTTGCAATTTTAATCCGTAAGGCTATACCTTTTAAACATATATCAACTATTGCGGATATTGATGGTAGATATATTATACTGGTGGGTGAATTATATTTTTTTAAAGTGATCTTCCTTAACGTTTATGGACCAAATTTTGACAGCCCATTGTTCTTCAAGAAAACACTTAATACTATTTCGGAACTTACACAATATAATTTGATAATTGGTGGAGACTTAAATTGTACATTAGATTCTTACCTAGATAGATCATCAAGACAAATGAAAATAAAATCCAAGGATAGAGATAGAGATAGAGAGATAGCCTTTATTGTCATTCAGACCGAAGTCTGAACGAAATTGCAGCAGTCATACATATAATACAATAAAAACAACGATAAACACATATTAACATCCACCACAGTGAGTCCACCCAGCATCTCCTCACTGTGATGGAGGCAAAAGTCTTAGGTCTGCAGTCTCTTCCCTCCTCTTCTCCCTCTGCCCTGAGGCGATACCCCGCGGGCGATGTTATAAATCAGTCCCGCGGATCAAACACCGCGGCCCGGGGTGGTCGAAGCTGCCGCCCACCAATCCTGCAGACGCAGCCGCTGGCCCACGGCCGAACCCTGGACTCAGGCCACCACCGCCAGAACACCGTCCCAGCCACCCTCACGTGAGTACCGTACCATCTTCAGCCTCGGGCTGGGCCGCCCCAACATGGACGCCGAACCTCCCCCGGGCCGGGCCGCCCCGACATGGGCGTCGCTTCTCCCTCTGGCCGGGCCGCCCCGACTTGGGCGTCGCTTCTCCTTCGAGACGGGCCACCCCGACATGGGCGCCGAACCTCCCTCGGGCTGCGAGCGCCGCACTTCCCCGAGCTCGGCCGCTCCGACGGGAGCCTCGTTCCACCCTCGGGCTGGCCGCCCTCACGGGAGCGTCCCAACCTCTCACGGGAGCACTGTTCCAGCCCTGAGCCGGACCACCCTCACGGGAGCGAGCTCAGGGCGAGTCCTGACGGGCTCTGCCTCTGGAGCCCTCGAGGTCGTCAGCTCCACCAGGCCTCAGCGCAGACGGAGGCAGAGAAGGGGAATACGACAAAAAAGTTGCATTCCCCCGCAGGGAGAGACTGCAAACCCCGTTTCAAACCCCCACCCCCCCAAAACACAAACCAGGAACCAAAATCTAGACTAACCAAAATAAAATAAACAACACAAAAACACAAAACAAATGGGACTGCCGATGAGCAGCTGCAGCCAGGGCCGCGCCGCCACACCGACCGGCAGGTGTATAATTAAATCCATACATCAATACTACTAATATCAAAGATGGCTGGAGAATAGAAAATCCATCTGGATGAGAATATTCATTTTACTCACCAGTACATAAAACCTATTCACGAATAGACTCTTTTTTAGTGGACTTTAATGGAATGACCGTGAAGCAGACATAATTGAGATTTAATCCTCAAATTTTAAATGATAAAACATGCTACGAATATCTTATTACACAGATTAATATGTTTTTCGAGATGAATGACCGCCCTGAAACATCTGTCTCCCTTCTTTGGGAAACATTCAAAGCATTTGTACGAGGAGCGTTAATCTCCTCTCAAGCCTTCCATAATAAAAAGAAACAACATGTATTAGAAATGGAAATAAGGTAATTAGATATAGAGAATGTGGCCGTCACTTCTATGATAAAACATAATAAAATCGTTGCACTTAAATATAAGTTAAATCAAATATATTCAGATCAAATCATAAAACCTTATCAACATACTAAACAACTACAATTTGAATTTGGTGATAAACTACAAAAATTATTAGCCCATCTACTTTGTAAATTGGACGGGGAAAAAACAATTCATAAAATTAGATCAGATATGAGAGAAACACTAACATTGCCCAAGGATATCAATGACAGATTTTTACAATATTATCAAACACTTTATTCAGCCAAAACGACAGATTGTCCTGCGAGAATGGAAACATTCTTACAGAAATTTAATCTTACAGGCTTGGATCTGAAAGAGAGGGAATTATTAGGTGCTGAAATATCAGTAAAAGATGTTGAAGACTCCAGTAGATCTTTGAAAAACGGAAAGGTCGCAGGCCCTGATGGTTTAAACGCTGAATTTTATTAAAAAATTAATGATCTACTTTCTCCACTTCTACAGACATTATATAATTACGCTTTCACTCAACAGAAACTGCCAGAAACTTTAAACGAATCAACAATAACACATACCAAAAATGGATAAGGACCTTGAGGATCCAAGTTCATATCAAGCAATAGCTCTTTTAAACACTGATCAGAAGATATTAACTAAAATTTTAGCCCATAGATTAAGTTTAGTGATTCATAAATTAATACATCCCGATCAAACAGGTTTTATCCCAAAACGTTATTCATTTTATAATCTGAGACGATTATTTAATATTATAGATTCAAATAGAATGGCTAATGTAGATTTAGCAGTCATCTTGTTAGATGCTGAAAAAGCATTTGATCAGGTGGAATGGCCCTATCTATTTTCGGTGATGGAAAAATTTCAACTGGGTGAGAAGTTTTGTACATGGGTTAAACTCCTATATACTAACCCAGCAGCTAGAATATTGACAAATCAAATGTTATCACCCAAATACAATTTGTCTAGAGTTTGTAGACAAGGTAGCCCATTATCTCAGTTATTATTCACCCTTGCTATCGAACCACTTGCAGAAAGTGTTCGCGCCCACCCAGAAATATATGGGTATAATACTAAAGATACAGTTAATAACATTTCTTTATACGCAGATGATGTACATTACAAACGCAGAAACTAGTATTCCAAACTTACTAAATCTTATAACTCAATTTGGCTCGTTCTCTGGATATAGAATTAATTGGAATAAAAGTGAAATTATGCCAATAACGGAACTTAACCCACATATATTGCAACAATCTCCTTTTAAAGTAGTCTATGAAAAATTTAAATATCTTGGAATTTATGTGACTAAGAAATATACTTCATTACAGAGCATTTCATTGTCTCTGTACTGTACACTGACAATGACAATTAAAGTTGAATCTGAATCTGAATATGAATATGAATATCAGAACAAAGCATAAAACTTACAATAAACCAAAGAAATGTCCTTGATTATAGTATAATAATTGGAAAAAATGTAATATTACATTTTTGGAAAAACCCGACAACCCCCACAATTAAAATGTGGATTATGGAAATGTCTGAGACCTTACATTTGGAAAAAATTAGACTTGCTTTAATTGACAAATCAGAACAGTTTGCTAGGATATGGTCTCCATTTATTGATATTCTGAAAAGGTAAATTGGTTCAGCACGGAAGCTTGACTGAAACTTGAATCAAGGATTGTATGAATAATTACACTTTATAATCTACGGACCTATCTACTAAATTGTATTATTGGTAATCTCTTTTATTTTTTTTTTCCCCTCCCCTCTCTCTATAGCTCTAAAATAAAATATAAAATAAAATATAATAATTAAAATAAATGCTGGATATACACTAAATCTGTGGGAAGATAAACAGTGCCAACATTTCAAGTTGAAGATCCTTTTTCCAAACATCTACAGATGTGGGCTGACCTACTGAGTAATTCTAGCATTTTATGTTTTGATTTTGATTCTCTGCACAAGACTTGTTTACAGTGAGGCATCTGGAGGGCTTGTATTGATTCTCTGCACATGACTTGTTAACAGTGAGGCATCTGGGGGGGGGGGGGGGGGGGTTGCGGGGGGCTTTCTTGAGCGCTAGTATGAGTGTTGTGGGCTGAAGGGACTGGTTTCCAGACAGCTAGTTTGGACATTATGGGCCAAATTGATTCTTGGGCTGGCAGCTCAGTCACTTAGGCCTGGTGGGCTGGCAGCTCAGTCTCACAGGCCTGGTGGGCTGGCAGCACAGTCAGTCAGGCCTGGTGGGCTGGCAGCTCAGTCACTCAGGCCTGGTGGGGGCAGCTCAGTCATTCAGGCCTGGTGGGCTGGCAGCTCAGTCACTCAGGGCTGGTGGGCTGGTAGCTCAGTCACTCTGGCCTGGTAGGCTGGCAGCTCAGTCACTCAGGCTTGGTGGGCTGGCAGCTCAGTCACTCGGGCCTGATGAGCTGGCAGCTCAGTCACTCAGGGCAGGTGGGCTGGTAGCTCAGAAATTCCATCCAAAACAGGTGAAAGACTGTGAGAGAGAAGGCGGAGAGGGTGGAGAATCAATTTTAGACATTTTTCATCTATTTTGGCAGATCACAGAAATGAAGGAGGAAAGTCTATCCTGGCCTGGATCTCACAGGGAGCCAATGAAGGGAGGGAGAAAAATATAGAGGTTTAATACTTACAGGGGGAATACTTACTGATGAGACTCCTCCTGGGCTAGTACAGGCCTGATGGGCTGAAGGCACTATTTAAAAAAAATCTTAGTGAAATCTCATGAAAGACACTTTTAGGGGACTTTTTCAGGCCTGGCACTGCCTTTTGGGCCAAATGTCCTTCCTGGGCTAATACGGGCATTTTTGGCAAAAGGGACTAGTTTCTCGGTTAATAGGGGCCTTGTGGGCCGAAATGAGTGATTTCAGGCAGGCCAAACAACTCATTTCATTTCATTTCCATTGCCATTTCAGTTTCAAGCACAGGGCAGGCCAAACAACTAATTTCCTCATTTTAATTTCATTTCATTTCCATTGCCATTTCAGTTTGAAACACAGGGCATGCCAAACAACTCATCTCATTGTCATTTTCATTTTATTTCCATTGTCATTTCAGTTTGAAACACAAGTCAGGCCAAACAACGCATCTAATTTTCTTTTACATTTCATTTCCATTGACATTTCAGTTTCAAACACAGGGCAGGCCAAACAACTCATCTCATTTTGGTTTCCATTTCGTTTCATTTCCATTACCATTTCAGTTTCAAGCACAGGGAAGGCCAAACGACTCATCTCATTTTTATTTCATTTCTTTCCATTGCCATTTCAGTTTCAACACAGGGCAGGCCAAACAACTAATTTCATTTTCATTTTCATTTCATTTCATTTCCATCACCATTTCAGTTTCAAGCACAGGGCAGGCCAAACAACTCATCTTGTTTTCAATTTCATTTCATTTCCATTGCCATTTCAGTTTCAAGCACAGGGCAGGCCAAACAACTAATTTCCTCATTTTCATTTCATTACATTTCCATTGCCATTTCAGTTTCAAGCACAGGGGAGGCCAAACAACTAAGCTCATTTCCATTTCATTTCATTTCCATTGCTATTTCAGTATCAATCACAGGGCAGGCCAAACAATTCATTTTCATTTTCATTTTCATTTTCATTTTCATTTTCATTTTCATTTTCATTTTCATTTTCATTTTCATTTTATTTCCATTGCCATTTTAGTTTCAAGCACAGGCCAGGCCAAACAACTCAACTGATTTTCATTTAATTTCATTTCTCTTTCCATTTCAGTTTCAAGTACAGTGCAGGCCAAACAACTCATCTCATTTTCAATTTCATTTCATTTCCATTGCCATTTCAGTTTCAAGTACAGGGCAGGCCAAACAACGCATCTCATTTTCATTTCATTCCATTTCCATTGCCATTTCAGTTTCAAGCACAGGGCAGGCCAAGCATCTAATCTCATTGTCATTTCATTTCATTTCCATTGCCATTTCAGGTTCAAGTACAGGGCAAGCCAAACAACACATCACATTTTCATTTCCATTGCCATTTCAGTTTCAAGCACAGGGCAGGCCAAGCATCTAATCTCATTGTCATTTCATTTCTTTTCCATTGCCATTTCAGGTTCAAGTACAGGGCAAGCCAAACAACACATCACATTTTCATTTCCATTGCCATTTCAGTTTCAAATACACGGCAGGCTAATCAACTCATTTTATTTCCATTCCATTTCTTTGTCATTGATTTCAACATGCAGGTAGACTCGGAAAATCAGGTTGGTACTGGACCCCAAGAAAACGTCTTTGTAGAGTGCCTTCGTGAAATATTCATAGAACAGCTTGTATTGGAGCCTACCAGGGAGAAGGCAATTCTGGATTTAGTGTTATGTAATGAACCGGATTTGATAAATGACCTCGAGGTTAATGAGTCATTAGGAGGCAGTGACCATAACATGGTCAGGTTTCATCTAAAATTGGAGAACGAGAAAGGTAGATCGGAGGTGTCAGTGTTGCAGTTGAATAAAGGGGTCTATGGGGCCATGAGGGAGGAGCTGGCTGGCCAAAGTTGACTGTAAAGATACACTAGCAGGGATGACAGTGGAACAAAAATGGCAGGCATTTCTAGGAATAATACAGAAGGTGCCGGATCAGTTCATTCCTAGGAAGAAAGATTCCAAGGGGAGAAAGGGACGACCATGGCTGACAAGGGACATCACACAGTATAAAAATTAAAGTGAAGAAGTACAACGTAGCAAAGATGAGCGGGAAGCAAGAGGATTGAGTAATGTTTAAAGAACAACAGAAGATAACCAAAAAGACAATACGGGGAGAAAAAATGAGGTACGAAGGTAAGCTAGCCAAGAATATAAAGCAGGATAGTAAAACCTTCTTTAGGTATGTGAGGAGGAAAAAATTTACTTAAGACCAAAGTTGGACCCTTGAAGACCGAAAAAGGTGAAATTATTATGGGGAACATGTAAATGTCAGAAGAGTTGATCAGGTACGTTGGATCTGTCTTCACTAAAGACGAAACAAACAATCTTCCTGATATAGTAGAGGCTAGAGGATCTGGGGTGACGGAGGAACTGAAGGAAATCCACATTAGGCAGGAAATGTTGTTGGATAGACTGAAGGGACTGAAGGCTGCTAAATCCCCAGGGCCTGATGGTCTGCATCCCAGGGTACTTAAGGAAGTGGCTCTAGAAATCGTGGATGCATTGGTGATATTTTCCAATGTTCTATAGACTCAGGACCAGTTCCTGTGCAGTGGAGGGTAGCTAATGTTATCCCACTTTTAAAGAAAGGCGGGAGAGAGAAATCAGGAAATTATAGAGCAGTTTGCCTGATATCAGTGTTCAAGGAGGAACTGCAATTGCTGGAAAATCGAAGGTACACAAAATGCTGGAGAAACTCAGCGGGTGCAGCAGCATCTATGGAGCGAAGGAAATAGGTAACATTTCGGGCCGAAACGTTGCCTATTTCCTTTGCTCCATAGATGCTGCTGCACCCGCTGAGTTTCTCCAGCATTTTGTGTAGCCTGATATCGGTGGGGGGAAGATGCTGGAGTCAATTCTAAAAGATGAGATAGCCAAACATTTGGATAGCAGTAATAGGATTGGTCCGAGTCAGCATGGATTTAAGAATGGGAAATCATGCTTGATTAATCTTCTGGAATTTTTTGAAGATGTAACTAGGAAAATGGACAAGGGAGAGCCAGTAGATGTAGTGTACCTGGACTTTCAGAAAGCATTTGATAAGTTCCCACATAGAAGATTAGTGGGCAAAATTAGGGCACATGGTATTGTAGTGGGGGTAGAGTGCTGACATGGATAGAGAAGTGGTTGGCAGACAGGAAACAAAGAGTAGGGATTAACGGGTCCCTTTCAGAATGCAGGCAGTGACTAGTGGGGTGCTGCAAGGCTCAGTGCTGAGACCGCAGCTAGTTACAATATACATCAATGATTTGGATGAAGGGATTCAAAGTAACATTAGCAAATTTGCAGATGATACAAAGCTGGGTGGCAGTGTGAACTGTGAGTAGGATGCTATGAGTATGCAGGGTGACTTGGACAGGTTGGGGGAGTGGCCAGGCATGGCAGACGAAGTTTAATGCAGATAAATGTGAGGTTATCCGCTTTGGTAGCAAAAACAGGAAGACAGATTACTATCTAAATGGCGTCAAGTTGGGGAAAGGGGAAGTACAAAGGGATCTGGGAGTCCTTGTACATCAGTCTATGAAAGTAAGCATGCAGGTACAGCAGGCAATGAAGAAAGCGAATGGCATGTTGGTCTTTATAACAAGAGGAATCGAATATAGGAGCAAAGTTGTCCTTCTGCAGTTGTACAGGGCCCCAGTGAGACCACACCTGGAGTATTGTGTGCAGTTTTGTTCCCCTAATTTGAGGAAGGACATTCTTGCTATTGAGGGAGTGCAGCGTTGGTTTACAAGGTTAATTCCCGGGATGGCGGGACTGTGATATGCTGAGAGTATGGAGCAGCTGACTTGTACACTCTGGAGTTTAGAAGGATGAGAGGATATCTCATTGAAACATATAAGATTGTTAAGGGCTTGGACACGCTAGAAGCAGGAAACATGTTCCCGATGTCGAGGGAGTCTAGAACCAGGGGCCACATTTTAAGAATAAGGTGTAAGCCATTTAGAACGGAGATGAGGAAATGCTTTTTCTCACAGAGAGTGGTGAGTGTGGAATTCTCTGCCTCAGAGGGCAGTGGAGGCAGGTTCCCTGGATGCTTTCAAGAGAGAGCTGGATAGGGATCTTAAAGATAGCGGAGTCAGGGGATATGGGGAGAAGGCAGGAACGGGGTACTGATTGGGAATGATCAGCCATGATCACATTGAATGGCGGTGCTGGCTCGAATGGCCGAATGGCCTACTCCCACACCTATTGTCTATTGTCTACTGTCTATTTCAGTTTCAAGCACAGGGCAGGCCAAGCAACTTATCTCATTTTCATTTCATTTCCATTGCCATTTCAATTTCAAGCACAGGGCAGGCCAAACAACTCATCTCATTTTCATTTCATTTCATTGCCATTGCCATTTCAGTTTCAAGCACAGGGCAGGCCAAACAACTCATCTCGTTTTCATTTCATTTCATTTCCATTGCCATTTCAGTTACAAGCTCATCGCAGGCCAAACAACTCATCTCATGTTCATTTCATTTCATTTCCATTGTCATTTCAGTTTCAAGCACAGGGCACACCAAACAACTCATTTCATTTTCATTTCATTTCATTTCCATTGCCATTTCAGTTTCAAGCACAGGGCAGGCCAAACGTCTAATCTCATTTTCATTTCGTTTCATTTCCATTGCCATTTCAGTTTCAAGCACAGGGTAGGCCAAACGTCTAATCTCATTTTCATTTCATTTCCATTGCCATTTCAGTTTCAAGCACGGGGTAGGCCAAACAACTCATCTAATTTTCATTAAGGGCTAACAGGTCAATTATTGCAAGTACATTGTCGACTCACAGTTTAGTAGACTCACAGTTCAGTTGACTCACAGCAGAATTGCAGCCCCACCCTCGCGATCTTCCAGAGTGACTGACTAATTTCCAGGCATCCGGGGTTTTATAGTCCTGCCCTCCCCCCCCGGGAAGGGACATTGCCTTCATCATGGTGGTTGACAGGCGAGAGGACCAATTAGCTGATCTCAACATTTTTTTAAAGAGTCATACATTTTTATTTTTCATCAATCAGAAAAATCCTTGGGGCTGCCGCAGCGGAGGAGGACTGAGTAAGAGGACCTAAAATCATAGCGATATAGGGTAGTGTTTTTTTCTAAAATCAATATACAGCACAGACAAGAAGTGGTCAAGATGAGACTTTTAGTTATATAGATTACAATCAATTCCAACCACAATGAAGTTCCAACACTGCTCCCCACTCTCCACCAAATTTCTCCCAGTGGGGTGCTCTTCCCTACTGTTACCAACCTTCCTGTGTTATCACTTTAATAGAAACCAACAGAGAAAATTAGTTTCAACATTCAAGAACAATTGCATCGCCCACAGGAGTCACAAGCAGCAATACACCAGAATGGAGGACCTCACACGTAAACACTGAGTTAGTTGACCATGCACCACCTGGTTATCACACATATAAGGTTTGGAATAATTTATTGATGTGAATTATTTCACTAATGGGATGAATTGGCAAACAGATTATTAATTTCCTCTTATGCATATTCTGGGAAAGAATTTTCATTGTGGTACATCTGCACATTTTTGTTACAGTGGGCTTGACAATTTTTATTCATCTTCCTTTGTAGAGATTTTCCCTTGGATGTTTTTATATCCAAAATAAAAGATGCAGGGTGAAATAGGAAAATAGGATATGAAAGATACACTGATCAGACATTGCACCTACCATATTTCCCAATAACCTCACGTGCCCAACTGCCCCCTGATTCGCTTGCTATGCATCCATACTTGGGACGATACGCAGCAGCAATTAATCTACCAACAAGTATGAATTTGCAAAGAAACTGGAAAATCCCATGGTTACGCAGAACATGTGTAATTAAACACAATTTGTACCAGAGCCAAGGATCAAACCCATATCAATGGAGGTGTGATGCAGCAGCATTTCACTACTGTGCTGAATTTAATACTTGCTTGGACCTTGAGGTCATTTAGTGACCCTATGTAATGCTGGGAAATAATTGCTTGATTACACCATTTGATTGAATCAAACCATGAATTAAAAAAAATAATTGAAATAAATCACAAGGCAAGGGATATTATTAATTCATACAATGAGATGGATCTACAACTTATTGAGAGGACTCATCAGGACATCTCATGTTCATTACCTACTGATTTACAATTTTTATTAATGTTCATTTCTCTCTTAATATACCACTTAATGGGAGCATCCATCCGAAAATCTCATATTCTTCAATGAATGCTTTCTGATTTTTATTAATGTTCTCCAATTTTCATATATTTGGCTTTCTGCAGGGCTACTAGTTTAGTGGTCATGTGGTATGTACAAATCAGCATCAATCTCCTTCTCTGCTAACTCTGTGCAGTGTTCAAGAGTTTTGCGAACCATAATAAACCAGTCAACCTTTCCATGTATAGTCTGAGTGACTCACATTCTCAGCTGTACATCTTAGGTTGCCTATATAAACTGCCTGTGCTTCAGCTGTCATTTCCTGCATAAAAGTTGAAAACTCAAGTACACTGTATCACTTTTAATCAGTATTTCATTCTGCACTGCAGACTTGCACCATCTTGCTTGTTTCTCTACAATATGGATTGCCACTGCCTGCATTGTTTTACAGGTGCACAACCTTTTATCCGAAGTTCCAAATAACGAAAAGCTCCGAATAGCGGACATTTTTTCGGTCCTTGAAGAAAGGTCTTTGAAGACGTTCACCGAGGGCGGCCCGCAGAGGTGACAGTGGAACCTCCGGTCGGTCCCCAAAGAAAGGGGAACAAAATCCCCATTCATAAAAGAGAAGGTGAGGGTATATTGCGCGGGAGGGTTAATAATTGATAATCTGCTGCTGCCTGCCCGCTGAGTTAAAAAGTTTCCATGGTAGACTCGTGATACACAGTGTATCGTGAGTCTTGCGTGGGAACTTTTTAACTCAGCGGGCAGGCAGCAGCAGATTGTCGCACCCTTCAGTTTCACCTCACCTACACCCCTTTGCTTCCCGGCCACGTGTGTGACCCCCTTACCTCCCCTCTCCAGCTCCTGCCCATTGCATCGGCGCGGGGGATTTGCACTGTCTCCACGTCGGCGATGCCAGCAGGTCAGTGCCAGTCACCAGAGACGTCAGGACCAACAGGACACCGACCCCCAGGCCCACTGCAAGCACGGAGATCCCAGAGACCCACAGCCAGCAGCAGCCCAGCCCCGTTCCAACTCCAGAGGAAAACTGCAAACTGGCCGGAGACGTCAGGACCACCAGAAGCCACTCCCCGATGGGTCGCTATGGCGACAAGTGGCAGTTCGCCCACAGCCCGAGTTGCGCCCCCTCATCGGGGCGCCGACCCCCAGGTCCACTGCAAGCACGGAGATCCCAGATCAGCAACTCCAGCCCAGCCCCGCTCCAATTCAAGAGGAACACAATCCCCGTAGGGGCAGAAGCTGATGGTGTGCAAGGTACGTCTTATTCTTGGGGTGGCGCAGCTCGGGCTGTGGGCGAACTGCCACTTGTCGCCGTAGCGGCCCATCGGGGAGCGGATTCCTCTGGAGTTGGAGGGGGAGGGGGGGTATTGTGCTGTTTGATCGCCCCCCTGCTATCCCAGGGACAGGGACAGGGAGACACAGCGGCTTTTGAGACTGGAAGTGATTGCCCACCAAAGTTCTGCCCACACAGTCAGTACACCTCTCCTACACTGCATTTCATACAAACATTTATGCTGCAAGAAAAAACTACATTGAAGACTCAAACGCGCGACCGAGTAACTGCCGGGATCGAGGCGCAAACTCACGACCTTGCAGATATGAGCCGAGCACTCTACCACTGAGCCAGCCGTTAAAACCTACGCTAAAAATCTTCCATTCTGAAGGCCGAAAAATTCCAAATTACGAAAGGTGTCTGGTCCCAAGGCTTTCGGATAAAAGGTTGTGCACCTGTATTTTATTTTTCACCTAAGCACATTTTCTAACTCACCACCTTGCTGTGCTCCTTCTGCCTACATATAGCTACCAACTGAAGAGTGCAGCCAGGTGATTGCACAACTGCTTGGCATTGGTGGATTGAGCAATGTTCAAGGCCTTGGCTTTTAAGCTGTCGTAAGAATTTAATTTTTCTATTGTCGGTACAAATGATAATTTCACTTGAATACCTTGCCTGTTCAGATTCCCCTATTCACTGTACACCTGGGAACAACAAGCACAGTGCTTTTCCCTTCCTGACCACAGAGTTTTCAGAGTATTGTGATGAGGTAAGCATGACAATCAATCTATTCCAGGGTCTGTTTTTCATACCTGCATCATCCCTCCCTTTCATCGTCTTTCACAATCAGCACATCCTTCTATACCTCCCACCTGTATGTATGTCTTCCCTTTAATTTATTTTCTGTTATTCATCTCAATTACTCCACATTGCAGCATGCATCACATTCTTTGGATGTAGAAGTTTCTTGAATTGTTTGTTAGGTTTATTAGTCACTATCTTACAATTATGACCAGTAATTCTATGAATCCTCTTGCCTGCAAATATGTTTTCCTACTTTCTGTCTATAAAGCAAGGTTTACCAACTCCCACGCTATTACACAAAGACATAGTCTAAAAATCTGTAATGATATGATTCCGCATATAAAATTGTTGAGGTATATGAAGCTATTGTATTTCCTACTTATTCATTGTGCTATTATTGCAAGAGAATTTTAAGCCAGTGTTTGATTTCTATAATTATTACTTTATATTCAAAAGCTAATTTAAATGGACAGAAGAAAACATTAAGTAGTGAATTGTGATTGCAGTCTATGCTTAAACTCAGGTCCAGGAAATAAATACATCACCTTTGTCAGAACACTTTGGAAACAAAATTCAGATCACCTTGTGCATTCTTCATTTTAATAAAACATTCTGACATAGTAACACATTTTATAATGCAGCATGAGGTGTCAGATTAATTAACTTGGTATTTTACATAGTACAAATTAAAGATTTGCTCAGAAAAGTAAACATTGCTTGCAAAACATCACTCAAATAGCACATTATAAATATGTTAGTGTCACAACAGAGTGAAACAGCAGCTGATGTCATTAAGTGCCATCCCTCCAATTCCATTAGCCTTGATAAAAGTGTAACAATAAATGAATTACATCTCTGAAATGGACGGATGGAGATGACTAGGTTAAAGAGCAAACAGTCACTTGATTAAATAGGTAACTAATTTGCTAATGTTCTGCACATGGTGTGATGAATGTGCTCCTGAGAATCACCTTAAGTCAATTTGCTGTATTAAAGGCGTAATATTAATGCAAGCAATTGATTGAAGTCAATTGTTCCAGTGTCATCTGCCCTTGGAATTTCCCTTGCTCCAGCTGCCATGTATGGGGTGCTTTTAAGGACTGACATCTTCATCCTGGCTAAAAGTAATATTTTTAGCATTTTGAAAGATGGTTCTGAGCATTCAGTAGAAAGGTGTATAGTTAGACTTGGTAACAAATCTTCAGGATATTACATGAATCTATAGTGGTCTAAAGTGGTAACTGCATGGAGCTTGTGCCTACATGGTTTCAGTTAAAATAGATGCCAGAGATAGCATGAGTGTCACTCACTAAATACCTGCTCAAAAATGCATTGATGCCGAGTCATGCTGTTGATCAGTGCGCAAATCAGTCTGATGCTAGTATTATCATTTGTCAGCTCACAATGACCTCTCTAAACTTCCATAGTTAAAAACAAGTGTTGTAGCAGGAAGGAACTCATTGCCAACACTATTTAAAGAGATCACTAAATGCTTAATTGCTAGTTGACTTCTCCAAGATCTTTGGACTGTTCTACAATTTGTTTACATTTTCGGTAGAAATGTTTAGGTAGAATTTAGGAGGCACTGAAAGACTCAAGGCCTGTCCCACTGCGGGGACCTAATTTGTGAGTTTAGAACAGTTTGCGCTCAACTCAAACTCGAAGCATGGTCGACATAGAAACATAGAAACATAGAAAATAGGTGCAGGAGTAGGCCATTCAGTCCTTCGAGCCTGCACCGCCATTCAATAAGATCATGGCTGATCATCCAACTCAGTATCCTGTACCTGCCTTCTCTCCATACCCCCTGATCCCTCTAGCCACAAGGGCCACATCTCCCTCATGAATATAGCCAATGAACTGGCCTCAACTACTTTCTGTGGCAGAGAATTCCACAGATTTACCACTCTCTGTGTGAAAAAAAAAATTCTCATCTCGGTCCTGAAAGACTTCCCCCTTATCCTCAAACTGTGACCCTTTGTTCTGGACTTCCCCAAAATCGGGAACAATCTTCTTGCATCTAGCTTGTCCGACCCCTTTAGAAATTTGTAAGTTTCTATAAGATCCCCCCTCAATCTTCTAAATTCTAGCGAGTACAAGCCGAGTCTATCCAGTCTTTCTTCATGTGAAAGTCCTGCCATCCCAGGAATCAGTCTGGTGAACCTTCTCTGTACTCCCTCTATGGCAAAAATGTCTTTCCTCATATTAGGAGCAAAACTGTACACAATACTCCAGGTGTGGTCTCACCAAGGCCCTGTACAATTGCAGTAGAACCTCCCTGCTCCTATACTCAAATCCTTTTGCTAAGAATGCTAACATACCATTCGCTTTCTTCACTGCCTGCTGCACCTGCATGCCTACTTTCAATGACTGGTGTACCATGACACCCAGGGCTCATTGCATCTCCCATTTTTCTAATTGGCCACCATTCAGATAATAGTCTACTTTCCTGTTCTTGCCACCAAAGCGGATAACCTCACATTTATCCACATTAGACTGCATCTGCCATGCATTTGCCCACTCACCCAACCTATCCAAGTCACTTTGCAGCCTCCTAGCATCCTCCTCATAGCTAACACTGCCCCCCTGGGGTCCCAGCACTGAGCCTTGCGGTACCCCACTCGTCACTGCCTGCCATTCTGAAAAGGACCCATTTACTCCTACTCTTTGCTTCCTGTCTGCCAGCTAGTTCTCTATCCACATCAATACTGAACCCCCAATACCGTGTGCTTTAAGTTTGCATACTAATCTCTTATGTGGGTCCTTGTCAAAAGCTTTCTGAAAGTCCAGATATAACACATCCACTGGTTCTCCCTTATCCACTCTACTAGCTACATCCTTGAAAAATTCTATAAGATTCGTCAGACATGATTTAACTTTCATAAATCCATGCTGACTTTGTCCAATGATTTCACCACTTTCCAAATGTGCTGCTATCCCATCATTAATAACTGACTAGTTAATTCTAGTTAATAGTTAATTCTGCTCCGAAATTATTAACGTATGAAGTGTCAGTTGGGGAACTCTTTGGAAACAGTAACACTATTCTGTAAGTTTTACATACAGTCGTTATGGAAAGGGATGAGGTTGGTCTTCAAGCTAATGTCCTATATGGGGGAAGGTTTATTTTGATAACACAAAAGAGCACTTAGTGAAAGTTGCTTGGGACTAGATACTTAATGATAAAACACCACTAGACAACTAGGGAGCTAAACATTGTCTTGACTAGGCACAGTGAGATTCTTTGCTTGCATACAGAATGTATGCAAATATCAACCACCTACTGAACCAGGGGCCGCAGTTTAAGAATAAGGAGTAAGCCATTTAGAACGGAGATGAGGAAACACTTTTTCTCACAGAAAGTGGTGAGTCTGTGGAATTCTCTGCCTCAGAGGGCGGTGGAGGCAGGTTCTCTGGATGCTTTCAAAAGAGAGCTAGATAGGGCTCTTAAAAATAGTGGAGTCAGGGGATATGGGGAGAAGGCAGGAACGGGGTACTGACTGGGGATGATCAGTCATGATCACATTGAATGGTGGTGCTGACTCGAAGGGCCGAATGGCCTACACCTGCACCTATTGTCTTTTGATAGAGACAATTGTCTATTGTCTTTTGAATACTGGTGAAAGGTTGGAGAAAAGTGATGCTGACGAAGTGGAAAGAATGTACTTTCACTTTGACTTGGATATAAGATAACTTAAAATTAAATTTGACAGCAAGATTGCAAAAAGGCTAGGTTAAGACACAGGAGTAATGAAGGGAGAAATGAATTTAATGGCATAGGATGAAAGATTTCAGAGCTACTCTTCTCAAGATCAGTTGATACCAGCAGTTATGGTTTTTCAGTTACCACTGTTGCAATATTTGCTTTGGCCTATTCCATGTGAGTTGTTCTCATTACCATTTAGTTCAATAGGATCCAGGCATTGTTAAAGGGTATAATAGTGAGAGGCTTCAGGTATGCTTGTGAAGAGAAGTACACTCAATGCAGGCGTATTACCTATTATACCAACAATAATCTGCACCAACGATAATCTGCAGCTTTATATTTATACTTATCTTACTTATCTTGCCCTATACTGAATGTCATGGTAACTGGATCAGATCTTTTCAGCAGATAATAAGGTAGGTTGATGAGGGAAATGCATTTGATGTAGCCTTCATACATTTTAACAATGCTTTTGCAAATATCCCACATGACAGGCTAATCAAAAAAAAGTAAAAACTCGTGTCATAGAGTGAATCAGTGTGGAAACAGACCCTTCAGCCCAACTTGCCCACACGGGCCAACATGTTCAAGCTACACTAGCCCCACCTGCCCTCATTTGGTCCAAATCCCTCCCAACCTGTCCTATCCATGTAAGGGAATGGCATCCAAGGGAGAGTGGCAAACTGTATCAGTGACAGAAAGCAAAAGATTAAGTTGCCAACTGTTTTTGTGACTGAGAGAATCTGGGGCTCCTCAGGGTTCAGGGTTCAGCGCTCAGGCACTTGCTTTCTTTTAGAGGTATTAATGATTGAACATTTAGTGGCATGATTAAATATTTTGTAGCAGGTACAAGACTATATGATGAATGGTGAGGAGGAAAGCTTTCAACTGCACAAAGATATAAATTGTCAATTGAGTTGTACAGAAAAGGTGGCATAAAGGTGGCAAGATTTTCAGTGATGTAGAGGAACAAAGGAATTTTGAAATACCTGTCCATAAATTCTTAAAGATGGCAGGAAGGTCAATAAGTTGATCAAAATAGTATATGGGATGCTTTCCTTTATTGGCTAAGGCGTGGAATTTAAGGGCAGGGGAGTTATATAAAGCCTTGTTTAGAGCCCAGCTTGAATGTGCGTATTATATTGGTCATTATATGAACACAGAGAAACGGTACAATACAGGAAATCACGATTTGATGGTTTTCGAGAAAC
The DNA here is from genome assembly GCF_028641065.1 of Leucoraja erinaceus. Classification (NCBI taxonomy): domain Eukaryota; kingdom Metazoa; phylum Chordata; class Chondrichthyes; order Rajiformes; family Rajidae; genus Leucoraja; species Leucoraja erinaceus. The sequence continues at coordinate 35,020,444 of NC_073388.1, forward strand.
ACAAGTCCTTGGTAATACTGGGGGCATTTGGCTGTGTTCCTGCAGTGTAATGATCTGTAGGTCCTCTGGAGTTCTGCAGATCCAATATTCAACAGCTGGGTTGCCCTTCTTCCGTCTGGCATAGTAGACTAGGTGGCCAAATGTCCTCTTAGTTGTAAATGTCCTGTACTTTAGGTTTGATAGGCCTGTTTGATAGGCCACTTCTGCCCCTCTTCAGTCAGGACAGCACCTCTCCAGACTTGGCTCCCGTCACAACTTTGTAGCTTGGTTACCATTGAGTAATTATATTTGCAAATTTTTAATACATAACATCTCCAGCTGGTTTCCTTTCAATTTCCTTTGGCTCTGTGATACTTCATCAGAAACTTGTGATTCTCAGGCTTGCTGAAGCATGGGTTATAAATGTGTGAATTTGCACTATTCCTATTCATTTACCACCACTGGAAATGAAGTCTCACCTGGAATATACATCATGTGGATTTTTTTCTTTGTGACGATTTTAAAATTACATTAATGCATGTAACATCCTTTTACTTATAATAATTTGCTGTCTGGTATGAATTAATGAGGGTAATTGCAATGAAAAGCCACATTGATATTTCAAGAGTGACAATGGGGGATAATTTCTGCTGCACATAAGATTTCGGTATATGATAAAGATGATTTTTCATGGAAAATTTCCATGAATGTCCTATGAATTTACCATTTTGTTGCACTTACCACACAGGAATACAGGATATGAACACTGCACTGAAATTATCAAAATAACCTTTCAAGTGCCGGCAATATGAGTAAGGACTAGTGTTGTTGAGGTGATTACATGTTCCTCTGATGATTCTTTCAATCTTATTCTAGAGAGTCAAGGATATACAGTGCATTCAGAAATTATTCAGACCCCTTCACTTTTTCCACATTTTGTTACCTTACAGCCTTATTCTAAAAGGTTCATAAGGTTCATTTATTGTCACATACACCAATTGGTGTAGTGAAATTCACTGGCCTGGTCAGTCATACAATTAAAGAAAGCAACAGACTCAAAAACACATTTTAACATAAATATCCATCACAGTGACTCCTACGCATTCCTCACTGTGATGGAAGGCGAAAATAAAGTTAAAGTCCTTCCCTTGTTGTTCTTCCTTGGTCGGGGGCCTTGAGCCCCCCATTGACGGGACGGTCTTGTGTCCCGTAGCCGGCGGCGTTTGAGCCCTCCTCGTAGAGGTGATCAGCTCCCGCATCGGGGGGGGGGGGGGGGATGTCAGCTCCCCCGCACCGGGTGATCAAACCTCGCGTCGCGGCTGGACGAACCTGCGGCGTTGGAGCTCCCGACTAGCCTCTCCCGAGATTGTGAGCCCTTGATGGTAAGTCCGCAGGCCACGGTGGGAGCGATCCCAGGCAAGGGATCCGCTCCGATGGTAAGTCACGCCCTGCGGTGGGGCACACAACTGTCCGAGGCGGCTTCCAGCTCCAGCGATGGTAGGCCGCAGAGCCCGGAGAATGTGATCCAAAACTTGATCACATCTCTGGGAAGATAAGAACCTGAAAAAAAAGTTTCCCCCGACCCCCTCTCCCTCCCCTTACATAAAACAAACAGAAGAACATTAAAATAAACTTTAAACAAATGCTAAAAATAACAAAAAGGATGAAAATAACGAACAGACTGCTGGCAGGACTGCCATCTCTCTTATCCGCCGCCCCCTGGTGTTGGATGAAAATGGATGAAATTAATTTTTTATCATCAATCTACACACAATCCCCCTTAATAAAAAAGCGAAAACAGGTGTTTAAAGATTTTTGCAAAGTAATTGAAAAGAAATAACTGAAATATCACATTTATATAAGTATTCAGATCCTTTACTTAGTACTTTGTTGAGGCATCTTTGGCAGCGATTAGTGCCTCAAATCTTCCTGGGTATGATGCTACAAGCTTGGCACACCTGTATTAGAGTAATTTATCCCATTCTTCTCTGCAGATCCTCTCAAGTTGTGTCAGGTTGGATGGGGAGCGTCGATGCACAGCTATTTTCAAGTCTCTCTAGAGATGTTTGATCAGGTTGAAGTCTGGGCTCTGGCTGGGCCACTCAAGGACATTCGCAGACTTGTCACAAAGCCACTTGTCTTGGCTGTGTGCTTAGGGTCCTTGTTGGAAGGTGAAACTCCAACCCAGTCTGAGGTCCAGAATGTCCTGGAGCAGGTTTTCATCAAGGATCTCTCTGTACTTTGCTCCGTTCATCTTTCCCTCAATCCCAACTAGTCTCCCAGTTCCTCCCGCTGAAAAACATCCCCACAGCATGATACTGCCACCACCATGTTTTGCCGTAGGTATGGTATTGGCCAGATGATGAGCGGTGCCTACTTTCCTCCAGATGTGATGCTTGGCATTCAGGCCAGAAATAAATAAATCTTGGTTTCATCAGACCAGAGCACCAGAGAAAACAACCATTTTGGCAAACTCCAAACAGGTTGTCATGTGGCTTTTACTGAGGAGGGGCATCCGTCCGGCCACTCTACCATAAAGGCCTGATTGGTGGATTGCAGCAGATAAAGTTGTCCTTCCAGAAGGTTCTCCCATCTCCACAGAGGAACTCTGGAGCTCAGTGTGAGCAATCGGGTTCTTGGTCACCTCCCTGACCAAGGCCCTTCTTCCCCTGCTCAGTTTGGCCGGGCGGCCAGCTTATGAGGAGTCCTGATGGTTCCCAACTTATTTCATTTAAGAATGACAGAGGCCACTGTGCTCTTCAAGACCTGCAATGCTGCGGAAATTGTTTTATACCCTTCCCCAGATCTGTGTCTCGACACAATCCTGTCTCGGAGGTCTATAGACAATTCCTTTGTCGTCATGGCTTGGATTTTGCTCTGACATGCACTTTCAACTGTGGGACCTTGTATGGACAATTGTGTGCCTTTCCAAATTATGTCTAATCCATTTAATTTACCATTGGTGGGCTCCAATCAAGTTGTAGAAAAGTGAAGGGGTCTGAATACTTTCTGAATGCACTGCATTCCAGGAGGGCTAATCAGCTTGGAATTGAGGGAGTGCTGAATTGCTGGAGATGTCAATTTTCAGGTGAGACGTCTACCATGCTCTTTCTGATGATAATCAAAGGTCCTAGAGCATTATTTTGAAAAAGAACAAGACATTAATGCTGCTATCTCTATAATACTAAAACTCATCGTCATGTTAGTGGCTGTGTGTGTGTGTGTGTGAATATCTGGTTGTCCTATTTTCTTCCAAACGCTACACAGCCTTCCCATTTTCACACATTCTACTCATAGTTTTCCCGTTGAGGTGATAAACATCTTCCTGTCACATTCCCGCCTATATTTCCGAAGTTTTTAATCATTTAAAGTTTTAAAAACGGCCCAAAAACTAACCCTTTTCGGAAAAAAATACCCGAGTGATGTCACAATGCACTCGCAAGTCAGGAAGGGACACTCCACGAAGGAGGGGCCACCCAATGCTCGCATGGCGCCCGACCCCCGGTGGGGAGGGTGGTGCTGGAGCTGGAGTGGGGGCCGAGCCTGGGGCTTGGGATGGGGACGTGACCGGGCTGTGAAAGAAATCGCCGCTGGAACCAAGGACGAGCCTGGGTCCAGGGTCAGGGCCGAGCCCAAAGATGAAGTCGGGGCCTGGACTGCAGCCCAGGCGGCGGCCGAGCTGAGGGCTGGAGCCTGCAGCCAGGGCCAGCCCGAGTACAAGGACCAGGCCGAGTTCCAGGCCCTGGTGCTGCTCTACGACCCGGGTAGGTCCTGGGGCAGGGAATGGGAGTGAGGGGATGAGGATAAGGGAAATAAGGAGGAGGGAGATGGAATGGGGAGTTGGGTGGAAGAGGGAAATGGGGATGGGTGGAGGAGGGAGATGCCCCCTTCATATCTACCCTCACTCCCACTGTCTCTACCCTCTCCCTCTCTCCCCCCTCTCCCTCTCTATCCTCCCTCCTCGCACACTACCCCTTCCCTTTACCTCTATTCCCCTCCCCCCCTCTCTCTCTCTCTCTCTCTCCCCATCCCTCTGCATCTCCCTCACCCTCTCCCTCACCCCCACTATACTCCCCTCCCTCTCCTGTCTCACTCTCCTCCCATCTCCCACTCTACCCCCCACCCCCTCTACCCTCCCTCTCTACTCCCCACCCCCTCCCTCGCTCTCTCTACCCCCCCCCCCCCCCTCTCTACACCCCTCTCTAACCCCCCTCTCTAAAACCCCCTCCCTCCCTCTCTAACCCATCACTTTCTTCCCCCTCCCTCTCTACCCCCTGCTATCTAACCTCCCCTCCCTCTCTACTCCCCCCCCCTCGCTACGTACTCCCTCTCTACCCCCACCCCCCTCCCTCTACCGCGCTTCCTCTCTAGGGATTGAAGAGGGAGGGTGAAGAGGGAGTGTTGGGGCATGAGAAGAAATTAGCCATGCCTGCGCAGTTGGGGGCTACGCGTGAGTGGTGCAATATTGCGTTGGGTGAACAGCTTGCATTGGGGGCACGGGTGAGTGTTGAAATTTTGTGTTGGGGGAGCACAGGTAGGTCTGTACTTTGTCTAGTTTTAACTAAAAATTATCACCAAATGATTATTGTTGAATGGGTTATCCAGCCTGTACCTTATTGCTGCTTGTAGAATTTGTGATATGCACATTGCTGTCACTTTTTCCACATTACACCAGTGTTTACAATTTAAAAAAAAACTTCAGTGGTTGTAAATGTATTGTGTCACTGAATATCTGAAAGGTGCTTTATAACTGTGAGACTTTGACTTTAACTTTCCATAATTTACCTATGTAGCACTAAATATTACATCTAATATCATTCATAGAAATAATTTGACATGCATATCAAAAATTATCTTCTGATTTCTTACAAATATTATTCTTTTCCATATATAGTGTTTTGTATTAAATAAGCTAGTGTAGCAATAAATAAGAAATGGGGGCTGAAAAGAAATCCATATGTAAATGGATCTTACATTTTGTATATTGCATACAAGCAAATTTATTGTGAATCCATTGCCATGGTGAAGCAGTAGTTCAAAAATTACATTTGCTATTAAAATAAACCTCAGAACCCTCATAATTACCAGTTAAATACTACAAATTATGATCAGCAGCATCAAATGCATTTTAGATACAATTCCAAACATTTTCGAATACAAGGTTTAGCAAAAAGCTGACATGTTTTTTTCAAAAATTATATTGCAGTTTCCAAACAAAAAAATAGAAATACATTAGTTTCCAGGAAAAAAAATTGAAAAACAATATATCTGAGAATATTGCAGCCTAGAAATATCATCAGCACCACTTTTTTCCGCATTATGCAAGGGAAAATTGATTTTTCCCCAGATTGAAATGTAACCGCAACCATTTCTAGGGCACTTTGCATCAGTCTGTAAATTTGCCACTCACGTCACGGAGTGATTCGCGCTTGCGGGGTGAATGTGTTTCTGGTGACGAATGACATCAAATCTCAAGCAGCACCACTTGTCAACATTATTGGGTAAAATACCATGTTATTTTCTGAGTCTCACCTGTCAGTGATCAATCAGAAAACATTCAGTTTTTCATATAATGTTTGTTTGCATCCATGTACTTAAAGGGAGCTCTCGTAAACTTCTCCAGAATATTCTGCAGGATGAAGTGAAAACAATAAGTGCTGGAAATACTCACCAGGTTGGACAGCAGCTGTAGTAAGGAAAATTGAGATATAATTGTTGACCATCCACCAGAATTCAGAGTATGCTGCTCATTTTTAAACCTACGCAAGATCAGCTCGAAAGCTTTGATATACTTCCAACGCAATTATAAAGCTGCTTGCAATCAACATTTGTCTGGTGCTTCTGCTGTTGTTGCAATTGAAAACAGGCATTGGAGGAGTTGCAGGCATACTGGAGACTGAAAGGAAGAAGCTCATTACAGTAGAAGATATCCTCTCCAAGGTTCTACAGGGAAGCATAATCCTTTATCAACATCTCCCAAGTGGAGTGTTTTCTGAAGGTGCAGATAACAAAGACAATCAATAGAGAGACAAACAATAGACAATCAATCTGTAACCTTCAGTTGCCCCGGTCACAATCCCTCATTGTGGGATGACTCTGATGTCTGGGGTCAAGTTTAACGTTTAACTCATCTTGCCTGCCACAGGATCATGTCAAGTATCTCACAATTTGTTGTTCACCACAGCATTATTATAACCCGCTTTAAAACCCCAAAAAGTTAGAGCTCAATCATTTACCATAATTAACAATCAGTACGGGAGCACCTCAAGGCTGCATGCTCAGCCCCCTGCTCTACTCACTCTATACTCATGACTGTGGCCGGACATTGTGCGAACTCCATCGTCAAATTCACCAATGACACCACCATTGTGGGACGAATTACAGATGGCAATGAGTCAGAGTATAGAAGTGAGTTTGACCGATTGACCAAATGGTGCCATCACAATAACGTGGCTCTCAATATCAGTAAAACCAAAGAACTGATTGTGGACTTTGGAAGAGGAAGGATGAGGACCCATAATCTTGTTTATATCAATGAGACAATGGTGGAGAGAATCAAAAACTTAAAATTCCTGGGGATCAGCGCTTCTACTTCCTGAGAAGATTGTGGAGATTCGGTATGTTAAAGAGGATTCTCGTGAACTTCTACAGCTGCACAGTGGAGAGCATATTAACCAGTAGCATCATTGTCTGGTTCAGCAACTTGAACGTTCAAGAGTGGAAAAGACTGCAAAAAGTGAACACTGCCTAGTCCATCACCGGGTCTGACCACCCCACGATCGAAGGGATTTATCGGAGTTGCTGCCTCAAAAAGACAGCTAACATCATCAGAGACCCATATACCATTCTGGCCTCACACTCATTTCACTACTGCCAGCGGGAAGAAGGAACAGGTGCCTGAAAACTGTAACGACTAAGTTCAGGAACAGCTTCTTCCCTACAGCCATCAGGCTATTAAACACTACAACCTCATATGGGCTCTGAACTATTAATAGACTATTATTATTATTATTGTTGTACTGTTTTTTTGAGTATGTGTGTATACACACACACATATATATATATATATATATATACATATATATATATATACATACATATATATATATACACATATATATACATACATACACACACATATATATACTATATACAGTGGCTTGCAAAAGTATTCATACCTCCTGAACTTGGTGCATAAATGTGAAGTGGAAGGAAAATGATACATGGCTTTCAAATTTTTTTACAAATAAAAAACCAGCTTTGCACATCTAGAGACTGAAATGTTTGCCCATTCTTCTTTGCAAAAATAGCTCAAGCTCAGTCAGATTGGATGGAGAGCATCTGTGAACAGCAATGTTCAAGTTTTGCCAGAGATTCTCAATTGGATTTAGGTCTGGACTTTGACTGGGCCATTCTAACACATGGATATGCTTTGATCTAAACCATTCCATTGTAGCTTTGGCTGTATGTTTAGGGTCGTTGTCCTGCTGGAAGGTGAACCTCCACCCCAGTCTCGAGTCTTTTGCAGACTCTAACAGGTTTTCTTCCAAGATTGTCCTGTATTTGGCTCCATCCATCTTCCCATCAACTCTGACCAGCTTCCCTGTCCATGCTGAAGAAAAGCATCCCCACAGCATGATGCTGCCGCCACCACCATGTTTCACAGTGGGTATGGTGTGTTCAGTGTGATGTGCAGTGTTAGTTTTCCGCCACCCATAGCTTTTTGCATTTAGGCCAAAAACTTCAATTTTGGTCTCACCTGACCAGAGCACCTTCCTCCACATGTTTGCTATATCCCCCACATGGCTTGTGGCAAACTGCAAACGGGACTTCTTATGGCTTTTTTTCAACAATGGCTTTCTTCTTGCCACTCTTCCATAAAGGCCCGATGTGTGGAGTGCACGACTAATAGTTGTCCTGAGGGCAGATTCTCCCACCTGAGCTGTGGATCTCTGCAGCTCCTCCAGAGTTACCATGGGCCTCTTGGCTGCTTCTCTGACCAATGCTCTCCTTGCCCGGCCTGTCAGTTTAGGTGGACGGCCATGTCATGGTAGGTTTGCAGTTGTGCCCTACTCTTTCCATTTTCGGATGATGGATTGAACAGTGCTCCGTGAGATGTTCAAAGCTTGGGATTTTTTTTATAACCTAACCCTGCTTTAAACGTCTCCACAACTTTATCCCTGACCTGTCTGGTGTGTTCCTTGGGCTTCATGATGCTGTTTGTTCACTAATGTTCTCTAACAAACCTCTGAGGCCTTCACAGAACAGCTGTATTTATACTGAGATTAGATTACACACAAGTGGACTCTATTTACTAATTAGGTGACTTCTGAAGGCAATTGGTTGCACTGGATTTTATTTAGGGGTATCAGAGTAAAGGGGGCTGAATACTTTTGCACGCCACACTTTTCAGTTTTTTATTTGTAAAAAAAATTTGAAAACCATGTATCATTTTCCTTCCACTCCACAATTATGCGCCACTTTGTGTTGGTCTATCACATAAAATCACAATAAAATACATTTACGTTTGTGGAAACTATGAGATTCAAAGAAGAGGAGTACTGACACTTTTGAGAAATATAAAAGTGGATAAGTCTCCAGGTCCGGACAGGATATTCCCTAGGACATTGAGGGAAGTTAGTGTAGAAATAGCAGGGGCTATGACAGAAATATTTCAAATGTCATTAGAAACAGGAATAGTGTTGGAGGATTGGCGTACTGCGCATGTTGTTCCATTATTTAAAAAGGGTTCTAAGAGTAAACCTAGCAATGATAGACCTGTTAGTTTGACATCAGTGGTGGGCAAATTAATGGAAAGGATACTTAGAGATAATATATATAAGCATCTGGATAAACAGGGTCTGATTAGGAACAGTCAACATGGATTTGTGCCTGGAAGGTCATGTTTGACTAATCTTCTTGAATTTTTTGAAGAGGTTACTCGGGAACTTGATGAGGGTAAAGCAGTGGATGTTGTATATATGGACTTCAGTAAGGCCTTTGACAAGGTTTCTCATGGAAGGTTGGTTAAGAAGGTCCAATTGTTGGGTATTAATGGTGTAGTAGCAAGATGGATTCAACAGTGGCTGAATGGGAGATGCCAGAGAGTAATGGTGGATGGCCGTTTGTCAGGTTGGAGACCAGTGACTAGTGGAGTGCCACAGGGATCTGTGTTGGGTCCACTGTTGTTTGTCATGTACATCAATGATCTGGATGATGGTGTGGTAAATTGGACTAGTAAGTATGCAGATGATACTAAGATAGGAGGTGTTGTAGATAATGAAGTAGATTTTCAAAGTCTACAGAGAGATTTATGCCAGTTGGAAGAGTGGGCTGAAAGATGGCAGATGGAGTTTAATGCTGATAAGTGTGAGGTGCTACATCTTGGCAGGACAAATCAAAATAGGACGTACATGGTAAATTATAGGGAATTGAAGAATGCAGTTGAACAGAGGGATCTGGGAATAACTGTGCACAGTTCCCTGAAGGTGGAATCTCATGTGGTAAAGAAATCTTTTGGTGTGCTGGTCTTTATAAATCAGAGCATTGAGTATAGAAGTTGGGATGTAATGTTAAAATTGTACAAGGCATTGGTGAGGCCAATTCTGGAGTATGGTGTACAATTTTGGTCGCCTAATTATAGGAAGGATGTCAACAAAATAGAGTGAGTACAGAGGAGATTTATTAGAATGTTGCCTGGGTTTCAGCAACTAAGTTACAGAGAAAGGTTGAACAAGTTAGGTTTTTATTCTTTGGAGCGCAGAAGGTTAAGGGGGGACTTGATAGATGTCTTTAAAATGATGAGAGGGATAGACACATTTGACGTAGATAAGCTTTTAGTGCAATGTAAAGTTTAGTGCAATGTAAAGCCAGCAAAGTCCGATCAAGGATAGTCCGAGGTTCATCAGTGAGGTAGATAGATCGACTAGTCTCAATCACACCTTGTGGCTTTGACTGCACAGTTGGAGTTCTTGTATTAGTTGTAGAGACACACTATTGAAACACACATAGCACAGATCCTCAGTGAGGGTTCATACCAGGATAGTTCTAGATTTACCTTGTTGCCATTCAAAAGGCAGTGTAAGTCTCTGGGCAGCAATTGGTGCGATGATCACCATTTATTTGTCTGGTGTGCAAAGCCTGGGCGAGTAAAGATAGGGAGGATGTGAAGATGCCTTTTTCCATCCACTTGTCAGGTTTTCAATTTTGCTGAAACTGTACAAACAGAAAGGTTCACAGATTAAATAGAAGCTCAAACAATTCGTTGCCAGCTTCATGGACAGGGCTGATTGTGTTCCTTTTATTGTTTAATCTCAAATTTCTAAAAAGTTAAAAAACCTACTATTTTTTCCATCAAGCACACTAGCTCCCAGTCAGAACATGCTCAAGACCAACTCAGAAAACCTCCAGCATACTTCTCTGTGAAACAAATGGACCATTTTGCAGAGGATTTGTACTGACATGAACCAATTCTCAGCAATGTTTTGTCGAGTGACCACTGCTGTGAATGTCAGCCTGTCCCTCCAGAAAAATAATCCACACCTTGGTCCACTGCAAATTTGGTGGAATGGACTTTTGATGAACCTGAACTGCAGTAGTGTTTCCAGCTCACTGACATCAAATGAAATGAGGCATCCATGGCAGTTGTGGCCTAGACATTTTCTCAAAGCTAATAGAACTTTAGATGTTGGAATCCGTTAACCGAATGTCAGCAACAACGATGAGCTGGCCTACAGGGAGGAGGTCCAGCACTTAGCAGCATGGTGCGCTGACAACAACCTGGCCCTTAACTCCAAGAAGCTCATTGTAGACTTCAGGAAGTCCAGAGGCGGCACGCACACCCCCATCCACATTAACGGGACGGAGGTGGAACGTGTTTCTAGCTTCAGGTTCCTGGGAGTCAACATCTCCGATGACCTCTCTTGGACCCACAATACCTCTACTCTGATCAAGAAGGCTCATCAGCGTCTCTTCTTCCTGAGGAGACTGAAGAAGGTCCATCTGTCTCCTCAGATCCTGGTGAACTTCTACCGCTGCACCATCGAGAGCATCCTTACCAACTGCATCACAGTATGGTATGGCAACTGCTCTGTCTCCGACCGGAAGGCACTGCAGAGGGTGGTGAAAATTGCCCAACGCATCACCGGTTCCACGCTCTCCCCTCCATTGAGTCTGTCCAAAGCAAGCGCTGTCTGCGGAGGGCGCTCAGCATCGCCAAGGACTGCTCTCACCCCAACCATGGACTGTTTACCCTCCTACCATCCGGGAGGCGCTACAGGTCTCTCCGTTGCCGAACCAGCAGGTCGAGGAACAGCTTCTTTCCGGCGGCTGTCACTCTACTAAACAACGTACCTCGGTGACTGCCAAATCACCCCCCCCCCCCCCCCGGACACTTATTACTTTTTTTTTATTCAAATCGTTTGCTACGTCGCTCTTCAAGGGAGATGCTAAATGCATTTCGTTGTCTCTGTACTGTACACTGACAATGACAATTAAAATTGAATCTGAATCTGAATCCAAAACAAAAATAGAAATGTTAGAAGAACTCAACCAATTGCTCAGCTTCCATGGAAAGAGTAACACATCAACTTTTAATTGTTTTGACTCTTCTTCATTGACCCCAAATGTTAATTCGCTCCTCTTCCCATGGATGCTGTTAATGGGCTGAGTTCTTCCAGCACTCCTACTTGTTTGCCTGGACTTGCCTGGTGCGGCCTCCTCCAAACACTGGGTGCAAAGATAACCCATGTTGCCATGTGCATTCCATGTCCAAAGGTGGTCAATTCTGCTGCTCCACACTCTACCCAAAAGAAATGTTACCTTTTGGGATTCTGCTCAGGTCATACAGCCACTAGCTGAAAATAGCGCCTGCACAATTTCAAATTTGATCAGTTATATCCTTTATTGGTTGCTGCGATTCTGTGTGTAATTGTAGGATCTTGATTTGCATATTAGAGTGGCCTCTTACCTGACACAAGTGAAACTTTATAAATAAGCTCTTGTGGAGGTGAGAAGTGATGACATCCATGGGAATGGTTCTGACCTCTGCCATGTTCTGTAATGACTCGGCCTTATTTGTGCTCAGTATGTAAACCTTTACTGAAATCTTTTAAAGTACAAACTTTGTAACAGAGGAGTCTAATTTTGCTAATGATAGTTGGAACAATGTGAATATATAAACTGATAAAAGTGAATACAATCTTGCAAAAAATTACATTTCGTAATGACAGAAGATGAACTTTTAATGCATTTGCACTGGCATCCCTTGGCTTACCACCTTATGAGAAGTCCTAACCTCCTAAAGTAATTGAATTATTAGTACCTACTTAAAGGTAGCATGTAGAGTAACATCACATCAGCATCAATTGGATTTGTCCAATTTTCTAATTTCTGCCAACTCTCTTTGTGAATAGTGTTAAAGAGGGAACTGCAGATGCTGGAGAATCGTAGGTTACACAGAAAAGCTGGAGAAACTCAGCGGGTGCAGCAGCATCTATGGAGCGAAGGAAATAGGCAACGTTTCGGGCCGAAACCCTTCTTCAGATCATTCATTCTCTTTGTGAATACATACTTTATGAAACCCATTGAAATGCTCATGCATTTTGTTTATAATATTAAACTGCTAATTAATACATAAATATTATTTATCGGGCCTATATTGAATACTGTTGTAACTTTGTTGGCACCCTTTATGTGGCAACTCTTTGCATACTTGTGTATAGTATGCAAAACAAAGAATTTCATTGTACCAATTAAGTATGATAATAAAGTATCAATCAATCAAAACAAGTTGCAATACAAAGGCAGGATTAGTTACCTCAAACATAGCCCCCATCCACCCCACACCACCCCTATCCCCATAAGGATCCATTCATTCAACATGTGTAGGAAGGAACTGAAGATGATGTTTTTAACCGAAGATAGACACAAAAACTGGAGTAACTTAGCGGATCAGGCAGCATCTCTGGAGCAAAGGAATAGGAGATATTTTAGGTCAAGACCCTTCTTCAGAGTCTGAAGAAGGGTCTTGACCCGAAATGTCACATATGCCATTTCTCCAGAGATGCTGCATGAACCGATCAGTTATCCCAACTTTTTGTGTCTATCTTCACTCATTCAACATGCTTGTGCTCACTTACTCCAAGCCATTAGATCTGCAGCAAAGACTAACCAGAATAACAATAAGCAAACTGCTGTTAAAGTCAGCTCTGGCCAATTGAAAGCAGACATAGACTGGCAGATAAACCAATAAGCTCTGGTTTCATAGTTTATATGGAAATCTAATTAAAAAGGAAAAAACACCTGTTGTTAAAATAAGTTTTTTGAACCATAAAATTAAAATGAAGGTCAAAATTGCAGACTGATTTGTTCTGCTTTATAGAATGAGCTTTCTTTCCAAAAAAAAAAATCAATTAATCATTATGCATTTAATGATAAATACGTATAGGCACCATAATATCAATGGTACAGATACCCATTAAACAGAACAAACTGTCTCCAAGTAAATGAGCTGCAAACAGACATGACAGTCTAGTCAATGCTGAAGAATGTCCCAGAACCACTGCAGTAAACTGAGTAATGCGAGAAGCAATATCAACAGATTCTGTAGAAAAGAAAGCATTTAATTCAGGCATCCTGAAATATTCAAGCTTCAACACCAAAAACATGAAGAAATAATGGGAATTGGCTCAGTTCCCTCCTACTTAGTTTAAGCATAAATAGTCTAATTACAATAAAATACAGGAAATGCAGAAAACCTGAAGTCAAAAAATGTTGGACATTTTTAGAAGCACATGCAGCATCTGTGGAGAAAGAAACAGATTTGATCAGACTGGGTAAAAGTAAGCAATGTATTTAAGGTTCCAGAAATGGGTAAGGGAGAGAGATTGAAAGGAGAGGTCTGAGATAGGCAGGAACAGTTAACAGACAAAAAGAACAATCGTGAATGCAAAGGGGGAAGATTAAAAAGCAATTAAAAAAAGAGCATAGATCGAATAAACAGCAGAAATTATTAAATACCAAGGCCCCGTGACAAGCTGGGGCACTATCTACAGTAAGATGGTGCCATCTCATGAGAAAATTGCTACAAACAGCAGCCGGACGCTCAGTCATAAGCTTCTTTACACTGGTGGAGGCTTCCATGTTCATGGTGGGTAGGGATGGGCCTGGGATAGTCTACTGCCACCCTTGGAACTCCTGAGAAATAACAACATCTTTTGACATAGCCAGAAGCTCTTTAAAAAGGCATTGAAACAAATTCAAACACCTGCAGAAATCTAAAACTGCTATTATCTTAAGACCTTTATTGTCTTCAAATTGAATCAATAGCATTTGTCTCCCTTTGGGAGATATGCTTCTTTGAGTGGGCTTCCCCAGTAAAGATGTTGAGTACCTTACCCTTACTATTTCACACCCTGAGTTGGAACCCAAGGAGATCAGCTTGATGGAAATCGGCTTCAGGGTGTTGCAACTAAGTCTGGAAATTCTATATCTGTGGAAATCCCAAACTTCATTTGGGGTGAGAGGAGTAGTCAGAAGGGACAGTGAAAACTCAAAGAATGTCATTTGATTATGATCAGAGGAATTAGCAACTACAGGGAGAACAGCTGGAGTAATGGAGAGGCCAAGCATAATCCCACTAAAATCAGCAGGTTCGCCACAGATACAAACCCCTCCATGTAGCTCAAGCAAATGGTTTATCAGCCATATCATAGCCTTTTGCTTCCTCTACATACACTCAGAGGTGCATGATACTCTGATTGGTGAAAATTGTACCACACCATTTTCAACCTACTGAAGTGCAAATTACTAGACACATAGCAAGCTAAATACTTCTCAGTCGATGCAATCATCACATTCTTTAAAGGAACTTTTAAGGGGAAGAAACAGCAAGTACTTGGATACTGTTGTCAAGGTTACACTTCACATTTCTCAACTTGAATATTGTTTTTTTTTTACAATCTTGCCATTGCCCTTGGCACAATAGTACATTCTGTTTGATTAAAACCTCAAACCATATTCTCTCTGTGCTTCTACCTCTGTGGGAGAGTTGGAGTGTTTTTTTTTTCTCCAGCAGAAGCTAAAGGATATAAAATAATTCTATGAAAAAATAAACATATAATGTCAAATATATGGAGAGGACTTTTTGGCCAATATGTAGCTATATTTGTTAAAATTGTTGCGAATATTCTGGTAAAAATGTTTTTGCCTTTGACTAGATTTACCAACAAAAGGAGAACATGACAAAACATGTTTCCTCTCCCATTACACCCAGTGACCTGAGCAATTTTCACACTTCCTTTAACCTGTGCAAGGAAATACTTGACACAGAGCTGAAATGTAAAATGGATATTCCATTTTTTTTTTTACTTGAGTCAGAATCTGCCACCAGGACACACAGCCATGGGAGATTGGGCTTGCGAAGTGATTCAGGTCCAAAATGTGATCTACCCTTGGCAAATCTCTCAAGCACCCTGTTTTTATTCTGAACAGCACAGCTTCCAGAATCTTTATAGCATAACCAATGGAGTGTCTTCAAAGGCATTGTTCTAATCAAAAATGGTTGATTAAATTACTAGGTGTTAGTTCTCTTTACCAGAATACTGTTAAAAAAAAACTTTGCCACTCTTTGTTGACAGTGTTTGTTACAATCACTATGAAATCAAAGGATAGGTTGGTAAATCTGCAATCACAGTCAATTGAAGTCTACTTGTTATTCCTGCTATTTGACCTATTTTTGCAGAAACAAGCTTCTGCCCCTGCAGTAGTAAAATCACTATTTGCAGAAAACAATTGTGGAACCATATGTAATTGTCCAACCATTTTCTGTCTCTATTTGACAGGTTGAAAATGAAAGTGAATATCTATGATCGGAGATTTAATATATATATATTTTTTGACATCATGATGATATGCTGATTTACGATATTAATAAAAGCATCTGGGTCATTGGGAATGAGCCAGATTTTGTCTGTGCAATCTGTAAAATGTATAATATCTAAGCAGCAGTCGTTTTCCATCCCTCTCGCTTTGGCTTCCCTGGTAATAAAATCAGGAGAGATGGGATATTGACTGCCGACCTACTGTCATTTATTTTCATTCATTGCATAAAATCAGAATTATCTCAATGTGCCTTGATGTTCATTTATTGAAAGCATCCATGGTTCTTATAGAGAGAATACGCTGGATGGACAAACAGTACATTTGATCTGAATATTTATCTGCCATTGATAGGCAGTCAGATTCTGAATGACAAGGAATGTGGTTCAAGGAATAGATTTTCATAACATTCTGGTTCTCTCCGACAGGAAGCACAAGAAATACAAATCACAGCTATCAAAGCTGAAAACCAATAGTTTAAACCAATATTAAACAGCTGGATATATTTAATGAAAGATGGCCATTTTTCCCACCTAAAACCAGATTATTTTTTTCTAAAATTCTAATATAGTTGTTACTCCTGTCGAAAATGAATTAAAAAATATCAAATTAAAATCTCAGCTTCTGCTTTTTAAACATGTTATTGTCAGAGTTTTTAAGTAAATAGTAAATTTAAATCTGGAAGTTTGTTTAATCTGGATCATGATATGTTGCATAGTGTTGCAAGAAAGACATTAAGTATGTGAGCATGTTCTAAGAACGTGAACAAAGTGCTGGAGGAACACAGCGGGTCAGGCAGCATCTCTGGTGGGAATGAGCAGATGACGTTTCAGGTTAGGACTCTTATTCAGACTGATAATGGGCAGAAAGCTTGAAAAGAGAGGTGGGAGTGGGTCAAAGCCAAGCAAGTGATGGATGGGGGGGGGGGGGGGGGGGGGGGATGTTGGATAAGTAAAAAAAGAGGAGAGGAGTGAAAAATAAAAGCCGGGGGGGGGGGGGGGAATATGAGTGAGTAAATAAGTAAGTAACAACATGACATATGACAGTTACAAATGATTCAGAAAACACTAAACATTAATAATAATAAAACATTAATGATAAAACACCATTGATCAAGCATGTGAACCAAGAAATACCCAGATCAAAGGGAGGCTACAGATTTTTGGCTGTTGAGTAGAGCAACTACTCATGGATAAAAACTTTTATGTCTGGCTGTGGCAGTCGCCTTCCAGAGGGAAGTGATTCAAAGAGTTTGTGGCCAGGGTGAGAGAGGTCAGAGATGATCTTGCCCGCTCACTTCCTGGCCTTTGCAGTGTACAGTTCATCAATGGAGGGAAGGTTGCAGCCAATAACCTTCTCTGCTGATCGGACGATTTGCTGCAGCCTCCAGGTGTCGTGCATGGTGGCTGAGCCAAACCAGACTCTGATGGAGAAGGTGTGAACAGACTCTACGATGGCTGTGTAGAATTGGACCATCATTGCCTGTGGCAGATTGTGCTTCCTCAGCTGCCACAGGAAGTACATCCTCTGTTGTGCCTTTTTGATTGTGGAGTCGATGGTAGCCCCCACTTAAGGTCCTTGGAGATGATGGTTCCCAGGAACTTAAGACCACACAGATGTGACTGTGGTGCGGAAGAAAACTGGGGGGAGGGAAAAGAGAGGTGAAGAAAATAAAATATGGGACTCGGGGATGGGAGATAAGTGTCTGGAAGGAAAAAGGAACAGGGTGACTAGGGTGGTATGAAATGGTGGGAGCAATGGATTCACATTGCTGTGGGGTATCAGGGCAATGAGCGGGGTGGTAGTAGGGGGCGGGGTATTATTTGAAACCTCCCACCTCCAACCTGCTTCTTTTTTGCCCACAAGCATTCCACAATTGCACAAACAGATCTGCAATGTTGCCAAAGCCATTCTAACAACTAATGGGAGCGGAAGTTGTATGAACCTCCCCAGTATCAATGCCAGTGGAGCACTACCTTGAATTCAAAAGATAAGAATGACATGTTTGTGATAAAGATCAGTCCAAAATGTTAATGGCTTCTTGCTGTTGTTCTAATCATCATGGATACCAGTCTGAAAGCCAATGTAGAAATGTCCAGCGGCATTGGAATATCTTCTTCTTCTTGCGAATGGTTTGCACAGCCTAAAGTTGTAGGACAAATTGTTCTATTTGATCTTATTTGATTGTGTACGCCAGGTTGATTGTGCACGCCAGGTTGATTGCATTCTTTGAAACAGGGCAGACCACGTGAAGGTTGCAATCTCCCACACCACATTGGAATATAAAATGCCTTAGGTCCCAACAAAATGCCAATACATTGCCAAGGCTTGTACTCCAGAACCAACTACATCTTTACTCGAGCTGTTCTCAAACATCTCCAAAGATAGTACCTATTCAACAATGCTGAAATTGTTCAAGACCTGGGTGTCATGGTACACCAGTCATTGAAAGTAGGAATGCAGGTGCAGCAGGCAGTGAAGAAAGCAAATGGTATTTTAGCATTCATAGCAAAAGGATTTGAGTATAAGAGCAGGGAGGTTCTACTGCAGTTGTACAGGGTCTTGGTGAGACCACACCTGGAGTATTGCGTACAGTTTTGGTCTCCTAATCTGAGGAAAGACATTCTTGCCAATGTACAGAGAAGGTTCACCAGACTGATTCCTGGGATGGCAGGAATTTCATATGAAGAAAGACTGGATAGACTCGGCTTGCACACGCTAGAATTTAGAAGATTGAGGGGGGATCTTATAGAAACTTACTAAATTCTTAAGGGGTTGGACAGGCTAGATGCAGGAAGATTATTCCCGATGTTGGGGAAGTCCAGAACTAGAGGTCACAGTTTAAGGATAAGAGGGAAGTCTTTTAGGACCGAGATGAGAAAATCATTTTTTACACAGAGAGTGGTGAATCTGTGGAAATCTCTGCCACAGAAGGTAGTTGAGGCCAGTTCATTGGCTATATTTAAGAGGGAGTTAGATGTGGCCCTTGTGGCGAAAGGGATCAGGGGGTATGGAGAGAAGGCAGGGATGGGATACCGAGTTGGATGATCAGCCATGATCATATCGAATGGCGGTGCAGGCTCGAAGGGCCGAATGGCCTACTCCTGCATCTATTTTCTATATTTCTATGTTTCTATGTTCCTTGCAAAAACTAGTCCAGCCAAACAAATATGCATTTTGACAACCAGCCTAATTAATTGTTAGTCTAGTTTCCATTAAAAGCAGTGTAATAGAAGGTACAATACATTACACTTTCAAGCAACATGCATGAGTGCCATGCTCATAGCTGATCACTGAAGCTCCTTTGGGTTCCTTAATCACATTTTTGCTGTTTCTTCAATGACCCCCCCCCCCACCATCTGAAGAATGTTCAGACACAGGCTGATAAGTGTCAGGTAGTCTCACTTAAAACAAGTCATAGACTCATGGAATGTGGAAGCAGGCCCTTCAGCCCAACCTGCCCATGCTGAGCAACATGCTACATGGACAGTAGTCTCACCTGCCTGCGCTTGGCCCATAATCCTCTAACGTATTCTATTTATGCACCCGTCCAAATGTCACCTCAACATTATGATAGTACCTGCTTCCTCCTACCTCCTCCATCAGCTCGTTCCATATACCCACTACTCTTTGTGTAAAAGAGTTACCCCTCAAGTTCCTATTAAAGCTTTCCCTCCTCATCTTAAACCTAGGTCTTCTGGTTTCTCAATCTCCCTACTCTGGACATAAGATGCACTTGCCTATCTATTCCTTTGGACTTTAGACTTGACTTTAGAGATACAGCAAATACAACCACAACTGGCTGGATAATTCAGTTCTGCATTGCATTGTTCTTTTAAGATTATTTAACAAGGAAAGAATGACTAGATATTTCACTAGCTGAAATGTTTAAAACTGTCATTACTACATAACAACATTGATAGTGCTTTCAAATTTTCTCTTGCTGTTTCTCCTATCTTTGAAGGCAATAACATAATTTTGACTAAGGTTGACTGTATGTGGATCATTACTTTCATCACCTTGCAATACATCTCTCAGAATTTTAGTTTCTTTTGAGTCAAGTGAATAATTTAATTTAGTTTTCTGCTTCTTGATTGTTAGGAAGTGGACACTTAGGTTCTGTAAAGGTATGTGTACATATAACACATAGAACAGGAGCACACCAAAGAGCTCCTTAAACCTGTTCAAACATTAAAAAAGATCTTTGGATTATATCCATTTAAGTTTATGTTTATTGATGTCACATGTACCAAGGTGCAGTAAAATGATTTGTTTTGCCAAGATCTACATTTCCTCTGATTCTTCCCTCCAGCTATTCATAATGCCTTTTCCTTTTTCATCTTCCAAACCTCGTCATACCGAATTAGCTTTATCTATGCTATTTGTTTAACTCCCTTATTTCACCTTACACTACTCATTCCATTATATTATATTGGAATATTCAAATCTTTAAAGACTTTGCAAAGGAGCATTGCTCATGAAAGCCGGTACAGGTGCACAACCTTTTATCCGAAAGCCTTGGGACCAGTCACTTGTCGGATTTCGGACATTTTCGTATTTCCGAATGGAAGATTTTTAGCGTAGATTAGGTAGGTAGCGCGGGGCGGCTTGAAAAGTCTGGAGCGGCTGCCTCCTCCCCGGAGACCGGGGAATCATTGTAAATCATTACATAAATGTTAGTCAATTAGTTTGGAGGGATTTTATGTGGTGGTGGTGGGGTGGGAAACTTTAATTCTTAGCCCCCTACCTGGTCGGCGACTCCCAACATCGCGGAGCTGGGGGCACTGTCCGACCGCGGGCGGCGCCGGTTGGAGCTCCGACCCCGGCAACTCTACCCCTGGCTGCGAGGTGTTCCAAATCCAGCGTCGCCCGCGGCCGGACGCCCGCCGCCCCAGCTCCGCGAATGTTGGGAGTCGGCGGCCACAGCGCTCTGGAGCTTACCGCACGGTGACCCGGTAAGGCATTGCCCGCTCCCCGCTGGTATCCCAGCGCTGCGACGCCGCCGACTCCCAACATTCGCGGAGCTGGGGCTGCGGGCGTCCGGCTGCGGGCGGCGTTGGATTTGGAGCGCCTCGCAGCCAGGTGGAAGAGTTGCCGGGGTCGGAGCTACAACGAGTGCAGCCCCAGCTGGGAGTTGGCGGTCACACGCTGCGGAGATTACTGCACAGCGACCCGGTAAGGCATTCGACGACCAGGTAGGGGACTAAGAATTAAAGTTTAGCCCTTCACCCCCCCCCCCCCCCCCCCCCCCCCCCTTCACATAAAAGCCCTCCAAACTAACTGACTAACATTTAAGCAATGCTTCACAGATGTTTAAGTGTCTCCCCGGTCTTCGGGGAGGAGGCAGCCACTACAGTAGTACAGACCTGGGTTGACTCAGGTCGTTTCGGGTCAAGTTTGGCGCCAAACACGAGCTTTGGTGTGCAGACGACATCCTGGGGAAAAATGGCCGGTTTTCGGAGTTTTTCGGTTTCCGGAACACCGGATAAAAGGTTGTGCACCTGTACTAATCATTATTTTTCCCGTAAGTACCGCCTCACCAGTTAGATATTTCCATCATTTTCAGTTTTTGTTTTAGATTTCCAGCATACGCAGTTATTTTGATTTTCTCAGTAGTTATGTTGCTGCAATTCTTGTATCTTGGCTGTTTAATATATTTTTATTAAGAAGTATTCTTCAATACAAGCAGCATTTAAAAAGAGAAAGAGGACCAATTTCTCCTAATGTGTGTGCATTGTGCCCCCATTAATTTAAGACTGAAATGACCATTCCAGTTTCACCTCCACTGATAATCTATACTGTGCCTGGGCGTACTACCATTCAAGACCATGATCCCTTATCTGCTCTTTTACATTTTGTTTTCATTTTCATCAGGTTTTCTATGATCAAATGTGTGCTGTGGTACCTCCCACATTTTGTTTTTGCATCAATCTGGATTGGCAGGTCACAATGATCAAATATTATTTAGTTGTAACATCATGTGATCAAAGAAATGGATTTGCTTTGGGAATATCATTTCAATAATATCTTCAAATAATCCATCTCAAACTTTAAGGTTTAAATGTTGAAATGCATAGTATTACTTGTATGTAATTATTCTGCTGATGTTAGTATAACATAATATTTAGTTTGGATAACCTGTACATAATTATAAACGGATTCATCTTTTTTTCACATCAGATTCATGAGTCTTAAGATACAGAGTTATGACAATCTAAACGCAGATTAATACAGAAGAAGACACAGAGTGCTGTAGTAGCTCAGCGGATAAGGCAGCATCTCAGGGGAACATGGAGGTCCACGTTCTCCTGAGATGCTGCATGACACACTGAGCTATTCCAGCACTCCATGTCATCCTTTGTAAACCAGTTCCTTGTTTCTGAAGATTAATACAGTTGTCCTTAAAATATAAAAACAGAAATATATATTTTTAAAATAAATGTCTGCCAATCCAAAGACTAAAGGTTTGTAGGTAAATTGGCTTGGTACAATGTAAAAAAAAAACGTCTCTTGTGTGTGTAGGATAATGTTAATGTGCGGGGATCGCTGGGCAGTGCGGACTCGGTGGGCAGAAGGCCTGTTTCCATGCTGTATTACTAAACTAAAGTGCGTAAACCAGATGCTAAAATCATTTGTTTTAAACCTGCTGAAATGAAATCAGTCTATGGTATAATGCAAAAATCTTTAATTCCATTAATTTTGTTTTTTCCATATTATTAGGTCCTTAAGCTCACATAATAGGCACAATTTTCAATTTAAATTAAAGGTTTGAGTGCAAACTCCAGTTATTAACTATTCCTACACACAATGAATTTGTCCATTGGTGATGACTACACATGCAAATTATAATTCTAAATTATATGAAACAAAAATCTTTAATCTCACCAGGTCAATATCTTGTAAATCACAATACTTCTCATTTAATTAAATTCATTAAAACCCCTTTTACTAACAGGTAGGCTGAAATTACTTTTCAGAACATTACAATCATCTCCAAATTGATGAATGCAACAGTACTTTGAAGCACATGTCTAGTTTACTAATAATTGCATTTATATGCAGCAAATTCTTCTCCCTTTAGCTACGTTCATAAATTAAAAATGATTATTAGTTTCTACCATTTCAAAAACCGAAAACCTTCTGGCTTCTTAAAATTGTCTCCACTCCTTCGCCCCCCCTTCTCTCCCCTCTCTCCCCCCTGCCGCCCCCCCGCCCCCCCCCCCCCCCCCCCCCCCCCCCCCCCCCCCCCCCGCACTCTCTGAAGGATTTACCATACCCTGTGGCAGCTGTTTTTTACCTTCCTGTTCATCGCGGGTGTGAATTTCAGACAGCGCTACCCTGCTTTCCCAGGCCCCTGCCTTTGCGGGTGTGTGTGTGTGTGTGTGTGTGTGTGTGTGTGTGTGTGTGTGTGTGTGTGTGTGTGTGTGTGTGTGTGTGTGTGTGTGTGTGTGTGTGTGTGTGTGTGGTGTGTGTGTGTGTGTGTGTGTGTGTGTGTGTGTGCTGTATGGTCGACCCAGCTCGAGGTTTTTCAGGCGAGTGCCCTCGAGCTTTAAGGTTGAAGACAGTCGCTGAAAAGTTGGGTTAGTGGGACAGACACTTAACCTTCTCAGCTGCAGCCTCCGGGTGTCGTGCTTGGTGGCTGAGACAAAACAGACCATGATGGCGAAGGTGAGGACAGACTCTATAATAGCTGTATAGAACTGGACCATCATTGCCTGTGGCAGATTGTGCTTCCTCAGCTACCGCAGGAAGTATATCCTCTGTTGTGCCTTTTTGACTGTGGAGTCGATGGTAGCCCCCCACTTAAGGTCCTTGGAGATGATGGTTCCCAGGAACTTAAAAAACTCCACAGATGTGACTGTGGTGTTGTTGATGGTGAGTGGGATGAGGGGAGGGGGAGCGCTCCTAAAGTTTACAATCAATTCCAGTGTCTTAAGAGCATTCAGCTCCAGGTTGTTACAATGGCACCAGGACGCCAGCTGTGACACTTCCTGTCTGTGGGCAGATTCCTCCCCATTCTGGGTCAGTCTAATCAGGGTCATGTCATCCGCAAACTTGAGAAGCTTGACAGAGAAGTCAGTGGAGGTGCAGTCATTGCTGTAGAGATAGTAGAGGAGAGGGGAGAGTACGCAGCCTTGTGGTGCTCCTATGCTGAGGGTTTGCGAGTCTGAGATGTGCTTTCCCAGCCTCACATACTGCTTCCTGTCTGTCAGGAAGCTGGTGATCCACCGACAGAGGGGTTCAGGCACAGTCAACTCGTAAAGTTTGGACTGGACTCCAGGACTGTTTGGAGTGTGTAGACAGGGCAATGTTCAAGGGCTCGGCAACGGACTTGAACGAATACACCACAGTTGTTACAGACTTCATTAAGAAATGTATGGAGGACTGCATCCCTACAAAAACCTTCCGAGTGTTTCCCAATCAGAAACCTTGGACGAACTTTGAGATCCACACTCTTCAGAAGTCAAGACACCGGGCATTCAAGTCTGATAATACAATGGCCTACAAGAAGTCCAGATACAACCTTGGTAAGGCCATCAAAAAGGCCAAAAGGGACATGTGCTCCAAACTGGAGAATGAGACGGATGTTCGGCAGCTGTGGCGGGGCTTGAATGCAATCACCTCCTATAAGGCGAAACCAGGAGGCAGCTCGAATGTCGGCGAAACATCACTCGAGCTCAATGCATTTTACGCACGCTTTGATAGGGAGAATACTGTTGTGCCTTCCTGAGCCCCCATTCACTGTGATGGTATTTCAGTCTCAGTCGCAGATGCCGACGTCAGGAAATCCTTCAGAGGGGTGAACCCTCGAAAAGCACCTGGACGATGGTATACCCAGCCATGTTCTAAAAATCTGTGCGGACCAACTGGCTGGAGTTTTTACGGACATTTTCAACCTCTCACTTCTGAGGTCCCCACCCGCTTTAAAAGGGCATCAAATATACCAGTGCCCAAGAAGAGTAAGGTGACGTGCCTCAATGACTATCGCCAGTGGCACTAACGACTGTAGTGATGAAGTGCTTTGAGAGGTTGATCATGGAGCAAATCAACTCCTACCTCGACAAAACCTGGACCCACTGCAGTTCGCTTACCACCACAACAGATCAACAGTGGATGCGATCTCGCTGGCCCTCCACTCCGCTCTGGATCACTTGGACAACAAAAACTCATATGTCAGGCTGTTATTCATTGATTACAGCTCGACATTCAACACAATCATCCCCTCCAAGCTGGTTACCAAACTCGCAGAACTGGGTCTCTGCGCTTCCCTCTGCAATTCGATCCTCGACTTCCTCATTCACAGACCACAGTCTGTTCGTATTGGTGGAAATGTGTCAGCCTCATTGACTTTTGTTCATTTTAACGTGGATACTGTTATTTGTGTTAGATAGAAGTTTAGGTGGACATTTTTAGCTGAATTTTAACTTTGTTTTTAATCACGAAACTCCACGGTATATTGGCGAGTGAACCCCCAGCGGACACTGGAGGACTTCGCCGCCAACAGTACAAGCGGAACGCAAGACAGCTGAAACGTAGAGTGACACAGCAGCAAGCTGCAGTCAGCAGAAGCGGAAGGCTATATCGGAGTGAAAATTTTCGGAAATTACTTAGCCATCCAAACTCAACTGTGCAACATTCAACATTTGACTTTTAGCAAACCTTAGTGGTGTTTTTATCATGATACGAGGTATTTTTGGTATTTTTAACCCTGTTTCTGGAGTGGCAGGAAAACGGCAGCCATCTTGAATTTTCATTTCAACTGCGTGTGGATACAGCAGTGGTGTGGACTACAAACAGTATTCATTGGCGGACATTGTGGGACAACATAAAGGGAAGTAGCCTCTTGATTTCATTATTATTGATTGAATCGCTGAGATACAATGTAGAACATCACAACGAATGGCGGTGGTGGCTCGAAGCGCTGAATGCCCTCCTCCTGCACCTATTTTCTATGTTTCTAATTAAGTATGGCCATATTATACAGCATCAGAAGCATACTGTTGTTATGCCTGTTTGTGAGACAACAAATTCAACCATTGGAAACAAACTACTGATGACCAACACTTGTTTTCTTTATAGCGGGTTCTCACGCTTAATCCTGAGAGAAGATTGCATGAGATACACAACAATTGATATCAACAGTTACAGACTCTTGTCTAAACCAGTACGACTATTGAACTGAGGCCGAAGAAACACATTGGGTTTCTCATTATTTTGCAGGTATCTGGGGATGTTAGTCTAAACCATGGGCCTTCAAACTGTGGGAGCTGTAATAAGCTGGTAACAAAACACCGAAGAAAACTTCAGTGCATACATTGTGATGCAATGTATCATGACAAATGTATTGACGTAACTGTCAAGGAATATATGAACATTACAAAGCAGAATCTTTCATGCCATTGCACAAACTGTAAACTTGAACCGTAGGGTGCGCAATGAGATGGTAACTAGCCAGCACAATGATATAGAATGTGATAGATATTAAAGATGGATACATGCTGAATGCGGTGGAGTGGATGATGTAACATACAGCAGCTTTGAAGGGAAAAATTGTGTCTGGATACGTCCAATATGTGAAATTATGAACATTTATGATACATTGTTTAATTCATCATTTGAAAGTAATGCATCAAACCGTTTTTTTATCCTGAATGATGATGATGGAGGTGACACATTTATTGGTAATATAACACCCCCTAAACATCATAGAACTCCGAAGACAGTTAAAAACAAGCTCACTAAAGGCAGGAACTCACTAAAAATTACGGTGGTAAATTTTCAGACCATTAGAAAGAAAACGTCTGAAGTAAAGGTACTTTTGGATCGGTATAATGCTGATATTGTACAGGGGACAGAAACTTGGCTTTCACAGGATATTAATAGTAATGAGATTTTACCGGATACATATGATGTCTATCGAAGAGACAGACGGGACGGAATTCCTGGTGGCATCTTAATAGCATGTAAAAAGGATATTATTATGATTCGTAAAGAAGAGTTTGAAGTAGATAGTGAATTAATGTGGAACCAAATTGAATTGTATGGCACTCACTTTTAATAGGTACTGCTTATAAGCCCGGACATGATGATAAACAGTTTGTAAGTGAACTTGAGAATTCATTTGAGAAAATATGCAATAAAGGCAAGGGATACAATAGAGTACTTTCAGGAGACTTTAATCAGCCTAATATCTCTCAATGGGGAATGCTTCTATTCAGGAGAAGTGGGACACTTTTGAAACAGAAATAAAGCAGCTTATGGAGAGACATATTCCAAAAAAAACAGCAGCCAAACCAATACCCTGGTTCACTAGACATCACCACAGACTCAGACAAAAGAAACAGAGGGCATACAATAAAGCAAAGAATACACAAGACAAAGAAGATTGGATTCCTTAGTAAATTGCCAGAATTAATTAAGGAAAGCGCTGAGTAAAGCCGAACAAGACTTTGTGTCAAACAACCTTACCACTGCAATGAAAGAAAACGTCAAGTAGTTTTGGTCTTATATGAAACACTTGGGTAATGGAGAGAAGGGAGTTGCAGATCTCATGGTGAACAACACAGCTGTAAGTGACGGGAAAGAGAAAGCCGAAGCACTTAATGCTCAATTCACCAGTGTATTTAAGAGGGAAAACAAGTCATACATTCCATCTGTTTAAGAAGAAACTGCAGATGCTGGAAAATTGAAGGTAGACAAAAATGCTGGAGAAACTCAACGGGTGAGGCAGCATCTATGGAGCGAAGGAAATAAGCAACGTTTTGGGTCTGAAGAAGGGTTTCGACATGAAACGTTGTCTATTTTCTTAGCTCCATAGATGCTGCCTCACCCGCTGAGTTTCTCCAGCATTTTTGTCTACCTTCATACATTCCATCAATTAGAACTAGTAACATACAGGATATCCCTGAACTAGTGGTCCATGAGGCAGGAGCACTAATACAACTTCAAAACCTAATGTCAAACAAAGCAGCGGGACCAGATCATTTGCCACCATGGTTTCTAAAGATGTTCGCATCGATAATAGCATCTATACTCACAGATTTATTCCAGTCCTCAATTGATTGTGGGTCACTACCACGACAGTGGAAGGACGCAAACATCTGTGCAATATTTAAGAAGGGCAATAAGGCTGCACCTGAGAATTATAGACCAGTTTCACTGACCAGTGTTACATGTAAGACCTTGAAACACATCATACATTCTCACATCATGGACCATTTAGAAAAGAATGGGATACTGGTGGACTCGCAACATGGCTTCAGAGCAAAACGTTCAATGGAAACACAACTTATTGTCACTATTGATGACATCACAAGGGCATTAGATAAGGGGAAATCTATGCATATGGCAATCCTGGACTTTTAGAAAGTGTTCGATAAAGTTCCTCATGAAAGGCTCCTAGGAGAACTGGATTACTATGCCATCAGAAATAGTCTACATAACTGGATTAGGGACTTTCTCACAAATCAGACGCAGAGGGTGGCCTGTGAAGGAACATTTCTTTAGGAAAACAAGGACTGTCAGGAGTACCGCCCTCAGGCCACTATTGTTCCTGACATACATTAATGATCTACTTGAACACATAAATTGTAAAACAAGACTATTTGCAGATGATTGTCTTGTATATACACATGTCACTGATGTAGAGGATATGAACTCCTTACAAGAAGACCTTAAGTCTTTGGAATTATGGCAAAACACATGGAATATTAGCTTCAACCCAGCAAAATGCTCAATTATGGTAATTTCAAACAAGAAGAAACCACGTACTCGAGACTACGTCTTCTGTGGACAAATACTTCATCATACAAGTTCACAACCATACCTTGGAGTTCATCTTGATAGCAAGCTTTCGTGGAGGGGGGGGGGGGGGGAGGGGGCACGTGGACAACATGGTCACTAAAGCCAACTGGACACTAGGATTCCTTAGACAAAACCTCTGATTCTGCCCAAAGGAAGTGAAAACCACAGCATCTACAACATTGGTTAGACCCTTACTGGAATACACTTCATGCGCCTGGGACCCTTACAAAACTGGTCATATCAACAAACTAGTAGGGGTACAGAGGAAAGCAGCACCCTTTTGCATCCGGAACTACAATGGCACCCAGATGCTATCCGACCTGGAGTGGGAAACGTTGGAAACAAGAAAGGCAAGGAACAGACTAGCCATGTTGTACAATATTCAAAAGGGGATTGTGGGCATAACTGCAGATAGATACATAACATACTCAATAGAGAGGAGAACAAGAAAAAGTAATGATATGCAAATAGAAACCCCATTCGCTAGGAGAGATATTTATAAGAACTCATTCTTTGTAAGAACCTTAAGGGAATGGAATAAACTAGACAACAATATAGTCAAATCACCTTCACTAGACAGCTTCAAGGGGGCACTAACAGCACGTTAGTATGCAGAACACATCCAAGTTAGCGATATGCAGAGTACTGCCCTGCTGACTACAAATTCAGAAGGTTCAGATTTGAAAGATTGGTCTGCACCGGCTGCTTAAACTAGATTGAAGGATTTGTGTGCACTGTGCTGCTTGAACTGAATTGAAGGGTTTGTCTGCACTGTGCTGCTTGAACAGAATGTCGCGCCCATTCCAGAAGTCTCGCTCACGGCGGAAGTCCCGCTCAGGGGAGAGGTCACGTTCAACCGCCTGAGTAGGTTCAAGAGAGTTTTACTGTCATATCTATATAACTAAGTCTCATTTTGACCACTTCCTGTCTGTGCTGTATATTGATTTCAGAAAAAATGCTACCCTATATTGCTATGATTTTTGGCCATCTTACTCACAGTCCTCCTCTGTTGTGGCAGCCCTGAAGATTTTTCCCATCGATGAAAAATAAAAAAAAGTTATGAGTGTTAAAAAATCTTGAAATCAGATTGAGTGTTAAAAAATCTTGAAATTAGCTGATTGGTCCTCTCGCCTGTCAATCACCACAATGAAGGTAACGCCCCTTCCGGGGGCCAAGTCTATAAAACCTCGGATGCCTGGAGGTGAGTCGGTTACTGGAAGATCACGAGGAAGAGGCCACGACTATGATTCTAAGCTGTGAATCAACTGAACTGTGTCTGCAATGTACTCTCAATAAATGATATGTTAGGAGGTTGAAATGCTACGAAATAGAATTGGCTGGCTTGCACTCTGCTTGAAATGCTATGAAATTGATTTGGCTGGCCTGCACTTTGCTTGAAATGCTATGAAATTAAATTGGCTGGCCTGCACTCTGCTTGAAATGCTATGAAATTGAATTGGCTTGGCTGGCCTGCACTCTGTTTAAAATGCTATGAATTTGAATTTGCTCGCCTGCACTCTGCTTGAAATGCTATGAAATTGAATTGGCTGGCCTGCACTCTGCTAGAAATGCTACAAAATCGAATTTGCCGCCTCTGCTGAATGCTGAGCAGAGAGCAGTCTATGACCAGGTGGATACATTTTACAATATCGAGAAGAACTCAAAGACGGCACATTTGATGAGGTAAACACATTGTTTGGGATGAATGTCCAATGATTAGGAGAGAAAGCTTTGAAGCGGTAGACAGAACGCTTCAAGATTTATGCAGCAACACTAAGCCTTTTGGTGGCATTCTTATAATTTGTTGTGATGATTTTCGACAACTCCTTCCTGTGGGTGATCAGCCATGATCACATTGACTGGCGGTGCTGGCTCGAAGGGCCGAATGGCCTTCTCCTGCACCTATTGTCTATTTTCTATCAACTTACTATTTGTCCACCATTCCACAGTTTGTTGAAATTCTTTGTTCTGTCCGGCTATCTCACAGTTCCCAATTTATACCCTTTGAACCAAATAGGAGTTCACATCAAACTATTTTCACTGTCCATCATGGTTAATTGTGCTGTTGTTGATTTTTTGTTTACAAATTTTCCTCATTATAACAGAAGCAACTAAATTACAATCATGCAACTAAATTACAATCATTGTGGCTCATTGCATCACAATGTCTTATTGTATGTTTACAACCTTTTTCCTGATTATAATATGCTTCAACTTTGTTATTTAAAAAGGGAGGAAGTGATAAACCATGTATTAATGTAATAATTATGGGCAAATGTGGGCAAGTTATTGGAATCAATCTAAGTGATCATATAAATCTCACTTAGTATGGCAGATGAAAAATAAATGTAAATGCAGATACTGGATATTTGAAATAAAAGCACAAGATTTGAAATAAAAGCACAAGGAACAAATCTGCATGTTGGATGGAATTTGCAGAAAAAGAATCACAGTTATCATTTTAAGTAATCGATCTGTGATATTAACCTAGATCCTCTCCGCTTAGTGCAACTTGACGTGCTAGGCATGTCCCTGTTATTAGCAGCACAATACATGCTGCACAAGGCACACTGGATGCAGATGACTTGTAAGCTTGTAGGGGAAAGCCAGCAAACAGGCTTCTGATTGTCCTCTGAAGACCAGAGAGGAGGGAGTCGGAGACAACGGGCACAAGGAGCATGGCTGGTAGGAGAGTCTGCCCTTCCACACACTCAAGGTCGGCTGTGGGAGGTGCCCCGGGTCAGAAAGGTGGATGGGTGAGGAGAGGAACATTGATTTGCTGGACAATCCAGACATCCAAGGTTGGAGACGGCAGGATGCCCTGCAGCAGTTTGAAGAGTCTGAATAAGAGTTTCAGCCCGAAATGTTACCTATTTCCTTCACTCCATAGATGCTGCTGCACCCGCTGAGTTTCTCCAGCATTTTTGTGTACCGACGATTTATTTTATCTTTTCAAAATTTTCAGCATAGTAGAGTACAGCAGAGAGCCATGTACCCCACCTAGTCAAAACAGGCTGAGGTGGTAGTGGAATCTCGGGTGCCATTTCCTTGAACAACTGCACACGTGACGGTGCATTGAGGAAGATTTTCTTGACATTGGAAACTATGTGATCGACATTTGGAAAAAAGCTACGTATGTGCTTGGCATTTCTATGAAGTCCTTGAGCTAAGCATGCCAAATGCAACATTTTGGGCAATAAAACTTTAAGAGCACGAGCAGCTTTTTTCATGTACGGAGCTGTATAAATCACAAACAGCAGAACCTTCTCGTGTTTTATACCTTCTGGCCAAAGTACAGCAAGTGAATATGTAAACAACTGAGGAATAGTTGAGCTGTTTGCCTTCTCCAAGAATGATCTCGACACAAAACGTTGCCTATTCCTTCTCTCCATAGATGCTGTCTCACATGATGAGTTTCTCCAGCATTTTTTGTCTACCTTTGATTTTTCCAGCATCTGCAATTCTTTCTTAAATAGATCTTGGAGAAAACTGAACCAGCGGGCAGCGGCATGAATGAATGAACGATCAACAGTGGCACGCCCGGTTTTGCCCTGGTAGTGGATATTTTCTTGTAAGTTATACTATGTTAAGACTTAAATAATAACATTAACTAGACAAAGTGGGACCCGTTGGGTCCCATGTTCACATGGGAGGACTGGCCCCCAATGCAATATTCCACCTCTCCACCACTCGAATATTGCTGGCCAGTGGGGGGGCTTTCTGGAGCGCTAGTATGTGTGTTGTGGGCCGAAGGGACTGGTTTCCAGAGGGCTAGTATGGGCATTGTGGGCCAAATGGATTCTTGGACTGGCAGCTCAGTCACTCAGGGCAGGTGGGCTGGCAGCTTAGTCACTCAGGCCTGGTGAGCTGGCAGCTCAGTCACTCAGGCCTAGTGGGCTGGCAAATCATTCACTCAGGCCCAGTGGGCTGGCAGCTCAGAAACTGACAGAATTCTGCACAAAACAAGTGGGAGAGAAGGGGGAGAGGGAGGAGAATCAATTTTAGAGATTTTTCATCTTTTTATGCAGATCACAGCAATGAAGGAGGAAAGTCTATCCTGGCCTGGGTCTCACAGGGAGCAAATGAAGGGAGGGAGAAAAATACTGGGGCGAGGTTTAATACTTGCAGGGGGAATACTTACTGGCGGGCTGAAGGGACTCCAGGGCTAGTATAGGCCTGATGGGCCAAAGGGGCTCTTTAAAAAAAAATCTGAGTGAAATCTCAGTGAATGGCACTTTTTGTAGACTTTTCCTGGCCTGGCACGGACCTTTTGGGTCAAAATGCTTCTCCTAGGCTAATATGGGGCATTTTGGGCATACGGGACTGGTTTCTCGGCTAATAGGTGCCTTGTGGGCCAAAATTAGTGGTTTCAGGCAGGCCAAACAACTCATTTCATTTCATTTCCAATTGCATTGCAGTTTAAAGCATAGGGCAAGCCAAATAGCTCATTGCATTTCCATTTCACTTCCATTGCCATTGCAGTTTCAAGCACAAAGCAGGCCAAGCCAAACAGCTGATTGCATTTTCACTTCATTTCCAGTGCCATTGTACTTTCAAGCACAGGGCAGGCTCAAGGCAAACAGCTCATCGCATTTCTCACTTCATTTCCATTGCCATTGCAGCTTCAAGCACAGGGCAGGCCCAAGCCAAACAGCTCATTGCATTTTCACTTCATTTCCATTGCCATTGCAGTTTTGAAGCACAGGCCAGGCCAAACAACTC
Organism: Leucoraja erinaceus; assembly: GCF_028641065.1. Classification (NCBI taxonomy): domain Eukaryota; kingdom Metazoa; phylum Chordata; class Chondrichthyes; order Rajiformes; family Rajidae; genus Leucoraja; species Leucoraja erinaceus. Next base: position 35,053,828 of record NC_073388.1, read on the forward strand.
ATATCCTTTTCATTAAGGGCTAACAAATCATTTATTCAAGTACATTGCATACTCACAGTGTTTTGAAGTTTCCCAGCTCAGATAGAGATTTGTGACCTCTCCCTCGCCATCTTGTGAGCCATGCCCACACTTCTGAGTTTTATGGTCCCTCCCCCTCCCATCGGAAGGGGCATGGCCTTCATGGCGGTGATTGACAGGAGAGAGAATCTCAGCCATGGTTCCCTGTGGTTCCCATGTATGTCCATTCCCAAACGGCCGGATTTGTTGGTCCATCCTGTGACGGGCGAAAGTCACCC